>NC_091939.1:18810338-19410338 GCF_041260155.1 Ptychodera flava | reverse complement strand
TTGATATTAGCTTTACAGCATTTTGAAGTTTATGTTACTTCTTCAAGTCAGCCAATAGTGGTTCATATTGATCACAACCCTCTTGTTTTCTGCAGAAATTTAAAGGCAAAAATCAGAGATTGCTAAGATGGAGTTTAATGTTACAGGAGTTTAATCTTGACATTAGACATATCAAAGGCAGAGACAATTTAATTGCAGACTGTCTCTCTCGTATTTAGAGTTTATTGTTGTTCACTTTCAAGAAATTTTATTGTTGTTCACTTTCAAGAAACTTTACTTTAGAGTAAAACAAAATTTGAGTACTTAAATCCTTTTCAAGATTACATTTGTAAAAGAAAGATTTTTCTTTGAAAAATTTTCTTTTTTTTGAAGAGGGGGTGTGTTATGTAGGTCATTCCCCCCACACTCATCATGACCTGAGTTCAATTAGTCTAGAACATTCTCAAGGTCACTGCCCTTGATGACCTCACAACCTTGAATTCAATTAGTCATGTTTGGAATGTTCTGGAAAGTTGATTAGTTGTGTAAGGGAGATAATTTTAGAACAGTAATTAGCATGTCAATAAAAGTTCTAGATTGTTCTTATATGCCTTTATAAAAGGGACGTGCACAGCTTCCAGTCAGACTTTTGGGATCGTGTCTCTTGTGTGTTACTAAACTCCAGCAGTAGTCATTCTCAAGACTTTCCAAGACCTTCACTGTCAACGCTGGATTTATACTGTGGACTTTGTGCAGCTTCAAGCCTGCAAGCCAAGGACTGTTCATTCATCCAACTGACTGTTACAACTCTGAGACTGGAGCTTTGCCGTCCCGGCTGAGATAAGTAGTCTGTACACTTTTAAAGCTTGTACTCTATCCCTGACTTAGTTTTATTTTTGTAATAAATTTTGTTTAAACGTTAACTGCTGAGTTCACCCTTTTGTTCGTTTTCTCTGCGCAGAACTAGGTCTGACCTTGCAAATCTCACGTCCACTTTCCCAACTTCTCTGATCTAAAGATATCACCATCATCAACTGGGCAGACAAAGTTTATATGTGAATGAGAATAGTGGCTCATCACTTTCCACCTAAATGTACGTTAAAACGTTTGAAAGATTTGTGCAAATCCCATGTTGCACAATCAGATAGTTAGCCATCAAAACAGCCAAATATGGAGTATGGATTGTTAATAGTTGTTGTTATCCTTGATCTAGGTTGCTTCTTATGAGTAAGTGGAGAAAGGAATAAATACATGTGAGCAAACAGTTCTGCAAAGTTCTGGAGATTATCCAGAAATCAATTTTGCATGTATCAGATGTATCAACAGATACTGCCTCATGGCAGTCATGCTTTTGAGGCAAATCTTCTCGGTGTGTAGAAATTCAGTGCACAGTTTCATTTATCTTGAGAGAGTGTACTTAGTTGGATTGGGAAATGGTTTGTAGGAATTATAAACTTATAGATTACTTACATACCAGACTGCTACATTACACATCACAAACAGATGAGGCAGTCTGCCTACCAACAAATTGAACCCAGCAAACATATGCTTCCTGATAGCATACATATATAAACACAAAAAAGACAAATGTTCACATCAGAAATATATGCTTATGATCTACTGACTGCTTTACCAAACTAATCATCTGCATGCCCAGTGAGGTTTAAACCCTTTCACCCCCATTTCCCTGTATACAGGTCCAACTTTACCATAGAAAACAATGGATTTGGGACAAACCATGGTGGTGAAAGGGTTAACAAGTATCTGAACCTCACATAACCGATGATCAGCATTTGAATTCATGGCTGATCTTCTGACTGAATTTCATGTGACAGAAAAACATTCGAAACAGCAACTTTCATCAAAATACATGTGAGAAAACCTAGAGAAATTTATGGTTTCAGTGTTGTCCTGTCCACTTAATATAGAATCTGTGGTAGGGCACTGGTAGTACTGTGGCTATATGCCCGGCCACTAGTAAACTCTACCATATTATGCCAGTAAGGGTTATTCACAAAATACATGTATGGTCATGTATGGACATGCCACACACAGTGCCCAAGTCCATACACGATAGCATTTTGTGCATATAACCCTACTAACTACACCTTTTGATGCTGGACATAAAATGCTATGCGAATTTCGTTAAAAACCTACAAATGCCTAAGAGAGATGGTATCATGTCACATCATGTAACCACAAGGACATGAATGTGCCTGACATCTGAAAGCAGAATTGCTGAACAATTAATTTGCATACTGCCAAATATAGAATGTACAGATAGATGTGTTCATGAACATGTGCGCATCAGACATACCTGATGGCTTGGTTCTAACTTACCCTTGTAGCTTGCATCCACGTAGGCACTACACATCAGAAAATCAAGCTGAGCAGATTGGAAACAAAAGATACTTTCCTTTAATCTTTATTCCAAATATGGAGGTATCCTCATGTGCATGTGAAAACACAAGCTGTTCCAAGCCAGTTGGCGAAGGGCATTGACTCAAAGTATTCGTACAGTGTGGGTGGAAAATAATCGGGAAAATGGCTTTCCTCTCAAAGTACATTGTATTAAATCTATTTTAGCAAAATCTCTTTCTATGGTGCATGCTGACTGAGAAGTATTGGAAATGACAAATGGAAGAAACATGACCGGAGAAATTCTATAAGCCTTAATCTCCTAATATTCATCCTTTTCATATGTTGAGTATAAAGAGGTTTTAGTGTGATGGGAAAAAATATTAGGTCAGATTGACAGAAATCGATCATGATCTGGTGAATGGACTTTTTGCAAGGAAAAAATTTTGTCTTCTGTAATAGCCTGTTGTAAAGATTTCATAACTGGCGGTCTCTTGTCATACAGTATGTTGCTGCACATGTAGCACTAATTCGCCAGCCAAAAACAAGTTCTGGTTTCCAGATGTCTATGGTACAAAGAGGCCTCTTCCAGACTGCACAGCTTGGCTACGTTGGCAGAGTAGAATATCCCCAACCAACCTGTGCATGAAAGCCCAACAAGTTTCCTGTGCAGATCAATCAGGACCATCGATAAAACTACATCTACATGTACCACCAACCATGAAGGGTTCAAAGAAACTGTTATCCAATTGGTTGGTTGAATCTTACCGTCATTGAATTACACACAATAGACTCCTTAAGTTGCTGTGAATAATGGTAAGTGACCAATGACATATAACCTTCCAAGCCAGCTGCACATCAGCAGTGTGTGGGTTCTGCAATGCACAGGCATTGACATTTCCACTTATTCCCATGACAAAGGCATCCCTGCCATTTATATAAATCGACTTTATTGTCTTGCTTTGATTGTGAAAAAAAGTCTAGCTCGAGGTCACTAGTAAGTCCCAGCTTACAAATCTTGTGGACAACGCCGTCTTCAACTCTACAGCCCAGCATAGAGGATTTACAAGATTGGCTACTTGCACGCCATTCACAACCACATGATGGCGCTTATCAATCACACCATTTACAAGCTGTCAAAGGAGGTTTTGAGGGAAGGTCCCTGCCCAGAAAACACCCCTGGCAAAGATGATACAGAGGAGCTCATCCTCATTACAGTAGGAGATAGGGATCTCCTTAAATAGGTCTCTCAACCAGAAATTTGCAAACACTATTGGAATATAAATGAGTTCATTGTAAGGTCACTATGGAGGAATACATGTTTTCAGGTGTTCTATTTCTGTCATCACCATAGAATGCCAGCTACAGTACTTATCATACATGATGAATACAATCATGATATTAATTTATCCTGTCCAATATGGGTGTGAAATTTATATTTATCTATGCAGATAACAAAATTTTTCAAAAGCTTTCAACCTAGACACCTGTCAGTGAGAATATTATTAGGAATGACTTGTTGGACAGTCAGAATGATGAGAAACTATCATCTGGTTATACATAACTGCATTGACAGCATCATGTGCACATAATATAATATAGTCGATACATTTCACATCATGATCTACAAACTGATGTCCTTCTCTGAGTCATTCACAAACTTGAATTTAAAGGGCCAACACAATTCTTTTTGGATCTCAGTTTAAACAAGTCATCACTGATGACACAGTCCCCGCTAACACCATTAATTGACATGCACATGCACACAGTGTCTGTGTCCCAAGTTTGAACGAAATCTGTTCAGGGATAGTTGAGATATGGTTCAAAAACAAGAAAAAATCGCAACAAAATGGCTGCCCGGCGGCCATATTGGATCGTATCGCGAAATAAAGTGACGAGCATATGTGTGCCACAGTACTTTATCCTTGCACAAAGTTTGAAAAAAATTGGCCCAGGGATGACAGAGAAACGGCTGCTGATGGACAGACGGAGGGACGAACGAACGAGACCCAATCTATAGGTCCCCACCGGACTGCGTCCACAGGGACTAAAAATGTTCATCCATAATGCAAAATATCAGCAACCTAAACCTGATTCAAAAAACATTCTCTCACATTGAAAGTAGTTACAGTCAGAATAAACAAAGTGAGTCCTAATAAAATTCTGAGTATCTGAAAAATACCGCAATTATACAGTGTTGCTCAAATTTGATCGGAATTGGTATATACCAGTATGGGTACCAAAGATCAACGATAAATGTTGTTTCTATCTGTTCAGTGCAGGAAAATTCTATGTTGATGTTATGAAAATGATTTCTGCACAGTACAACCAGAAAAACAACGAGAAATATTTAAACCAGAAAAACAAGAATGACAAAAGTAATTAAGGTCTGAAACTGGAGGTCAACTTTAACAACATGCATAGCAGAAAGGCAGCTAGCCCCTCTTAGTTCCAGCATAGACAGTCTTCCTCCCCTCTACTGTCTATGGTTTGAGCAGGTCTGTTAATATGTAACAGTTCATAAACAATGGCAGGAAATGACTCAAGTCAGGGCTCGACATAAGCGCTAGCCCACTAGCCCGAGGCTAGTAAATTTTCAAGAGGACTAGTAAAAATGTCTTCGGAGGTAGTCCTGCGGACTAGTGCAATTTTCAAGTTCCGTAGCTGTCCAGGAAAGTTTATCGCTACAAAACTAATGGGACGCCGGGCCACTCATTCGATAAGAATGAACCAAGCCTCGATCATTTATATAAAAATAAACTAACTTTTACCCAAACAAATTGGACAGTGAAACAGTGAAGCAAACTTTATTGATCACCAACTTAAATGAAACAGTTACCTGCTACGGAGAATCAAATTGTACTGTACATGCCAGTAACATGGCCCCGGGAATGGCTCAATGCAACGCTGAGCATAAAACAGAATTGTCTGCACGTCGTGTATTTTGGTTTGCTTGAAGCTCATCACTTCGCCTAAAAACATGAGCAACCCCACAATTTCGTTCAAACACTGTATCCTTGCCTTTCAAAGAAGATTTTTCTCAAGATTTCTTCAGGGGCATTCCCAAACAACACCTCCGATAGTTCGTAGCCAGCTTGACCCTGCTTTAGAATGCCTCCACATGCTGACCTCCATATATAGTCAAGACCCCCTAGCTTAATTGAAGCTGATCTTAAAAAGAGCCATCTAGCTTGCCAAAACAGTGCTATGGCAAGTTGCTACTGCTTGTACAGGTGAGGGAATTCCTCACAGATAATAACTTGGTGCTAGCAACTTATTGTTTTGCCATTTTAGTGGAAAAGTGTAAATTATTGGGGCAATAATAGTGAAGTGACACCTTAAAACAGTAGTGAATAAATAACGTATGAAATGGGTGTATCAAACTGTTGTATCCAATCACTTCTGGGAGTCATTGGTTATTTTTGTGTTAATCACATTTGTTATCAGTAACTGGCAAAAACTTATAAAAGACACAAGCACATGAAATGGTAAAATGCAACATTTTTACTATTAAAAACAAAATTTTTCACAAACCATTATTACAAATGAGAGATCCTCCCCACAAGCTGGTCAATTTTAAAATGTGATATATGTCAAAAATATGAAGGCACTCCACAGGAACATTTGTGAATGGCTGTATGAATTTCAGTTCTGGAGAAACAAATCTGTCCCAGCATGAACAAACATGTTCTTTGCAAATTAATGGCGCACTACCTGAGCTATGAAGGATTTTCCAACAAATTCATCCCTACCTCTGATTTTATTCTTAATGGCAATAGGTTATTTTCATGACCTCTCCTCCTACACAGGACATTTCATTCAGGTTATTTTTGTGGTTTATATATGATTCAAAGTTTCACATTTTGCAGTAAGCAAATGTGCTAGTCTTGCATGAAAGTTAGTTATTGGGTTTAAAAACCTTTGCGACAAAAATATGAGAATGGTCATATATACACCTCTTTACAACATGAGAGCAACATTTGGCTTTGCTTGAGCAGGACTAGTAGATTTCATTTAGGACTACTAAAAATGAACTGCTACTAGTCCTTCGGGCTAGTGGATGATTTGACCTTACGTCGAGCCCTGCTCAGTCAGTGGAGTTTGCCTGTTTCAAGTCACTGGCATGCCATCACTCTTGCACATTTGCAGGATTTCACTTTTTCTTACCTCATTTGCACATTTTTGACACTGACGTGTTCATTTGAACAAATTCACATCTCAACCCATGCATCTACCTGTACACCAAATACTGAGATGGTAGCTTTGGCAGTATGGGAGCCTTTGCATGTGACGGACATACATCCGCACATACATACCCACAAAAATACAGACATACAGACACCACCGACTCATCATATAAGCTCTTTTTGGTATTTATATTCATACCAAATATGAGCTCATAAAAATGTGCTAATACTTGAATGGCTTTCTCCACTTAAATTCAAACCAAAGAACCCAGTAGAGTGGGATTACAGGTATATCTGACTCTCACAGTATCATGCATGAACATTATTCAGTGTGTTCATTTTTAGCCGGATGCTGGCCAAATTGATCGGCTACTTCTGTATTTTGGCCGGCTACTTTTCAGCACTGTTTCACTCTCCAGCCTCAAAATTCTGGTTTTGATAACAATATTTTGATTATTTCGTGGTCTTGCAAGCTGGAAATAATATTTTAAAAGTGCCGATGGGGCTATATGTAGCCTTAGCAATTTACGCGGTGAACTTGTTGCTATCACTGCAGTTCCACGATCAGCGAACGTGTTGTACTACGGTATATATTGGGAATCACTCTCGAGGTCAACCCCACTTTCCCAATTAAACAGCCCGAATTATTCCGATGTTCACATCGGGTATAGCCGAACACTATGGACTAACATACAAGTATGTAATACCCACAAATAGCCGACCATTTCCGAATGAAGCCGATGTTGTTTCACTCAAACGCGGAAGAGAAAGTCGACGCTGGAGAGCTTTGGTTTTCTGCGTAAGAATAGGGCCTTGTCTGATGGGTTTGGTAGGTTTTTGATCAAATCTAAAGCAACCAAAAGTTACTGAGTCTCATTTTTCATACTTTTGAAACGTCATGTCAATCCATCCATGGTCGATCACAATGTCAATATGCAACACAAGTCGATCAACATCCCTTTTTGTGGAGGGGCCGTGGTTGTGTGCATTGTGGAAGAGAAAGTCGACACTTGAAAACTTTGATTTTCTGAGTAAGAGTAGGACTTTGTCTGTTGGTTTTGGGAGGTTTTAGATCAAATCTAAATAAACCAAAAATTAGTTGGTCTCACTTTTCATACCTTTGAAACGCTACGTCGATCATAGTGTCAAATTTCAGGTCGACCAATATCGCGTTGTGTGTACTGTTTTACAATCGACTGCCAGTGCTTTGTACACATACAGTGTAGTGTACACAGGTTGGCGTTCGGTGTCGTCAGTTTGGGATTTTATCAAACATGAACACTGAAATTTAGCTCTCTTTTTCAATTATATGTAACATCACCAAAAAATCAATAATCAGCTCGCGGATTCGTTTTATTGTGAAATTTAATAGTACAGTGAATTGAAATCACTGAAAATTGTGTTCCTATAATTCATTGAATGAAATAAACTGTTTGATTTTACTGTATCTTCAGTCAGGTTTATTTAAATCAGTAAAAAAGTTTGTACAGCCAGACTGGTCAGGATTCCAGCGGATCGTTTTGTGGGTTTTGAAAACCTCTATCTAAGATGTATTTCAAAATGTTTTTTTTCAAGTCATGAGCTAAATATAATGCTACACAACAGTCTGGTGAAATTTTGCTATTATCCTTGCCAACTGAATGCAGTTATCCTGAGTGATATCAAATTAATTTTTCTGACGTTTTTTTTTAAACTTTATCCCACGAAAACATGTTGTAATTGATTGTGATAATGATTATTCTGTATGCTGAAATGGTTTTTCATACTGTATGAGAATGCATGAAATTAGTCCAAAATGTCTTAACCCTTTCACCACCATGGTTTGTCCCAAATCCATTGTTTTCTATGGTAAAGTTGGACCTGTACACAGGAAACTGGGGGTGAAAGGGTTAAAGGTTTAAAAATTTCTTGGACACCCCTCCCTGAAACACTCCACATGTGTGTATGTTGAAATAGCCTTTTATACTCTGTATAAGAATGCATAAAATTACTCAGAAATGTCGTCAAATTAAAAAAATCCTTAACACCTTAACAATCTTATGCTGAAATGGTCTTTAAAACAGTACAAGAATGCATGCAATTACTCCAAAATGTCTTCAGATTTTAAAAATTTCTTGCACACAGGGAAGGAGACCCTCCCCTGTGTGTATGTTGGAATAGCCTCTCAAAAACTGTATAAGAATGCATACAATTGCTCAGAAATGTCTTCAAATTAAAATCAAAGTGAGACTTGAGTGGACACCCTGGGTCATCAGTATGTATTAGGGAGATGGTGCAGTGGCAAAGAATGTGAAATTTTCAGAAGAGTTACTTTCAGAATGTGCTTAGGAATACAATTCAGAATAACATTCAGACACTCACTATGTGAGATAATATTCTGTATATTCCAGAAGAGTCCTTTCAGAATGTGCTTTGGAATACAATTCAGAATAATATTCAGACACTCACTATGTGAGATAATATTCTGTATATTCTAGAAGTAACAAGTCATTGACAATGACATAGTCCCCACTTGTAATAGGAGTATTAGTCTTGATGGGGCAGGGAAATGAGGTCATTAAGAAGTATCACTATAGTGTATATGTTCAGATCTATGGACACATAGGTCTATGTCATTGTTCCCATTTTGAAATAAGAGGCATGTCTAAGTTATGGTTCTAAATCGGGAAAAAAGATCAGACCTCTAGCTGTATTGGCCTGCCAAGAAATACATATGTGCATAATAAATGAGGTACAAGATGTGACATCTTAAGGTCTACTATCCTATCAAAATTGAAGCGTAAAGAACTTGTGGTTACTGAGTTATGCATATATATGCATATTCAAGGTCAAAGGTCATCAAGGTCACGTGACATTTGAAAAAAAAAAAACCATTGTATTGCTAATTAATCCATATATGCCAAAATTCAGACCTCTAGCTCTATTTGCTTGCCCACAATTATATATGGGCATAATTAACAAGGTAAAGCATGTGTTGTCATAAGGTCTCCCATCCTAATAAATATAAAGGACATAGCACTTGTGGTTACTTATTTATTGACATAATCGTGTATTTTAGGTAAAAGGTTATCGAGGTCACATTACATTTTGTCAAAAAATTTCTATCCTATAGTCTGTCCCTATATACTAAAAATCATACATTTACCTCTATTGGCTTGCTCAAAATTAGATATGCACATAATTAATGAGGTACAATATGTGGCGTCATAAGGTGTCCCATCATACCAAATATGAAGGGTGTAGCACTTGTGGTTCCTGAGTTATGGACAAATATGTATATTTGAGGTCAAAGGTCATTGAGGTCACGTGACATTTTTTCAAAAAAATTGTATTGCTAAGTTATCCCTACATACCAAAAATCAGACCTCTAGCTCTATTGGCTTGCTCAAAATTAGATATGTGCATAATTAATGAGGTACAATATGTGGCATCATAAGGTGTCCCATCATACCAAATATGAAGGGTGTAGCACTTGTGGTTACTTAGTTTTGGACAAATATGTATATTTGAGGTCAAAGGTCATCGAGGTCACGTGACATTTTGTCAAAATAATTGTATTGCTAAGTTATCCCTATATACCAAAAATCAGACCTCTAGCTCTATTGGCTCGCTCAAAATTAGATATGTGCATAATTAATGAGGTACAATATGTGGCGTCATAAGGTGTCCCCATCATACCAAATATGAAGGGTGTAGCACTTGTGGTTACTGAGTTATGGACAAATATGTATATTTGAGGTCAAAGGTCACCGAGGTCACATGACATTTTGTCAAAAAAATTGTATTGCTAAGTTATCCCTATATACCAAAAATCAGACCTCTAGCTCTATT
Source organism: Ptychodera flava (assembly GCF_041260155.1). Classification (NCBI taxonomy): domain Eukaryota; kingdom Metazoa; phylum Hemichordata; class Enteropneusta; family Ptychoderidae; genus Ptychodera; species Ptychodera flava. Next base: position 19,399,983 of record NC_091939.1, on the reverse strand, counting down.
GGCTCGCTAAAAATTAGATATGTGCATAATTAATGAGGAACAATATGTGGCGTCATAAGGTGTCCCATCATACCAAATATGAAGAGTGTAGCACTTGTGGTTACTGAGTTATGCACAAATATGTATATTTGAGGTCAAAGGTAATTGAGGTCACGTGACATTTTGTCAAAAAAATAGCATTGCTAAGTTATCCGTACATACCATTAATCAGACCTCTGGCTCTATTGGCTCGCTCAAAATTAGATATGCACATAATTAATGAGGTACAATATGTGGCGTCATAAGGTGTCCCATCATACCAAATATGAAGGGTGTAGCATTAGTGATTACTGAGTTATGGACAAATATGTATATTTGAGGTCAAAGGTCACCAAGGTCACATGACATTTTGACAAAAAAATTGTATTGCTAAGTTATCCATATATACCAAAAATCAGACCTCTAGCTCTATTGGCTTGCTCAAAATTAGATATGCACATAATTAATGAGGTACAATATGTGGCATCATAGGGTGTCCCATCATACCATATATGAAAGGTTTAGCACTTGTGGTTACCGAGTTATGGACAAATATGTATATTTGAGGTCAAAGGTCACGTGACATTTTGTCAAAGCGTCTGAGATATCTGCGTGAACGGATGGACTCACATGGATGGACTAACGGACTGACATGACCCAATCTATGAGCCCCCTGGACTTTATCTGTGGGGACTAAAAACTGTGTCACTGCATCCTTTTTGCAATATGAATACGATGAGAAACTAAATTTTTATTTTTCTTGGCCTTATACATGGGAGTCTATGGACTGCCTTATACATGGGAGTCTATGGACTGCCTTATACATGGGAGTCTATGGACTGCCTTATACATGGGAGTCTATGGACTGCCTTATACATGGGAGTCTATGGTCTGCCTTATACATGGGAGTCTATGGTCTGCCTTATACATGGGAGTCTATGGTCTGCCTTATACATTGGAGTCTATGGTCTGCCTTATACATGGGAGTCTATGGAGGTGAAAACTAAAAAGTCCTCTACCACGGCCAAATTTGATCGCATTGTGAAACAAATCGACATGCATCTGTATGAGGTAGAGTACTATCCTTTTACTAAGTTTGAACGAAATCGCTCCAGGCATCTCTGAGATATCTGCGTGAACGAAAAAAGTCATAAAATATGCAAATGAGCAATTAATTAATAAGCCACACCCACCAAAATCTAATCAGATCTAAGTCTCATCATGATAATGCCAAATACCAAATTGCATGACATTGGACCTAAGGGTTCTTAAGTTATGAGTGGAACAAAATCTGTCTACGGACGGACGGACAGATGGACGGACGGACAGACGGACGGACAGACGGACGGACGGACAGACGGACACACACACAGACATTGTGGCGACATAGGACACCTTTGGTGCTTCGCACCACGGTGTCCAAAAAATACTTAACCCCCCCCCCCCCCCCCCCCCCCCGAGAACCTGGTTGCACACAGAAGCTAACCGCCTACTTTTCTAAATTTTCCACCTACTTCAAAAATTTTTGAGAACCCTAATTATTTGTCTTCATTTCGATCTTGAAAAGGTATTTTTTAATTTTTGCCAGATATCAAATATCTGCCAAAATACTTTTTTACCAGTCTTCTCCTTCTCGAGTCTATATAACTTAGCTGTTTGGCATACTGGAAGATATGTCAAGCCCGACAAGAATCATGGTTTTGCTTGAAACATCCAAATTCAACCAAACTTGCACAACATGAACTGGGACGATGCCTTAAACAGCAAGATACCTGTAGTACCTTTCAACACTGCAGATTTGAAGCATTTATCCACAAACTACATACATCTATTCAACTTCAGATGCAATCAATGAAAATTGCACACTTATGGTATCAAAATCTCCAAGTTCTTAGAATTTCCAAGAAAAGACATTTCTAATTATTTCTCAATTCATATACAAGGGCTTCAAAACTTCTTTTGGTTTCTCAATCAGCTAGACAGGGCCTTCAAGATGGCAGACATTATGGTTCCTTGGTGAAGATCGTATTCTTAATACATATTTTCCTTTGAATAATTAATTCCAGTTTCTACTTTGAAGGATGCAGAAAGATTAAAAAATGTCATATTCATATTTTTCATATAAATTTACATCAAAAAGAACAGATAAAATTGTATTTAGATATATTCTTACTAACATTAGCATATTTTTCTTGAATTTTACCTGACAGAAATTTTGTCAGCTGCCCTTTACTCATCTAAATTATGAAACAGAATCCATGGTATCCATTTCAGCTGCATTGATACACTGACCATACCATCCATAGTGTTTGTCCTACCATTCTACCACATCTATTATCTTCTATTGTATTTATGTCACCCCATATTTGGCAATGAATATATAATAGGCAAATAATATTATACAAGTACAAAAACTGCTGGAATAATTTTTTTTATTGTAACAAAGTAGTTTATGTAATTGTATATTCCTACTTTCCTCACTTTCGGTGACTTACCAAATAGCAAGCAGCAAATGAGCCATTTTTTTTTAAGAGACAGAAGAATTAAACGACAGAACAATTAAAAAGTTAGGAGGTTGTTCCATCTGTGGCTGTGTGTATGGGACTTACAATGGGTCACTTGCTATGGACGCCACATCCCAACAACCCTTGTGCATACTGGGTATACAAAACTTTAAAATGGAAGCTTTACGAAAACTGGCGACTCTAGTTGAAATGCTTCATGTATATTGAAGGGACACGGCCAGAGTTTATCTGCTTCACATTTGCTTGGCATTCATTGCCAATTTCTGGCGAGAGACAATGTTTATCAACAACTTTATCAGGCAGCCACAGTTAGGACCTCTCCCCTAAACTTATTCAGACAGAAATTATTGGCATACATGCATAGGTTAGGACCTAATTTGTGTTAATATTGCTGCCATTATATGTACTAATCAAAATCATATACTGCAGTTTTATGTTTTGTTGGACTCAAGGTGGACATTTTATAATTTTTGTAGCCACCACACTGTGAAATTACCTTGGGAAAGTCTATTTTAAAGTCTATTTTACGTGGCTTAGACATTTCCAATTATCAGAATAGAATTTAAGTCTAACATGCAGTCTAATAGACATTTGAAATTTATTCAAAGAGTACCAGTAATACTTAAGTTATCATATTTCCAACTAAATGCACATTTTTCTGCCATAAGTGTGCATAAATACAAACAAATTATGATGCATGTAACTCATGTAATAGTACCTGAACTCGTTGAAAATAGACAAATGACAGACAGCCCTAATGTGAGACTGGTAATACGATTGCGACATGGGGCAGCACGTGACCTGCAGAATGAAATGGGCTAATTTAATAGACATCAGAAATATTCCTATTTTCAATAACAGAATTATCTTAAATGTAATAATGCAAGTGAACAATTTCTTGATTTCTGTTTTGAAAATAAATATCAAACTTTATACACTGAGCAAGGTTAACTTGACCAAAATGATTAATGGCTAGGATTTCTCTTATGCTAGTCTGAATCTTATTATGTCATTCAAAAACTTTTTGGGATATGGCGTTTCAGACTTGTTAGAAGGGTTTTTGTACTTTTGGATTGACATTTACGTACCATTTCATGAGAAACATCAAAGTATGTATAATTTTAAGAGGATAACCAAAGGATTAAGTGAAATTAAACTTTAGGAAATACATTTATAAGAAAAAGATCTCCTTTCATAGGAATATTCTCAGTCCTGCTAACCAATGTTCAGATTCTGATCTGCGATGTTGTTTGTTAACAACAAAACTAATTCTTAAAACTGGTTGTTGCGGGGGCAGTGTTTATGCTAAGGGCAGTAAGCAGGTAAATGTTACCAGGTTCCCCAGTCATTTTACCAGGGTTTCCCTTGGTATGTCAATGCAATCAGATTAGGGGAACAGCAGCAATGTTACCAAGGTTCCCAAATCATTTACCAATATTCCCAAACCTTAGCAAAAACAGTTTTGTTTTGGGGGGTTCTTTTTTTTGGGGGGGGGGGGGGGGGGGCAGTGCAAATCATAATTTCATCATCCAATTTTTGGAGGAGGGGGAGGGGCTTACAACAGTTATGTATGTGACAAATCACGCTCAGTGTCACATGAGATAACAGATTCTAATACTTCATGAGAAAAGCCGTGGAGTATTTCCAATTGATATCCTACTTACAATTTCCTTCATCTGATATTTGAGAAATCATGACATCTCCTTGAGAGTTCAAACAATTTACTTTGTGGAATACTTACATGAGGAACTTCATCTTAATAGTGATCAAGTACATATAAATCATCTAAATTCATCTTAAAAGTCTGTCACTTGGTAAAAATTACCTGTTTCTATGCTTCATGATAAATACAGTATGAGTGTAACAATATTATACAACTGGTGAGCGATTTCAAAGTCAGTCAAAAGCATCTGGAATCTCTTGAGATTTGTACACAAGATACACTCAACATTCCTAAATAGCCAGTCTACACCTTGAAATTTTGTTCAAAGAGAAATTTCATTTAAATTCACATGTAGCCATGTATTTTTTCAAAGTGCAGCATAAACCAATTCAACGCTGCCTGTATGGAGCATATGTAATCATAGCCAGAACACTTCTAGTCTGGACCAAAATTCATTGTCAACAATAAACACTACGTATTGTACAAACACTGCATTGGAAAGATTAATTCTTTGTATTTTAGTTACTTTTGAGAGAAGAATGAGAGACTATATTGTATATGACAAAAATAAAAAGATTGTAAAAATTATAGCTATCTTAAGGTAAAGTGAAAGACTTAAACTTTTGCTCAAACTTTCCTCAGTGAAACTTTCAACCACTCTCTTACCGAAGCAAGAATAAAAATCAGGGGTCACCGTGCAAACTTTGGTACTAGAGAGTCAAATAACTTGCCATTTCTCGATATTTGAAATTCAAAATGGCCACCATCCCTGTGTTAACTCTATGGGAAGAAATAAAATTTTCGACTTTCGAAAAACTAAGACGGTGAAAACTTTTCTTTCACCAAGAGCTTCAAAATGAGCCCCCACAAGTGGTAGGTCAGAAGAAAATTGATAAAATTTGAAGGCCCGAATATCTGTCCCCGAGGTGCGTTCTACCTTAAAGTATATTATTATACATCTCTAGTACAGGATGCATATTTCAAGCATGGTTGTATATGATCAGAATCACACATACAGACAAAACTGCATGAACACTACAAAGTGTCATATACCAGGGGGAGATTCATCATGGGGTTGTTGCACGCATTACAGTTCTCAGATCTAACAAGTGGATATGTCAGTGTTGCCTTTTTCGCGCAAAGCAAGACTACGTAATATAAATATTACATTACGTTTCAATTGAAACAACTGCCACATACAGAATTATGAGTTCAATAATTCTTTGAATAAACACGGAATTCCAGAAATGGAGAAATGGACTTGGAATACATTATATTGATCCACTGCCTCCAGTAAATTGTTATCAGTGAATAAAGAAATCCTGATTATTACAATACATTATGTATAACAAGTTACAGAAACGTCATTCTCTGCTGCCACTACCAGAACGCAATTATAAGTATACGATCAGACATCTATAAATCCTTGTATTAAAGTAACCCAACTAATAGTTTGTTTTGCAAAGACTATTTCATGACTCCGCAACAGAGAATGCTAATGTGATGCACATTCAGTAAAAATAACTTTTATGACTTTCTGATCATAAAAAAAAGCTTTAAGAATACAAGCCCAGCCCACATTTCATTTTCACGAAGGGCAATAAACACATAAATTTTACATGGTGATTCTAGGTAACTCAGCTACCTCTCAGTACTGCCACATCAAATCCATCTGTGAATGGAATGAAGAAATGCCACTGAGTTCCAAGTATCTTCTTGTATTCTACAAGAACACATTAGAGTGTTCTTTTTTTTTTCACCCAACATGGCACAAACTGAAAGGTTATTCACTAATTTTGGCTGTCTATGATCTCATGAAAATGTTTCTTGTCCATGAATTGGAGTACACCTGTGAAATCCAACATTTTCCCACGTGCCATTTTTGAAAAAAAAAAATTTGAAGTCTGACACATTTACTAGTATAAAGTGAACCGGCCTATATACACATACACACAAATGCAAACACAGATGCATTTTCAAATAAAAGCCCTACTCTTTTTCACTGTTCCTGAAACACTATAGGGGCTTGTCAGCATCCTAGTGCATTTTCTTTCAATCTACAGATCTAGGTCAGAAGAAAAGAGCGTCCTCAACTGACAGCCATTCCTCACAACCTGAGAAATTGAACCAGACGCACTCTTCTGAAAGTGTACGCCTGGGACCAACAAAAAATTCACTAATCACCCTTACAACATCCCTAAGTGTACCTGAGTAATAAATCCTGGTTGGAATGACGTCATTCGACTGGGGACACTCTGATCTACATTCAAAGCTTTTTATTTCCTCGGGGCCAATTGGTACTTCAAATATCTAATCGTGATCAGCTTTTACCAAAATGTCACACGCTTAGCTGAGTTCGTGGAAATGTCAAGCGTTGATCATTAAGTCCATCGCAAAATATGCCACGAGAAACAGAGTGTTCTAATAGGTGTGCATTGTGGCGTGTTCAATAAAGCGAACTGAAACAGTCAGGTTCATTTATATTCTTTACAGAATGCAGCATTTCCCTGATAAAAGTTACTGGTAGTTCTGCGTTGTCATGTTTGCACCAGAAATTTACATACACTGAATACTGCAGGTATGCAGCACTATGTACCGTATTCCTGTTAAAGTAGCCTGCTGAAAAGACATTGTCAGATGCGGATTACATAAATTTATATTAATGGCATTCACTATTCTCAGTACATAGTACATCAAGCTAGATGTCTTTGTTACCTCCAAACATTTCTTACCACATAAATTTAACAGAATGACGTAAATGTATATATCTGGAAAGCATTTGGTGGAATATTTTATTGTCTTAGGCTGTCTTGCAAAAATAATTAATCATGTTGAAGCATGCAAGGAGGTTTATATTTCTTTTGTATCAAATGTGAACATAAATATGCTAAAGGGTTTTGGTGAAATCTTGCGCAGATCTACGTCATTTGCACTTCTTGTCTCTTATTTGATATGGAAAAATATCAGTATACTAGACTTTATACATAAAATTACTGGAATTGTCAACAGGAAATCTGGTAAATTATTAAACGGGGAAAAAGTACCTAGGAAGAACCCAATCAGGTTTCAAAAACAAAATTCAGTGTCACTGTGTGGACTATCGCAAATTTGACAGTGTACTCACAGCCAGGCTTATTTCCAGGCATAGACACACAGAAATACACAAACAGAATAGCTTCAAGAAAAGATCATAGTCATAATCATATGAAATAGCAATTGATCAAAGGATTAGAAAATGTGAATTCAAAGTTTCATCATATATGACTAAAAATATCTCCTGGCCATATTTTAAAGTTGCACTGTAGCCCCTCTTGTGAATCAATTACTCACAACTCATACATTATGACAAATCTATAATTTATGACAAGTTTAACTTAGTAATAATCCACCAGTTCACGCAACATTTATTGCAAGAAAATATAGATGTAATTTACGCCTGACTATTCATGTTCAGAAAGCAAGTGAATAATCTGAAAGAAGCCCATAACAGTACAAATGCCCCATGTAAGCAGTATTTGGTGGTGTGTTCAGTGGCTGTGACTGAATGGACAGCCAAAATGCCACAACACAACTTGTACAAATGCTGCCAGTACAGTGCCTGCGATCTAATGCAATGGAGATCTGTTATTATTAATTAATGCATATGTTTTATTTTTAATTTCTGTTTTAACAATATCAACCGCGGAAAAGTTCAAAAATAAACCACAGCTGCCTCGATCTTTGTGGTAAGAATACGATCTTAAATTGTCGTCACCACAACATTGAATTATCATTGCTTGGCTCGGCTACTTCCACCTTTCTGATTGGTTGCAGGCTTATTTACATAATTTACCAATAAAAGGTTAATAAACTTTACATATTAACAACTCCCATCTCCATCAGGATGCCTGCACAATAAAACTAAATGTATCTTCGCTAATTTTGGTCCATTGTAAAATATTGTACTGGAAACTAACAACTGTACATCAACAAATTGTGAAACCATCGTCTTAGTTTTTTTGTTGACTTCCATTACAGCTGTAATGTATGATCAACAGAAGTGACAGTGACCATAGTTCATCAAGAAATGTCATCCAAAAGTGATAATAAGTGATGGTACAGACTGGTGTGGCAGAAAAAATTACTTCATGAGGTATATTCAGGTTCCCTTTGCAAATTAGTATTGAATTTTTCTACTTGAAAATTTTCCAAAGTCACAGAGGATAGAGGGCTCCCTCTAAAATACAACTTTCAAAAAGTCACCAGCAATTGTATGCAATGCTGCTAACTGGCTACATTGAGGGCTCCCTTTACACAATACAATTTAAAATTTCTGCATTTTACTAGATTGAGGGCTCCCTTTCGTACAGCATTGAGAAACAAGCAAGGCAAATGTATTTCTTATATCACTGGAAATATTGAGAGGGTCCCTCGGTCAGTGTTCGCTCGCGCTCGCCACACTCGCAAAATGCGAATAAAACTCTCATTTGGCAAAGATTTTTTGAAAGTCATAAGCCACGCTTGCGAATTGAATTTTTCGCCCCAAAATTGTTTGGACACATCGTCAGATCAATCACTCAACTACGATCACCTCTGCACTATTACTTCCGGTAGTGGAACTGGAAGCGACCCGAATTCACTCCGTTCATCAGAATAGGAATGTATATATTTTATAAAAGTGAGCAAATTCACTGCCCCGAACTCACGGGCCTGCAGTTTTTACCGCCGGGCAAGTAATTTTTGGTACCTCTGCTAGCCCGATGGGCTAGCGTATTAAATGTAGGAGACAGCTGAGGAGAGTAGCAAAGTCGATCAGGAGCAAACGACATGTACAAACGCATTGCCTGCAGCAAAATGAACACAGAGACGGACATTTCCGAGCCTATGTAACTGACATAAAATTCCTGATCCAAGTTCAATTTCAAAGAACGTACACAATTCCGGGATGAAGAAGACGAATTTCTAAGAAATTGCAGCTTGAATTTAATATCGGGAAAAAAACAAACAAACCGGTTTGATGTCAAGCTCCGTAAAAGTTCAACTGGGGTGGGTCTACAGTACATGTATGCACTGTGATTAAGCCGTAGCAGCACGCAAAAACACAAACCTTTCAACGATAAAAATAAACAATATAGCAATGAAATTTGTTGTAGTCATGAGTGAAATTCCTCAAATAAAAGGATCATTCATTTGGATCGTCCTGTGACACATAAAATCTCTCTTGTCAAGAAAGAAAGTAATCGTCCATCGCGATGTTGAGATAACGGGACTGGCATACAGCTATGGCAGATATGACGTCAAAAAGGACTCTTCTATTAGGGAAGAGGGACCGAGGATTTAAAATACCGCAAATAAGTTTGGTTTTACTTGCAGTTCCGTCACTTGAACTTCCATTCTCCATTACTTGTTATCCTCTATTGCTTTCTTTCATCAGTAAGGTAATCTTATCAAACGTAATGTGTTTGTAAACATTCATGATATTTGCTAACCCCTTTCAACAAATAGTCCGCTCATTATGACCGTCCATGCTTTTGAATTTCAACACATGCCTGTAGGAGTCAACCCATGCCGTCGCATCGGCCACTTAGATCATAATGACATGCTATTTTGTGTGTGTTTAGTTGTTGTTGCTGTTGTTGTAATTTCATTTATTTTCGCAATTAATACATGGGTATCAAGGAGCAGAATGCTTCCAATGCATAGGGTTATTGTATTCACAGAGAAATTCACATGGAGCTCCCATGGTTGTAGGAAAGCACAAAAGCATAGCATTGTTATCAGATCAGATACTGCAGGTTATATCATGTGTAAACGGTCATGCTCTAAGCTAAAAAAAATAACTGATTCGTATCTTCAAAGACAAGGAGAAAAAAGTCTGTGGTATTTTGCTATAGTTTTTGGTACACAAGTTTCATAAATTTAGGTAAAAAATCTTCATGTCAGACGCAATTTTTCCCTCACATTTTGCAGCTGAAGACCAGGCAGTGAAACCACAAGTCACAGGCAGGCCAGTTGAAACAGGCTGGGCTAGCAATTTTTTTGTCTCCTTACCCGGGGACAAGTGAGTTTGTGACTCAAAAATGATTTGCTCATGAAGTGTATTCAGAAATGTTCCAGTCACATCCAACATTGTTTACTTTGAATTATAGAGTCACATCAGTTGCACATCACTGTGGGTTTAGTATAATATTTGAGTGGCTAATCACTTTTTGCTGTGGCTAATGTTTTTTGCATAAATTAGCCACACCAGCAGACCGTGGCTAATTTGAAAAAAATCCTAGCACGAACACTGCTCGGTATACCACCAAGTTTCAAATCTAGTCAAGAAGAATCAGGGCCCCTTTCAAAGAAGTACATGCAGTACATCTTCTGGAAAGACCAATATCAGCAACTCACAGTTGTACAGTACAACGATTGAGTGACAATTTATGTCACCCAGTCATGGCTAAACTTTGGGCCAACCACACGTGACTTTTATGGTAAGCCAGATGCAATATGGTTTTTTTGTTTTGGGGGTTATTTTGACATTTAGAGTGAAAAAGTTTACACTGTCAACAAGTTCATGTTCCCTTCTATGTAGTCACTCATTTCAGTATCAGACACTCAAAACTGTTCAAACTAATAAATTTCCTGGCATGACCAAGAGAGGGCTCCCTTCAGAATCCATGGTACAAATCTGCTTTCTTTAGGGAACTCCCTACATCCATACCTAGGTAACTTCAATTGATGGTAAACTTCAATTTTCAAACATAGACGAACACTGCAACGGAGACGGAGGGACAACATTGAAAAGCTTCTTTGTGGAGCTTTGTGGAGACCCTAATTCTGTTTGATTTGAAATGAATTAAACTACTTTTAAACTAAGAATCTGGCTTCAGAGGCAACATTTGAGCAAATGTCATTTATGTTTGATAAAAATACATCTTTTTGGACATAAAAAAGTGAATTTGAAATGACAAATAAACCCATAAATATCGAACATTCTAGTAAAAGACAATGCAATGATAAATATAGGAAAAATTACACTGAATTAAAATTAACAACTAACACAGATGGACTGATAATCACACCAAATGTATGAAACGTGAAAAAGAACACTTATAATACACAACTTGTACGCATAGATGGCCTACTTGTAAAACCAACTGCAACTGGAGTTAATTTTACTGTCCAAATGCAAACTATGAAAGACCTATACCCTATTTACTTGGATGTAATTTCAAAGTCATCATCGTTACCTATGATGAACTTACCCAAGATTATCTGTGTGTTTTTTATTTTGTTTTTTGCAATATAAAATTAGATAACACAATGAAAAAATACTGTACAGTAAGTTCTTTGTGCATGAATGTACCCTCTAGCAAATGCAGTTTCCGATTGACGCATGAGACTTCTTTGACACAAAAACATTTTCATGTAAACGCTTACATGTGTAGCCAGGGGTTTCATTAAGAGCCGGTAGCCGGCGAAATTGACCGGTTACTCTCACGGTTTCGCCGGCTACTTTTTCGGAAATTTCAACTCTTTCATCGCTAAAATATTGCTTACCTTCTGAAATGATACGCACAGGTTTCACAAGCTGTGTAATCAAACTTTTAAACGGCTTTTATGTTAAACAAAATTTAGAAGACGAGCGACTACTACAATCGCCTTGTACTACGATGGAGCACGGCCTTGCGTATACTGCCGCAATAAAAATCGGAATTGCAACGGACGATTCTATTGACTACCTGAATTGCTGATTCCTATGTTGTGACCTTTGTATACGCCAATGAAAACGGGCATACTACACCTGTCTGCCATCGTTAGCTTGACTCGAAATGGTCGATGAACAAATGAAGACGGAATCGATCGCAAGGTCAGGCTTCGCTGTACGATCCTCGGTTTTGAAGTGGACCAAGAAACAAGAGAAGGATAATTACGTGGATATAAACTGTTTTCGAAGGCAATGACCTGATTTTTTTTCACGAAAAAACTTCCCGATTACAGTTCGAATTTTAGTAAGCCGACGTGCGTTGCACTGCGGTAGGCTTATAGTAAATGTGAAGGTATATAACCAGCTGGACGTATGATATGTACTGCTTTTCGGTCTATCGACGCCAATAAAAATGTTGCCACGAGTGGTTAAAATACGATCAAACCTCTAAATTCACTTCAAAAACGGTCGTCAGGTTAAATCCAAATGTGAGTTACTGAGCGTACAAATTTTCCTATCCTATATCAAGGTTCTTACTTTGCAACAGACGGGGAATCCCCTATCGCCATGTCCAGATGTAAAACAGTATAATATCATCTACATATCAAATTTATATCATTAATGATAGTGAATTATTATAGTTTACCTCCTAAAAGCATAGAGGCTCTAAAGACTTCAGTTTTCTTTGTTCACAATATCCTCAACATTACCACATTTTATCATTTTTAATTATGAATTATCATATTTAGGCCTAATCTCCCAGGAAAATGGCTTTATGATATGAACACAAATTGCCCTGGAACACTGCTGACATTTGTCCTGAAAATACTAGATATTCAAGTGACTGCGAGCTGTAAAAAGTGAATTTTAGCTCATTTTTCAGGGTTTCCGGCCTTCGGTGTTCCCCCTCCCGGACCCTCCTCAAACAACGACCGCTTTGTGGTCATGGCAGCTGCAAGCCGCCTACTTTTCCATTCTGGCCCCCTACTTCAAAACTTAATGAAACCCCTGGTAGCCGTATACCAGGTAGAGCTGACGCACAGAAATGTTGACCTTAGGATCAGAGTTATGAAATAGCACGTGTGAGACAATCCCCAGCTGCATATAAGCAGCTCTTTTTTTTTTGACCTCCAAAATCTCACACATGTGCAGCTAGCTACATGTACCAACTGGCTGGTGATAACATTTTATTTCCAAATCTGACTCGATGACAAATTGCATTCATCCTGCCAAGCTAGATACATATTAGAAAACCTCAATGGTATTGGTGATGAGTTTCCAGCAGAAGCTGATCATTACCACTGGGAAGACAACAGCAAGGGTTTCATTCAAGATTACAGAAACAGAAACTGCATGTACTCACCCTTGATTTAGCCTTTTGGAAAACATGGTTTTCCATCTCTATGCTTGATTTTGTCGTCGGATTCCCAGCCGCTCGGACTGCTTCTTCTCTGCAAACGGAAAAGGCAACTGTTACAGCAACAATGTCATTTGCCAATCTGGTAAGTACCAGTAATCCTTGTATATCCTTTACGACTATGACATCATGAGAAAATTCCCATATGTCCTACCTGGCAACAGTTACCATGGTCACTTAAATTTTACTTGAACTTTCAGTTGGTTTTAGCTACATTGGTATTCAAACTACATGTACATTATGATTATGAAGACTGTACACAATTGTTATGACATAAAATGAACTTTATTATAGAATTTCAAATTATGTCTGGAAAACTCACATACACCAACACCTACAATAGCACCATATCTATCCATGAGCCTATCGATTAGCCAACAGGAAAGCAAGATTTCACACATACAACACCATAAAACCAAGAAAACATAACACGTTCCGTAAAACATACTTACAAGGACTGATCATTTGGAGACCAAAGACAACATATGCAAACAATTTTTTCCACTAAGTCATACAGAATTGTAGAGATTTTCACTGTCCAATATGTACATGGGCATGTTACGGTTCGGGTATTTTGATTTAACCCTTTCACCACCGTGGTTTGGCCCGATCCCGTTGTTATCAATGGTGGTAGTGGACCTGTTTACAGGGAATTGGGGGTGAACAGGTTAAAGCCCAACTTTGAGTGACATTATCAGAGAAGGGTTTGCAAATTATCTTAGGGTACAGAAAGAATACCAGCCTAGGATGCAAGTTTTGGCGAGATATATTCTTTGCTTCTACATGCAATTTGTGTCTCATCCTGTATAGCCTTTCTTTTCAATTCATACATTACACTTGTGTTAGCAAAATTTTGATAATCTGGGGAGGGGGTGATAAACTTGGTTTGTTACAAGAACTACAGCAATATCATCAGCAAGATTGAAGATCAATGAGTCCACACTGAACAATTTTAATTAATAGTTATTAGATTTGAGACTGTTACCTGACTATGTAACAGTTTTGACAACTGTTGACTGAATAAATTTGACAGCACCATCTATGCATGTGCACATTCTACAAAACATAAAGAAAGATGGCAGTGTTGTCTGTGACCTAGGCATGTGATTGTGGCGAAATTTCTTCATTTTTGCTATCTCTATAAGAAATATCTATTTTCGTTACGGAAAATGCATGAGGTTTGTTATAAAACATATATATTGAGTTTGACAGCCCATATTTGCATAACATCATATGATGGTTCCCCTTTTAGTCTGTGAATCCCTGAAGTCTGTTGCCCCTATGGTTGTGAGGTTTGACTGTTTTGGTCCTACCTCATGTAACAGTCCACTGGGGAAACAATCTTATGCTTTTACTCCCATGGCCATCAATCAGTGTATACTATATGCTTATCATGTAACTATGTAGTTGAAACCCAAGAAATGTCATCAGTATGCCTTCTGTCAAATGAATATGGTGTATCTATAGTATTATTTTAATTTCATGTTGTCATTGGTGATGACACTGTTGCATAGGATACTGGCATGCAAAAATGCTGACACCCAAGAGTTTGATACATCTTGATCACCTATAGATAATAACTGACAACATGAACCAATCACCTTTTACATGGTAACGGTCACAACGTTATCAGACAACAGCTGACACAGATACAAAATATATAAACCAAGCGTCTGTATTGAAAAGTATGTGTTGAAAATTTGTACGTTGTATGTATGGGTAAGAGTACCTTGCAGCTCTATCAACAGATAGAGCTGTTAACCCCCAATCCCCTGTCTAGAGGTCCAACTTTACCATGCAAAACAATGGGATTGGGTCAAACCACAGTGGTGGAAGGGTTAAGTCCAAGTACAGTGGTTCAGAAAGTATACTGTGAACTATCTGCACATAAGTTTTGCATTGACAATGTTTTCAGTAGGGTTGTCCTCACATCAAAACAAACTATGTGAACAAAGCAACCTGCTACTTTATACCTATAGATATCAGCCAGTATCTGCCCACGTTAAATTCTACCTGTCTATGGATAGGGTCTTCACTACCAGATTTTTACCCAGTAAAGCATGTATCTCTGAAAGAACACTATCATTTGCCAGCATATAGTTAAATTAAAACCAGGAACAATTCAAAGTATGAGACAAAACAAGGGCTTTTCCTGAATATAAAAGGTCTGTTCTTAACATGCTAGTAAACTGTTGAGGCAGCAAGTAGGATCATTTTATCACAAGGTTATACCTAACATACAAGTAGACTTCTGGTGTGAGGGTTTTATCCCACCTTAAAGATATCACCCAAAACTTGCACATTTCATGACATTGTATACTTTCTACCCCATTTGTAAATTTAGTGTCTTTAGCACTTAAAACACTTTCATTTTAGGAAATGGGTTTACGACAAAATAGAAAATCCAGTAAAAACTGGTGCATTCCTGTGTGGAGACTGAGTGTGTCTGTGCGTGTGTGTCCAAGCTAGTTCCTGCCTTGTGCTGAAAATTTCAATTATCAAGAATATTAAAACATACCAGATGTTCTGAGCATACAACTTATAAAAAGCCCTAGAGTTGTTTTAACCCTTTCACCCCAGTTCCCTGTATACAGGTCCAACTTTACCATAGAAAACAATGGATTTGGGACAAACCATGGTGGTGAAAGGGTTAAAGAGCCTCAACAGAAGTACCTTGCAGTAATAGTTTCGTGGACCATGTTGTCATCACCCAAATTTCAATTGATTTTTATACAGGGTTAAATAATCAATAGATTTAATAGATTTAATAAATAAACAAGATTCAGATATCATTTGAGACAAATCACAAGCAACTAGGCGAGTACTACACAGAGCTAATAATACCATACATTCAGTTTATACTAGTATCTGCTTTTGTGGTGGGTTATAGCTATGATATTACATTAATACATATGTTCTGTGATTTTAAAATGGCCTTTTTTATAGTTTAAACACCAGAAACGAAGAAAGCACATTTTAAATTTTAGCAAGCTGTGCCGAATGAAACTTCAGAGACAAGCTGTGCTGATGAAAAGAATAGTCGAAATTTCAGCATGACGAACGGATTAGGGTCAGACACAGTAGTTGATGTACAGAAGCAGAATATTGAAAAACTTGCCACAAGTTACAGCTTATGTCCCTTTAACAGTGTAAGTCAAGCAGATTACCAAAAGTAACTCCACACATGCCAAATATTTCTACCTGTCTGTTCTAAAACTTCAATTTCAAAAGTTTACACAGATTTGTAAATAATCTCCTTACTTTTATACTGCAATCACTTAAATCTACCGGTAATCTGTTCTAACCTCAAATTTTTCATCATCCAAATGCTTTGTGTTTCAGCATTAACCTCCAACACCACATGGCGGCCTATTTATTAGTATTGATATATTGGTGTATACTATTTTGCCTATCACATCCACACATTGGCCTACTTGACACACTGATGTAACATAATGCAGGAGTTATGCGTTCATTGAATTTATTTCAACTGTAAAACTTTCAGTAAGCGACTGCAGTGGTGGTACTCTGAAAAAGCTTCACAAAACTACCATAGGTGTCTGTATAATAAGGACAATGAATAGTTCCACCTCATGTCACAGAGGTCTACAATTTTTCACCAAATTATGAAAACTATCAAGCTAAAAACATATTCTTTTGCATCATTTTTTATCATGGATATAGGTGCAACTATTGTTTACCTCACAGTTACTATAGCACAATCCAAATAATCTCATAAATCATTATATTTGGGCAAGTTGTTGACTATATCGTTAGGTACAGTATTCATTCGGTTTATAGTGGTATTGACACTGAAAGAAGTTTAATATTTTGGTTCATAACAAGTCAGCATGTAGCAATCAGATTTCCTACATTTGCATCAAGAAAAATTTCATTTGATTTGATTTCTTGACATGTGACATTACACCTACATCTTAAAATGCATTATAATTAGTTTTTTTGATGCCATACTTTTCACAAATGAACTTGTACATCCCATCAATTTTATAATGAAAATGTGCAAAAAAATGTCACTGTCTCTTATCATTGTCACATATCATTTTCTCCATGCAAAAATTTAATTATGATAATTTACAATTATGCAGAATATGTACTAGCATGCGGCTACATATTGAAAAAGTACATACAGAATTTTAAGGTATACATATTTGAACTAGAATTCCACACATAATATCATTAATGCAAATATAGCAAGGAAAACAAAGTGATGATCATGATAACTTCAAATCTAGATGTTACAGACATCAACCGACAGATAATAGTATGCTGTACACCTCACCAGTAGTAAACTTCACAAATTACTTGTGTCACAGTCCTTCCACCCATCGGTCCGGTGGGTGGAGGGACTGTACTTGTGTGTAGATTTTTTTCTAATTTACATCATCTACATATTCCTGTCTCTCTGGATGATTATTTTGAGACGGTACATCACTGTCATGATACCAGATTCAAACTTGGTGTGAATCTACCATTGCCCTCAGTGCGCACTACTCAAGGTCAGTTTGACATTTGTTACACTGGCGCAAAGTTATGAAACAATTTACTGCATGCTGTTAAGATGAGCACATCAAGATAACAGATTATAAAATCATTAACACCATGGATCTCAAAAGACTGCAAAATTGTGTAAGAGATTGTTTACTATTAAAACTGTCACTGAGCGTTATAAAATTGAAGTACGAAATGTAGGCACTGAAGAGATGGGGCCAGACTCAATTAGCTATTTAGCTATTTTTCTGGCTCCAAAATGGTCATTTTCAAAACTATAATTCATGTGGGAAATTGGCATTACTTATAAATAGTAATAGAGAATGAATGATGAATGAATGAAAGAAAGACAGGTTGTTAACATTAAAATATTCATTTATGACAAAAATTACACATATACTAATGACTATAGCATTTCTAGCTGCATTTAGTATAGTTCCTTTTGGTTCAAAACAGAGGATCAACAATTATATAGATATGTCAAACAGCTGAATAATAGACCTGTAAAATCAAATGTATATGAATTAAAATTCTTTTCTGGAAGATCTTCATCTGTTTCTAATTTGACAACTTTGATATCATTAGTAAGGTCAACAGTATGTTCACTTTTTTTCGGCCATTGAAGTGATATTAGGCTCTGTGCAAAGATATCAATGTCATTATAATGTTATTAGGTGGAAAGGGGCTTTCCTGCAATTTTCAGTGTAATCCTAGAGCAACAAATTTGCATTATTACAGAAATCATTCATGCATATAAAGAACAATAGCTGCAAAAGTTTATTAAGTTTTCATTATTTTTGTTCAAAAAAACATGTACACATCAGTCTGTTCACTCATAAAATATGCTGAAATACTAAATATTTGCAAACATAAGTACAATACTCAATGTTATACTTGACAAATGAATTTTACAAGTCTTGGCTAAAATTCAACAATCAGCACTTAGATTACATGTTGTGTACACACAGCCTGGGCTCATAAGTTGAACAACGGGGACTTTTATATGATTTTGGGATTCCAACACGAAACTGTTATTTCCCTAATAGAGCAAAACTACAGAAAAATGTTCTAAACATTACAGCTTATGGAGCTTTACTGTAAAATATTTTAGATATGATATAATACAAGCAAAGATATTTTAAGATGACCCATGTGAAATGTTATTTAATTTCCATCCTGTGTTTTTTATGTTCAACAAACCTTTGGAGAAGCTTTAATAATGCATAGTAATTTCCGGAGGTCACATGAACTAAGGTACTCATTATTTCAGAGACAGATACTGATACACAACAGAAACCGTTCAGGGCAAGTGCAGTTTGTGAGTTATAGTAGTGTGTTTTTTTCAGGTTCTTTTCTTTAGTATTTAATTTCACTAAACATTTAATAAAAAAAAACAAATCTATTAAAATTTCAGGATATCTTCATTAAAAATGATCATAGTTCAAAGAGACTACATTTTAACTCTTTTTCCTGCCAGGCCTAGTTTCATCCATTCTGCAACATCAGTGAATAGTAGTAATGAGTCATTACCTATTTTCACTAACTTGGGATGGCTTACATTCACAGTGTCATGTACTTGTGTTCAGCTTTGCAGTTTGACTTCGCAGTTTGATCATCCAAAAAACCCTGCCTAAACATTGTGTGTCATTTGACTTGACGGCTTCTATACATAGCCATTACTGAATTATTAAATACGTAATACCCATTAACAAAACCACGTTCCCAAACGTGGACAGAAATATCTGTATTTCCATATAAGTTTGTACATGTGCGTTTGTTTGTACTGTCATCACATGATGACTTGGGTTTTTTTATTCTGCAGTAGAACCATTGAACTGATTTGCTGAATAATGCTCTTGGAATGCCATTTTCTGGGTGTCATAGAAATCAATAAAATTTCCTAGGACTTAGTGGGAAAAGGTTAAATGAAAGATGACCTCTTAAGATGACCAAGCCTTTCCTAATCCTAATACAGCTTCTCAATGCACCTACACTTGCACTTTTTGGTGCAGTAGAATAGATACGTACAGATGACAAAAGGAGACAGTCTACCCACTCACTGGGTAAATATCACAGGGCAACCTAGTTTATGCTCGGGTCCTGACTAACTTTACATTTATTGACAACATTGAAATGTCAAAAGTACAGTGAGCTTATAGTCTTACATTTCGTGAAGGTCACTAGCTGTGGTTTGTAAGACCCCAATAGTGTTGTCATGTGCAAGCAGCTTCAGCTTTGTCATGATAAAATAGATCTTATCATCCCTTTCCTTTGTAAATTATTTTAATATTTAAGTATGTATTTCATGACTTAATTATCTAATTCGGTAAATTTTGAAGTACAATTCATTACCAATGTCTCTCAGTCTTGAATAAATATTGAAGTATTTCAAATGGCAAAAAGATGTTATGACTTTTAAAGCTTTGAGCTTGGAAATGAAAAACCATTACTATTAAACAGTAATCCAAGCCATTTAACCATCGTTGTATCAGTTCTGCTGACTATAACCAAGAGAGATCTGGCTAATACATACATTGTACACTCCAGAAAATTTCAGAGGGTGTGGAATTTATGGTTGATGGATAACTCCCTCTTGCAGCTGGAAAGTACAAGACTAGATCCGGATGAATCACAGTACAGGACAATCTGGTGCTATGAATCATCATACACAACAGTGGGAATAAACATGTGAAATTAGGTCAACATAATACCAAATACATAAACCTACTACTTTTGCAGCAAGTTACCCACATCCAAAAATCCTGTACAGAATTGTCTAGGAAAACATGTGCCACTGATGCAAAAGTATTTTCCTTTTGATAGGAAAAGACTTGATATTATGTTTTTTGACATAGTGCTCATGGCACAAAAGAGAAAGCACTAAAATGCCCCATTATTAGACCCTTTGAGCACTGTAATTTTTCCCCTAAAAATATCACGGCAACATTTTATCAATTTTTATGAATTTTCTTTGATTTTTTCTCTGATGTTAGACCAAATGGACATTAATTTTTGTGGGCTGCACTTTTTGACCAAAATTTTGGGAAAAATCTGAAAAAAAATTGTTTAGATCTGAAAGACATTGTTGCCATTGTATAGTATGAATGCAACAAAAATTGACTTTGGCACTCAAAGGGTTAAGGACTTGCAAGCATGATTCATAGACCTAATGTACACCATCATTACAATGCAAACCTTCACAAATAGACCATACATACAGCACCAGAAATAAAGAAAACACTTCTAAGTGTTAAACAGCACAAACATGGTCATTTCCCATTTATGTCATGAGTTTTGTAACATTCTGTGCATTTCAAGAGTTATTTAGTGTACTGGTACATGATCTTATCAGTGATGTTTTTCTGATTTTAGCATCACCATAGACGATAGTAAAAAAAGAGGGGCTATGATTTAACATGGGATATCTGTTATATAAATGAAAACACCAACACAGTGCTAAAAAAAGTGTACTTAAAATGTAATCTAATGATAAAACCGTCAAAATCGAAATGATGCATATTTCAGCACTCTGGATTTGCATTGCCACAAGAGGAATATCTCTTCCAAGTCATTACCTTTACAATGATTGCATAATCAGCGATAAACTAACTCTTTCCTCACTACAAGTGTTCCAGTAAGTACAACAGTAAATTGTTGTTTCTGATGTTGGATTTTTTCAGAAAATGATTCTTTGGTCTTTCAAATGTGCTTGGTGGACTGTGACAGAGAACTGATTTTTACATATAGATAATTTTATAATAACAAGTTCAAAATTTTGTGTTCCACCACTGGGCAATATCTTTGACCATTTTATCACTTGTGAAGGTCACAAAAGGTAATTGCACTTTACCATTAATTTCACAAAGGCCAAGGTCAACATGTGTAAGTACAATTTTAAAACAAACCGAACTTCTTGCTTTCAAACAAAATCTCTTGAATTTTAAATAATATTCCTTTCAGAGTTGCTATGCTTCAACTTCAAAATAAGTTTTGCTAAAATAAAATGTAAAACATGTAATTGGTATAGCATCACTTACATTTAACACATTGTAAGAAATTTTGTTGCAAAAGATTTGTTACATGGCCACTCATTTACTCATACAACAAATATGCAATGCACAGACAACGCAACACATTTACTTATTTAGGGTCATTGACTGGGGAACCATGGAAGTAGAAGATGGTTCCTTCTACCTCCATGCAGAAATGATATTGATATCAGGGATAAGGATGATGTGTTACCCATTCAAAATTGCATATATTGTCAGCTACTCTCCCTCGGTCTTCATTTTTCCCTTTTATACCATGAATGAATAAACACTTATGTAACTAAGACTAAATATTACATTTGACGGAGAGAATCAATACTTAAGACTACATAGCACTCAAAATTGCATATGTTATCACTACTCTCCGGTCTTTATTTTTCCCTTTTCATTATGCCACCAATAATTACATGTAAATACTTGAGAATGAATATTATATATGTAACTAAGTCTAAATAATACACTCTAAGGCCATCATCAAAACTGAGACTAAACGGTGGTCAGTTTGGTCGTTGGATGAGTTCTTAGACGTAATTAAGTATGAAAACGTCACTCTTATTCTGAGCAAGTAGTAAATTGTTCTGCTTTTAAATAGTTTCAGATTCTGGCCATGAATGTTCAACCTCGATGCTCTGGCTGAATCTGGGGTACAGTAATGCTAGAATAACAGTGAGTTGTCAGGGGTCCACTTAATGATGTAACCGACAATTTCAAACACAAGGAGAAACAAAATTTCTCAGTATGACACAAAATGAACATGAAGCAATTCAAAAGTTGTTATTGCCGCCATCACACAGTCCTTCAACTCGGGCGCCTTATAGGATCAACAAACACACAAGACATTTGAGTGTACAAATATTTACAAGGTTAATTTGAAGATAGCGATGAATTTAACATGCAAAAGTCTGCAAAACGCAGTTTTTGGGTATTTTGTGAAAATGTTCACTAAAAGACTGGTTGCTTACATTTGGGCCATCACTTTTTGTCGGAACGGTGCTGTGCGCCACTCTTCCGCCATTTTCGCCTTCCTGGTTGGCAGACATTGACTACTGCGCAAGACCAATTTAATGAGTAACAATAAATCTCTTCTCTTTCGTGTACAGGTCAATACTTTTTCATTTCACTGAGTTGCTTCTGTAACATTATAGTATTAACATAAATTTTGATTACGAAATACTGAATATCATGCGGATTAGTCATAAATTTGCCGTGCAAATAACAGTACAAGAACATTTTACGGCAGCATAGCCTCGTTCTCAATCCAATATGTCAGCGCCCTTCGGAGTAAACGCGGAGCAATCAATATTTTTTTCCGAAAGGACACATGAAAAGGTACACAGGTGATAAGTTATGTAACACCATACGCTAACAAAGCGGATTACAGATCAAAAGCCAAATTGTTCTTTCCTTCGGCACAAGTTGCAAGGCTCACTCGTAGAACTGCATCCTACAAGTAGCAAGTGCCTCCCCTGGATCGATCGAATCGGAATACATATACAGGAGAAAATTCACGTAACTTTCGACCCCTGCGATATGGCGATAAAAACTTTTCTTTATCTATCTTTATGTATCGGTTTACTAGCTGTTATAGGCGGCGTCTATTTCACCAAACGCCCAGAGATGTTAAAGGCGTTTAAAGAGACATTTATTGACCTGGGTCAAAAAGTTAAACTTCTCTTTGGGTATGACGGCTCATCCCAAAAGAAAACGTCGTCGGAGGTGTCAAAGGTTTTCACTCTAGAAGAATTAAAGCATTTGAAAGGTGGCCCCGGTAGCAAAGGGCTGTGTGTAGCTGTATTAGGAAAAGTATTTGATGTGTCTGCTGGCAAAAAGCATTATGGGCCCGGTGGTGGTTACGAATTCTTTTCAGGTAATGTAAATCTACCCTATTTATATATTATCTGTATTCCACACTTACACTATACCTATGGATTATGGAACACATTATTACTTCAATTACAGAAATTAATATTTTGTTAATTTATTGATGTATGTGGTTTGTGTTTGTATACATACATAATTAAATTAGATACATAAATACAAATATATATATTATATATATACATATATTACACACACACACCATACCACACATATATATATATATATATATATATATATATATATATATATATATATATATATATTATTATTATTATTATTATTATTATTTTTTTTTTTTTTTATTATTATTATTTGTTTATTTCGGACAACATTAGTCCATATAAATTACACAAAGGAAATACAGATACTGTGATACAAAAAAAGAAAAATGGTGTTGGATATACTATCCATATATAAATTCATTCACTAACCATGAAAGATCGACTTTCTCCACAGGTTACGCAAGTCAGAACTGTAAAACAGTACATCATTGACCATTCTTACAATTGTATTTTCACTGTAAGATATTCTTTTCATCAGACTATACATTTGCTTTCGTAAAAGAGCATCAAAACTATCAATCCTATTAGAAACAAACATAGAGCTTGCACTACTGCGTCTCTCATAGCCAAGAAAAATGCGAGCTGCATTATTGTAACCAACTTTCATTTTTTCAAGACACCAGCAGTATAATTAACCCACAGATTACCACCATATAATTGGTAACAATATGCTTTGAAAAGGTTACACTTTACATTCAATGAACATAATGAAAATTTTCTCAAAAGCATATTTGCAGATACATATAATGCTCTCCTTTGACACTCAATGTCTTCATTATCACTAAACTGGTCCGTCACCAAATACCCAAGATGCTTTTCTTTGCTACAAATGTAATTTTCATACCATTAAGATAAACAGATGGAGTGTATACAATCTGAGTGCGTTTTGAAATGACACACATATATATATATATATAAACAGGCACACAAGCAGCGTGCCCGTGTGCACACACACACAGAGGTGATACCAAATATGCTAGTCTGGCTGGGACGAGGATACCGCGACATTGGCACTATAGGCATTATCGGATAATATTATCTAAGTTAGAGTCTAATATTAGACGAGTGGGGAAGAGGCAGATGCCCGACATGCTGTTTTATCGGATAATATCCGATAAAATCGATAATATCGTCTAAAATCTAAGTTAGAGTCTAATATTAGACGAGTGCCCGACATGCTGTTTTATCGGATAATATCCGATAAAATCGATAATATCGTCTAAAATCTAAGTTAGAGTCTAATATTAGACGAGTGGGGAAGAGGCAGATGCCCGACATGCTGTTTTATCGGATAATATCCGATAAACTCGATAATATCGTCTAAAATCTAAGTTAGAATCAAATAATATTAGATGAGTGGGAAGGGGCAGATGCCCGATATGCTGTTTTATTGGATAATATCCGATAAACTCGATAATATCGTCTAAAATCTAAGTTAGAGTCTAATATTAGACGAGTGCCCGACATGCTGTTTTATCGGATAATATCCGATAAAATCGATAATATCGTCTAAAATCTTAGTAAGAGTCTAATATTAGACGAGTGAGGAAGAGGCAGATGCCCGAAATGCTGTTTTATCGGATAATATCCGATAAACTCGATAATATCGTCTAAAATCTAAGTTAGAATCAAATAATATTAGATGAGTGGGGAAGGGGCAGATGCCCGATATGCTGTTTTATTGGATAATATCCGATAAAATCGATAATATCGTCTAAAATCTAAGTTAGAGTCTAATATTAGACGAGTGGAGAAGAGGCAGATGCCCGACACGCTCTTTTATTGGATAATATATTGGCCACTTCACTACCTGTCTAATATTAGACTCTAACTTAGATTTTAGACATTTTATCGATTTTATCCGATAACATCCGATGAAAGAGCATGTCGGGCATCTGCCTCTTCCCCACTCGTCTAATATTAGACTGTAAATTAGATGTTAGTGTCTAATATTAGACGAGTGAGGTATGACTGACGTCCGAAATGCTGTTTTATCGGATATTATCAGATAAATTTGGTAATATTGTCTAAAATCTAAGTTAGAGTCTAATATAAGCCGAGTGGGCAAGAAGCAGATTCCCGACTTGCTGTTTTATCAGATAATATCTGATAAAATCGATAATATCGACTAAAATGTAAGTTAGAGTCTAATATTAGACGAGTTTTAAGAGGCAGATGCCTGACATGCGGATAATATCCGATAAAATCGATAATATCATCTAACTTCTAAGAGTCTAATATTAGAAGCAGATGGGTGGAAAATTCTAAAAAGGGTGGAAAATTCTAAAAACGCTGTTTTATCGGATAAAATCGATAATATATCCCTAAAAGATCACTTTGGTATCATGTTCCTGGAACTCTCTAACTTAGAAATTTTAGACGATATTATCCGATAATAAAGAAAAAGCCAATGTCGCACCTTCATGGCTGGGACATTATTAGGCCAAATGGAGCATCATATGTAATACATGCATATACCGGTATATGCCTTTTCTTCAAGATTCTATGTTTGATATTCTTTTATCTAGGCAGGGATGGTACAAGGGCATTTGTTACCGGTGATTTCACTGAAAAGGGTCTGACTGATGACCTATCTGGATTTACACCATCACAAGGACTGGAAGTTAAATCTTGGGTAGATTTCTATGAGAAACAATACATATATGTCGGTAAGAGAATTTACGGTGAACTGTGATTCTCACCTGTAAAATATTGTCAAAGTCCAACAGGTAGTATACATGTGTAGCAACTGACATAAAGAAGAAAAGTCTTTTTATGTGAGTCACTTTGGTACGTCTATCCAAAAAAATAGAGAATTTAACCTGGTATATGAACAACTTAAAATAAATATCAAATTGATGTGATGTGTTGATATGATTGGTTGATGTGTTGAAGATTTAAATTCTTAGACAGGAAATGAAAGCAATTTGAAGAACCAAACTGTATCTCGGATATTTTTAGTCTCCAAGCGTATTTTCTTACTTCGCAATTTAAGTTAAAGAGCACTTACAAGGTAATGTTTATAATCATTTCGGCAGTGCCCCTATACTTTGCTCTTGGCAACATCTCCTGTATATGTATAACCGCTTATACCACTGCATTTCTCACCAAATTTGCAGGGAAGTTGCAGGGTAGATACTACAACAAAGATGGTAAGCCCACTGAAGAGTTAGCCAGGGTTGAGGCGCTGATTGCCAAGGGTGAAGAGGAGAAGAGTCAGGACCAGGAGATCAAGAATAAATACCCACCTTGTAACTCAGAATGGACCCAGCAAAAAGGTGGCAGGGTGTGGTGTTCCAACAGAAGGTAAGGCAGTACCAATGTTGTATTTGTCTGAACACTTTCAAGTCAGCTTGAGAATCTTTTAAACTTTCTTGTGTTTGACTTAATTATATATAAAAAATTCCTGAATGAGTCTAAGGAAAGAGTACACCAGAGGCTGTGATGTGTCAAATTGCCTAACTGGGCTCTCTCAGTATATAGTCCTCGGTATCATCCAGGTATTCTTATAAATACCATGTGTCTGTTTATTCAAGTGATAATTGATTGCAAATTTTATGTAATTCCTGAAGTTTATAATTTGAAAAGAATATCAGATTAGGCTTCATCCATGACACTCAAAAGTTGATTTGAAGTCTAGCTCTGCATAACACCAGTCATCAGGTACCCTATTACCAGTGCTACAAGTTTCAAAACCTTACATTTTCTTAGGTGTTAATGTTTTGTCATCTTTTTCAGTGGTGGCATAGAGAGAGATTGGGTCGGTGTGCCTAGACTGTTCTTCAAACCCGGATCGACCCAATCAAGATGTGCCTGCATAAGGACCACAGGACCACCATCAGACAATCTGGAAGCCAAAGATCATCAAAATAGAGGAGATTTGGATAATCCTAACTTGAAAGAATACAAGGACTGCGATCCAACATCTCCATCCTGTAGACTACCAAAAACGTAGTGTCTGAACCAGCTTTTTCGAATGTCAGTGTCTAACACCCTAAAAGGTAGAATGCACCATACAGAAAGACATTCAGATTCTCTACTGTGTACAATACCTTGCTGATATGCTGTTTGTGTAGACTCAAATTTCAAGCTGGTAGAGTAAAAGAAGTTTTCACTCTCTTTGTTTTAAAACTCTGAAATTTAATTTTTTTCACAACAGACTTAAGATAAGAATTATGGCCATTTTGAATGCTATTGTCATACAAAGGTAAATTTTGATTGTGTATAATTTTCTCTTGTATCAAAAATTTATATGGTTGACCCCGACTTTTTCTCTTTACTTTGAAGTAAATCTGTAGAATGTCAGTTTTTAGATCCTTACTCACTGCACCATGTTGAAACACCTCTGCATTTGACTTTACCGTACAATCCGTGGCAAACGAATGTTGTACACATTCAGTAAATTTTCTGTTCCTTTGTCTTTGAGAAGAATGAAAACTAATACAATTGTATGAAAGAACTTTGTAGGTACATTACAAGTAATTAAAAATGGGCAGGAGCATTTTGTGTTAATTAGAAGATAATTTGTGTTTGACTACATCTTAAGATGATAAAATATATCTGTATTTGTATCTAGTACTGAAGTACTTGCAGTAGTTGAGAGATTTTGTCACAAATTATTGAATCAAAAGTGTTATGTACTCATGAACCTGTATGACAATTGAGATGAAAACTACGGGTCCATAGCTGAAAGCATCACTTGTATGTTCCTTGAAGAAAGCACACACAAAAATTCAGAGCAGCTGTGACTCCATCATTAACTCCAGGTTTCTGGAAAGTGTACCTTGCTCACAACTGCTCTAACATGCATTATTTTTATCTGGTCCATAATTTTGACACAGCCAGCTGTTCAGCAAGCTGAATCAGTTTACAAACAATCTAGATTTTAATTGAAAGTTTGTGAATATTGAATTTGTACCAATTATTGTTATTGATTTCTGTCACTGGTAATCTCATCAATCTTTGTAATATAATCAAGTTAAGATTGTTGTGTAATTTAATAATGTTGATATGAACTGAATCTATAATTATTGCGAAAAGGAACATTTGGTTAGTGTAAATATGGTGGTGATTATAAGTATTGATTTTACGTTCATAAATTTCAATTTTTGGATTTTTAAAAATTACTATTACATCAGAGAGTATGTTCAAATACTCGAGCAATAAGCCTTTACAAAATACATGTCTGTCAGCCAAAATAATCTATGCAAATGAAAATGTTAGTGGCAACAATGCCATTGAATGTCAACTTTCAAGGTTATACTTTCACATCATGATATTGCAAATCTATTTGATTTTATTTCATTGATTTTTTGACAGATTTGTTTCTTCCGAACAAAGTCAGGTGTTTTGAAACATGAACCGTAACCAGTACTGATAAACAGTGACAGTATATTCTCAATGAAAATGTGTTTTGTGTAATTTTAATTTCGGGAGGTGGGACCATGGCAGACTTGATCTAGTATGTTTCAGCTCAGCAGCCTTGAGAACAAGCGTATCTGGGCATACAGAATGTCAAAGAATGAATTTGTATGAGTGACAATAAAATCACAAAATGTGTTTTAAAATTACAGTTTTATACCATTGATTAAAATATCGATACAGGATATTATTCATGATTATATCCATGAAGTGGCCTTCATAGCATCATACAGCAAGCATGACAAGTAGTTTGTCTTTATTCCCACTTCACAGGAATGGTTTTACTTAGTGTACCTTAAATGCATATTGTCAATGTTTATCAAATTTAAAATATCAATTTAAAAAGATCAAAAGACTGATGATACTTCAGTTGAATAGATTATACACCATATGTACATCAAAAAATATTTCCTCAGGCTCAATCCTCCTTGTCTTGATATATGTCATTTCATATTCCAGATGTGGTTTTCATAACAGTTGCTCTGAATAACTCATAATCGTGATCTTTTTCATTAATTTTATTGTGTTTCTTAAAAAAAGCTGCAACAAGCAGAAATATTCCTATCATTAATATCTCTTGTTGTCCTTGATGACTGCAGCACACAAATATTCAGTGTCAAGGCACATTCCGAATAAACTCAGGACGCAGGTTTCCTTGAAGTCAAAATCGAAGCACTTCATATTGAGTCCATTGAAGAAGAGCCTGCCCACTTCATCTGCTGTCTGTGTTCTCGCCCGCTTCATACAATTGTAGAATGTCCGGTCACAGGAACAGTGAGACATTAGCCACAGCGATGGGTTGGTCATGTGATAACGGTGTTCAAAAGACTTCACATTGGGTCGACAATGGTCGTGTGCACGGCAACATTTGTCAGCTTCCCGCTGAGGGCCTGAAAACACATGATTTTGAAACTAGACAATTCTGTATATACCAAGCAAAGTATGTAGTAGTTTTTACCGCATATGATTATGATGATATCTATTTACCGTAAAATTTTACTCAGGTAATAGAAGTAAGAGGCTGGACTGCGGTCAATTTGTGTTATTTTTGTTTTGTAGTCAGAGACAATATGGCTAACAGGTACTAAGCTACAGAATTGTACTACTACTGTCATGCCTCGGGGACAGATAGTCAGACTCTCAAATTTCTACAATTCTTTTCTGATCTACCGCTTGTGGGGGCTCATTTTAAACTTTCACTGTCTTAGTTTTAGGAAAATTCAAAATGTAATTTCCCCGCCCATAGAGGTAACACAGGAAAGAATTTTGAATTTCAAATATCGCACAATGTTGGGTAATTTGTTTTGCTAGTTCCAAACTTCACACAGTGACTGACCCCCGATTTTTATTGTTGATTTAGTATTAAGAGAAAGGTTGAAAGTTTCATTCAGGAAAGTTTGAGCAAAAGTTTAATCTTTCACTTTCGAGGCGCATTCTACTGTAAAGTTAATTATTTGAAGAAATTTTAAAAAACCAACCTAATTTACTGTAGATATCACCAGCTATATTATTTACTCCACACCATAGAGTTCCAGGATAGATTCCATTCAGGAGAGTTTTCACGGAACCGGGCTGAGATCCACTCTTTCCAGCAGCTGTCTGATCAGAGGTGTTCGTGTTGAAATGAGTATCGTTGATCATAGTTCGCCCTCTACAGGTCACCAGAAGATAACAAGAAATCATCATTTTAAAAACAGCAAGCCATCTGAACGCATCCCGTCCAAAGGAGGATTTCCTCATAAACTTTGTAAATTTGTATACAACCTTGCAGTTAATCCGATCACAAGCGGACTAAGAATTTATAGTCAAAGAAATATTATATTTAATATCCTAATTATGGAATGGTAACATTATTTATTAAACCATATTGGTATTGCATCAGGGTTTAGCTTCTTTTTCTGCTCTGCAATACTTGATAAAATCACTGAACGCATATACTTCACATAGTAGTCTACGGACCGTCCATGATATATATATACCGGTTGTAAAGTAGACATTATGAAAAGAAGCATTTTCAGTGGTTTTGTCAGGTAATGCAGGTTATCGGAAAATACATGGTAACTATGGTTAGTTCCGCTTACCCAGTCACGTCTGTCGATCTCTGATTTATTCCAATGATGCTGTTCGATTTTGCCCGTCTCTCCTCTGCGGAATCCTCTAAGTACATGATATACCGGCAAGCTGAAAGCAAATCTCTCATGTCTGTCGTCTGGTTCACAAACTGTACAATGTTTCTGTTGACATACTCATTTCGGATGAGACCGCTGATCCATAAGATAGCGTCTGCTGCCCTCCCATCTTCCAAGACGTCGCAACTGACGAGCTTCGTCTCTCTGACGTCCGACTGAAGCACGGCCTTCACGAATGACGTCCCATCTGTGACTTGGTAGATTGTAAAATTGCCCCCGCACTCGCTTCCCGGGAGGCCGCGAAGAAACGCGATCGTATCCCTCACCTCGGAGTCGTGCAACGGGTACCGACGAAAGAACTGTATCGCACTGATAAGATACGCAAGCACTAAGACAAACGTCTTAAAGGAGAATTCTATCACCGGCATGGCTGTTTTCTAACTCTCATATTTTTACCCTTTCCACAACTTTCCCTGGTCATTTTTTTTTCACATTATGGCTGAACACAAACGTCAATTTGAGAGCCCTCATAGAGAACAGGAAACCCACATGAACGAGATGGAATCGTAGATGCTAGCATCGTGAAATTTCGGGTTCCAATATTCTTAGGTTGTATCAATGATCCTCGATCAAGATATATATCAAGCAATTATCCAGAGGTGAATTTTGTTTCACACACAACCGTGTGTTCTTTCTCTTTGAACTGCTTTAGGCTTATTAAATTACAAACTGAATTTCGAAATTTGTTAAAATTATGTACAGGGGAAATATCACGGACATTGTTTCTTTCGTTAATCTCTAGTGACAGCTTCGTCGCGTTGAAGGACAGAGAATATAACTTCCATGGCAACAATATCATAAAACGTTCCATCCAACGACGTATGACCATCGCAGCCAAGCCTCAGGGCAGAGTTCCGAGAGTGCACGAAACCCGAAATACCTATCCATGCCGCAGTGCATAGTGTAACATATGTGTGCGGTGATGGCATATGTTCCAAAAAATATATATTATAGTGTAAAGTGATGTGTAAAATGAAGGTATAAGAGCTCTGTATTTGAGTAATGGCACTCATATTAAATTGAGATTACAATGAGTGTCGTAGTTAGAACTGTACGGACAATGGGTTAAAGCCATGTGTTTTCCTGGACATTTCCATAAGTCAAGAACAACTTGAAGCTACTTCAAGAAAAGGGATATTTTGCCGCACCCCGTCTTCTGGAAATTGAATGAATAAAAGACAATGATAAATAAGCTCCTCTACTTCTAAATGTGATGTGTTTCCTCTGTAGGTTTGTCCGTAAAAAGACTTCTTCTATTTAATGCAAAGTTCGAAAAAGGGCATCGGCAAGTTTTCAAAAACAGTAGCAGTGAATATACACCCTTTCAAATTCTATCGTACTGACCATTCCGTGATGTCAAAGACATCGTCCTTGATGTCAGCTGGGTATAATAATTGATTTCCGACGTAAAAGTATTTTACCAGCAAATAGGAGTTTCTCTCCAACATTTTAAATAGGATAGCATAGAAGTACCCATCATCCCTTTACTTTATGCGTATTTATCATCTGAATCTTCCAGCTTTCAGTCAAAAAATCGAAAGGCAGTATGTAGCGAGGAGTTGAGCAGACTACTATGTCAACTCCTTTATTTATGGTTTTCTAAACTTTCTTTGTTTTATCGTTCACGTTTGCTGTCCTCGCCAAAGGGAGCAAAGACCAAAGTGATGAATGCATGCAAAGGACACAGCAAAGATGAAGATAATGAATCAGTCCACGGGTTCGATTTTACATATAAGCAGATTTGCCACTGTCCAAGAAAAGTCGTAAAGCTCAGAACACATCTACAGTAGAATTATGTTTTTTGGTTAACATTCAAACGACAGATCAAGAACATAGAACTGATGAACTCTGCCATATGCGGCATATGTGTGATACCCCGGTAACTGACTGTCACTCAATGTCTTCATTTCCGATTGTCAGTTAGAATGCGCCCCGGGGACATATATTCGGACTCTCAAACTTTTTCAATTCTTTTCTGATCTACCATTTGTGGGGGTTCGTTTTAAAGCTCTTGGCGTAAGAAAACTTTTTACCGGCTTAGTTCGATTTTTTCTTTCTTAAAGTTAACACAGAGATGCCGGCTATTTTGAATTTCCATAATTGGTAAATGTTGAGTAGGCCTAATTTGTTTCTCTAGATCCAAAATTTGTACGATGACCCCCGATTTTCATTCTTGATTTTTGAAAGAGAATGCTTGAAATATTCTTTATTGGAAGTTTGAGCAAAAGTTTTCTTTCACTTTCTCGACAGTATAGCGGTCAGTATCTCTGCCTATAACGCGGAAGACCGGCGTTGAATTCACCGTCAGGAGTATTCGTTTTTCAAAATAATTCACAGTTTATTACAGGGCAATATATTACCATGCCCTGCCTGTCGCATTTTGATTGGTCGAGCTGAACCACGTGACTGACCACAAATACACAGTAATGGTCTGTTTACATGCCCGTGAATATGAATAATAAGATTAACAACTCAAAGTATCGTATCTTTACAGCTCAAACGTAAATCTTAATCAATCACAAAATAAAATGGATAACTTGTGGGCCAAGTTGAGATACTTTTTTTCTGAAAATGTCTCCGGATTTGCCAATATTTTACAGCGCGCGTGACAGTGCGTCGCGTATTGCTCAGTTCTGGGGCCCAGTTGTCGTTCGCTCCGAAAATTTTCGCAAATTTTGACGGTTTTCTCCGGTTCGATGATAATATAATGGAAATAACAGACTCCGCTCTGACCATTAACGTTTATTTGTGGGCGCGGGCTCGAGGAAAGCCAAAATTAACGGGCTCGGAAGCCTCGCCCGTTAATTTTTGGCTTTCCTCTCGCCCTTGCCCACAAATAAACGTTAATGGTCAGCGCGTCGCCCGTTATTTCTATAATAGGGCAATATATCGCGGGTAATATAACTTCACATTCAACGCACTTGTTAAATTTTTCAGTGCTCTGTTGTTAAAAAATACTCCCCGACGGGGAATTGAACCCCGGTCTTCCGCGCGACAGGCGGAGATACTTACCACTATACTATCGAGGATTTCATACCCCAATGCAATTGGACTGGAATCTAATCTCTCACACGGGTTGGAAAATTTCTGACTCACACAAATTTCGTTGACTATCGGGTACTTTGTTTCTTAAGTACCACAATTTGCACAGTAACCCCAATTTCTATTTTCAATGTTGAAAGACAGTTTTTGAAAGTTTTTGAAGAAAGTTTGAGCAAAAGTTTAAGTTTAGCTAAATGACATTAAAATATTTCTAAACCTTTACAGTTGCCAAAAGGTGTCACAGTCGATTTTATTTCAGATATGTACCAACCTTTCTGGTACTATACATTCGCTGTGTATATTAGCGATATGATACACTTGGTTGGTCGTGCGGCATATGGAGGCGATGTTTACCATCTACATACTGAATATTTGAAGATTCCATTGGGAGCAGAGCAAGAAATTTGAGTTATCTATGCACAGAGCAAAATTCTGAGAAACGGTCAAAAGTTACAGATATTGTCCATGGTGCGAAGTTCATATGTGATTGAGCTGTTGAATTCCAGCGCCACGAATCGGTGCATGGCACATCATGGCTACATCATATTTTTACTTAATATCTATCATATCAATAATTTTGACTGGGGTCACATTTTACAATTGATGAATTGAGGGGGTCCTATTCTAGAATGAATACTTTCAAGTATGAGGGGGCTCAACTTTTACATTTCTTACATTTATTTAATTCCACCAGCACCCGTCTTCGTAAATAGAGAAGGCTCCCTTTTGGCTGAAAATATCACTACGTCTACATAGCTAAACTTTGCAAACAAGTTTACTTTTTTTTTTTAAATCAACAACTTCGCCAAGTGTATGTCGTCGAATATGCCATTGAAACCTTGCCACCAACGCAGCACGATAGTGGTAATTTGTGATTGTCGGCGGTGTTAAAGCCTCATAGCTGTATCTTTTTTCTCTTTTTTTCCCCCGATAAGATGGTTTGAAATAAAATGTAACCATACCGGTATGTGAAAATGCTTAGGGTGGGCAATCAACAGTTATGAACTGTTTTCTTTAGCATATACAGAATAGTGAGGACATAGATTTAGGGGATATACTACATCCAGTTTAGGATAAAGCTGTGTAGACATGAATTTGGTAAGGCTCTGACATAAAAACATGGCATTTATTTATCATTACTTTTATAATAATATGTATTAAAACAATGTACCCTCTGATTCAACACGTGGTCATTCCCGTCTTCTTGACAATTATATTTTTTACTGATTTATAGCATCTCCGTTTTAACTTCATCACGATGTTGTACATTAAACAATCTACTACATTAAACAATCTTACAAGTACTATCACACAAAACAACTGATATTTGATATGTAGTTACAGTAATATTAATAAAATTATTATCCTATTGATGTGATCCTCGATAGTATAGTGGTAAGTATCTCCGCCTGTCACGCGGAAGACCGGGGTTCAATTCCCCGTCGGGGAGGAATTTTTTAGCAAGCACCTGTGTTTATACAGAACGATACGATAACGTCTGCCGACGTTGTGGTGGGACCACATTCAGAAAGACGTTTCCTATACAATTTTTGGTTTCGGCTTTCATGTCACCCTCCAGCTCGGCAATTTCCTTTTCAAAGATATAAATAAATTGCTTGTTGACACAACATTTCCTATACGTTAGGAACATTTACTGGTACATTTGAGTTGCTTTTAAGGATTCATTGCAACGAGAAAATTGTCATTTGTGTAGAATTATGCAAAAATTCGTTTATCACTTGACTTTGAACTAACTTGAAACTGTGGGAATGGTGGACATGGTCGTGTATCTTGTAAACTGGTAGTCTGCATAAAACTTGGAAGGAGCACATGAGAGTTTGTACTCCGTTATATTTTAATTCGATTCCAGGATTACATCGTTTCAATAAAATCGCTTTCAGATATTTCATGCTTGTTTCCTTAAAAATTGCTATTCTCGTCTATCACACAAATTCCATTAACCATTTTTCATGAAATAAAAATTGCTGCCAAACTTCGGATATGAAAACCAACCGATATTAATTAAAGTTCACACTTATATATGAATGGTGTATTAGACTCGGTTCAAGTGGGTTTTTTAAAAGTATAAATTCATTTGCAATAATTTCTCTTGTGTCTCTTCTATTTCATACAAACCTATTTAAAATGTGGAAGCCCAGGTCAAGTTTTCCCAGCGATGTAAAAGCGTTTACCTATGAGTCTGCGCAGTAGTGAGTTAGTTTCTGTCGGATTAAGTGCGGAGCAAGTCACTCAAAGGCACTAGAAGACCAGTCTACACTTTGGACTATTCTCCATGGCTACCATACTTAACAATTCTACCATGGAGGTAGAAAGAAAGACCTCCATGTTCTAACTAAAGACTGACAATTTTTCAAAAAATGTGTTTCATTGTCACAACCATACAACTTGAACTGTAATTGTAGTTACAAATATCCTTACCTAGACTTGGTTGCAGTCAGTGAAAAAAGACTGTCTCAATCAATTGAAATGCATGCCTTTCTATTTTCATAGAAAACTCAGTTTCATGAGCTCAACGGCAAACTCTCCAGAGTGGAGTCTGCCCCCGGA
This sequence comes from Ptychodera flava, assembly GCF_041260155.1. Classification (NCBI taxonomy): domain Eukaryota; kingdom Metazoa; phylum Hemichordata; class Enteropneusta; family Ptychoderidae; genus Ptychodera; species Ptychodera flava. The sequence goes on along the minus strand of NC_091939.1, from coordinate 19,362,964 downwards.
GTCTGCCCAGGAGGGTTGAACATGATCAAGCTAGTGACACCCCGACTCACGGACTGATTTTGTTTAACTCCCTTTTTCGTGTTCACCTCACTCAAACATGTCTAAACAAAAGATCACAAATACATCACCAGAAATGGCTTAAATTACAGACTTTTACCAAGTCTAATCTCAACTCTTACCATGACACAAGACATGTAGACTGGGCCACCAGTGGCTTGGCTATTCTTGGGCATAACGTTAGTTACTGGTAGGGTAACTACCATATGGGCGACAGTGTGCCAAGGTATCACCTAACCATCAAGGCGAGTCTGCTGAAGTTTAATCCTTTAATTTACTCTGTTTTATATCCATATGTACACAGACTTGGGGTGAGTCTAGGCAACATGCTAAATTGGTTCCTTTTGGGCTATTGTTGTAAAGTCATTAATATGCAATAAATCAAATGATAATATCTTCAGGTTGCTTACAGTAGTGCTTTCAATGTCTGGTTGATCATATTTGCAGACAAAACATGTTGCTTGCCGTAATTTAGTATTTTTAATATGAACATTAACCTGGTAAATGTAACCAGCTTCCCTCTATGGTGTATTATAACAGTAGAAGCTATGTCATAGTACAGCGACTTTTACCTGTATTACAAACCCCCAAGCAAAATGCTTTATATAAAGTTGTCTTTCTGTACGATTAGAAAAAGAGAAATTCTGTATTGCTTTCCAGTCACAACATGATTGATAATTATGCCTCGATTTGGTGGTACAACTGACATTTTCATTCACCATTGTACCTGTAGTGTACATTGTGGTAAAAATGCAGAATATAAAAGGCACAGCCCATCATGTGTGCATGTGAAAGGGATTTTATAAACAGAAGCAAAGGAGGAAGGGAAGGGTAAATGTTACATAGGTGGAGTATAATGTAAACCATAAACAAAAGAATGACCAAAGTGGTGAAAGTCAATGTTGTTTTAGGGAGAAATATATTTCACCTTGGGGAAGCAATAAAAAGACAAAACATTTTATCATGGTATTCACACATTGTAACATTTTAATACAGTGAGTGCCCATACAGAAAATTACACACGGATACAGCACAGTAGCAGGTCTAATACTTCTCATACTCAGGATCATGAAGGTCCATGATTAAAGATGGCAGTAAAACAGCTCTGCATAGTTGGTTAAAAAATCTATGAAGACCATAAAAAGACAGACACACGTTGTAAAAGCACCAAGCTGATCTCTCAAACAAGTTTCAATCGAATTTCATCATAAAATAGTCACTCTGATTCCATGTGCATTTATTGTTCCAAAAAAATGGCACAAAAGTGATTTAAAAAAAGATTGATTAGTGGTCTTATGCATCTGTTCACAGTTTTTGAAAAGTGAGATATTTTCATGGAAGGAAGCAGCTGAGTTGCATGAGTGTACTGCACTGAACCCAAAGTTAACCAAACAATCTTATTTGTGAACTTCCTCTTCATGATCATAGAAGGTCGTTTTTGTGATAAAAGGTCTATGTATGGATCTGCTTCATGGTCAGGTTCAGGCTAATCAATCAGTGTGTGACTTCTCCAGTTGTCTGTACTCAGGCTCAGATGGGGCAATTTTATCAATGGCAAGAGTGTTCACTTCGGCTTGTCCATTCCCTTTTTTGTTAGCTAGCCTGTAGTGCCGCCTGGCAAGACTTGAATGTTTGGCATTCATTTTCTGGCTGTGCATTTCCTGAGCATGGATTGGTGGCAACACCGGGGGGCTTGGTTTCACTTCCACACGTATCTCTTCGTCTGAGGGCTCACGGGCAGCGAGGAATGGCGCAGGGTCAGGGGTGTCGGACATGGCTGGCGACACCGCCCTGAAAACCTGTGGCTTGCGACCGCCACTTTTTATTCGTCCTTCACTGACAGAAGCCGGGACAGTTGGAGGGTGTACGTTAAACGATCCAGTGGCTGCATCGTACTGCACTGGAGAAGTTGCACTCTTGCGTAGCTGTGATCGTCGCCTGGCACTACCTGACACAGGTTCCTGCGGGGGCAATGGATTCATAGCAGTCTTGCTGCCATATTTTTCCATATTCTGCTCCTCTCTGGCTTTGTACTTTTGTTTCTCCTTGTGAAGTGCCGCTGTCAGATATGCAATGGTGGCAGACTTACTGTCAAGTTCACCTGATAAGGAGTGTATTTTCTGTGATTTAAGTTTCAGTTCATCACGATACTTGCGTTCCTGTGCTCTAAGCTGCTGTTCCAACAAGTGAAGCCTTTTATCCCTCTTGTCAATCTCTTTGTCAGTTTCATCAGATTTGTCATTTTTCACTTTCAGTTCTGTTTCCAGGCTCTTGATTTTTTTCATGTAGTACTCTGTGGGTATGGAAAAGAAAAGAAAATCTTTTATCTACAAAAAGTAACCACATACCCACACTAGAAGAGAATGGACTTTAACAGGTGGTGAAATATAACTAATCAATGCCATAAAAAATAAGATCATGTTGAATGTTTGAAAGTGAAAAGATAGATGTTTTCTAAACCAGCTTTTTGGCTGAAAAGTGATGAACATCTGGTAGCTTGATGTTCCCTGATAATGGTGTGGGGCAATGTTTGCACAAGGGAATACTAGTACATGCATTTATTTGAGAATAAGTCAGAATTTTGCAAGGAAACTTCAGGTGCTACTTGCTATCCGCAGTTGCTTGGCTTTGTAAATACTGGCTAATTAAAGTAGTCTTTACAACCCAGACACAGACTTTACAGACTGAGCCTGTCCACTGGAAGGACCTGACACTGGCCAAGCCCATTCACTTCACAACTGCAACCCACATGTAGTTCCTTGGGTTGCAAATATTTTCTCATATGCCACCAGTGTCTCAGGCATGCTTTTAAACTCTGCACATAAGTGACAGTGCATTTCTGGAGCAAATTTTGAACAGGAAATTGAAATTTTGCTGCTGTTCGGTTCAAAAATCAGATCACCTGACGTACAATGTAGCAGACTGAACAACATATTTCATATCTTCTGTGATATGTTTGATACCAAATTTGAACTTTAAAATTAACAATATTGCCTGTTAATAATTATTGGCACAAAGCTATAGGGAATGGCATGGAAACTTGTTGCATGCAAGTGCTCCCTAGCATGGCACAGTGTTTACACACAGAGCCGATTGAAGGTTTATGACAAGAACTCCCTTTTCACTTTCATCGACTAAATAAGAGGAAGTGGAGCGATTCAAAAGTGGGCCAGGAATTTTGTGAAAAATGGTTTGTTTATGGAAGAAGAGCAGAATTAGCGCAGAGTAGTAAAGATGGCCACTCAGGTTTACAATCCTAACCACAATTTCCAATGTCACAATTGCCACAACTAAGTTTGATTCCATCAGAGATTATTGAAAGTTAAAGAAGTAAAGAACACTAGTTTAAAGATTAACTGAAAAAAAAAAACTCTCATATTTTTACAAAAAAATGTTCCAGGTCAAAATACTTATTATTATCTATCTGTCAGTATCCATTATATCATGTACATGAAAAATTTCCAAGTTCAAAATGCCAAGAGAAAAACGATTTCATTAACTCTTCATTTTCCAACATTTTGTCAAAATTGACACCTTTGTATTTAATTTAGTGCTAACTCTAAAGATATGCAAATTGAATGAAACCTCGAAAGACAGCACACACCAGACTGGTACAAAATTACAGTTGTGTATTACTGATTGGCATGATAGTTGGAAATTCAATATTTCTGGACCTTACTTCCTCTAGTTATTCAAGCTGAACTGCTCACAGTCCAGGGTAGCCATGGTGTCTATGCAACATGGTAACCATGGTGATGGCAGAAATTCACCCAACTGTGAATCAAGATTAATGGTCTCCATGCACATTGTAATCAGTAAAGTTCAGGAAATTGAAGTAGGCTCACTCCAGCACACACAAGGCTGTTTCACAATTGGTATTAGAAATTCAAATTGGATACAATGGATAGGTGATTGTTTGATCAACATAAATATTTTACATCAAATAATGACTCAGGTTTAGTGAGTAATGCTTTCCATTTTAGAGTGTTATTGTATCTTATTCGGGCAAAACCACCATACGCACTGTCCTTGGTGCCTAAATATATTAAAATTAAACAGAGTACTTTGTTAAAACCTGGATAACAAGTATCCAATTTTGCTCTGTGAAATGCATACATTTCATGGCTGTTTGACTATGCTGAAGAAAGCTGTACAGCTTGTAATGATTTTTGTGCCTCTCTTTCTACAATGTTAAATCTCTCTTTGGTCTTAATCTAAAATATAGCAACACACACACACACATATATATAAATATATATATATAAATATATATAAATATATATATATATGTATATGATTGCATTTCAAATGAAAACAAAAGACAGTAACACACAATCTTCTTAACACCATAGTTAATTCCAATCCCTGGCATTTTCGAGCCAGGTTTTAAGCAAGCCAATAAATGTGAATTGGTAATTCCACTTTACAGTTTAATGAGAGTGAATACACTGGGAAAGCGATATTTCAGGCTCATTTTATATATAATACACATAATTCAATGGCTGTTCATGCAACATCGATTTTAAAACTACATTTTTGAAATGCAATTAATCTGCACCCTGACAATTATGTACTTTAACACTCTAACATGGCATTTAATTTGTGAATAACCAAATGAAATGTTTGCAATGAGTTACGATTGGGAAAGACTCAACAATAGATTTTTTCAACAAACAAAACCAATTTACTTTCATTCAAAAATTTAGGACACTGGAATGGAATAAGCGTGATCAATTGGCTGATAGGATGGGCAACAGAAATACATTTCTCTTTCATGATTACTCAGTCGAAAAGATTTGTACCGTTGTGCAGGGATGAGTATCAAGCGGTTTGACAGCTGAGGGAACAAGATATTTTGGTCAGCCTTGAGAATTTGTTTCTGCACTGATTTTCCAAACTAATGCATACAAATGCACTTGTATTACAAAGAATATACACAGAGCTAACAACCTAAACCAAGGGATTGCTGGAATTACATTGTTACTAGTCTATGGAACACCAAATAATACTCTTCACTGATTTATGATCACAGAAATACAATGATACACGAGTGATATGTCTGTATTGCACTAAAACAGGGTTATCAGCTGAACGTGCTGAATTCCTGTAGAAAAATGCATGAAATTGCTTAAATAGACCAACAAATGTTCATATATCGCACCAATACATGACCAATTACTCCAAACTTCTTCCTCATAGAACACTTGACATGAACTTTGCATATAGACTATATGACCTTTTATACAGAGCAAATCCAAACTAAGCATGGATGACCTATTGTCTGACTGGTGAGTCACAGTATACAGCCTGCAAATTGAAGATTACTCACTTTCCACAACCACCTAATTGGCTGAATTATTACAAAGAGAGTTTGTGGTTGAAGAAACTGGATTACCATTTTGTGAATTATTTGTACATTTTAATGTCATAACTGTGAATCATATTAATGATAAGACAGTACTGATGTATGATATGGAAGTATAACAACACACAACAGTTCAATAAGAAAAGTAAAATTTTGAAAAACGAAAAAGAATGCGGAGTAATGTAAAATTATTACTTCACAAATATTAACAAATTATGTCGGGATTGATTTCATGGTAAAACAATCAAAACATTTTTGTGTTTCAAGTTTACTGCCTAAATGCTGAAGAGTGGCATTACTTGGTGTTGCTGTTGTTTGGTCTTTACCGTGTGAGTGTGATTATGTACATTATCAATGTTGCAAGCCCCTGAATCTGTTCAACAGCTGAGTCTCTATTCAAAGCGGAAATAAACTACAAGATATCATTTCTATCTATTAATTATTGACAGGACATATACCTGAAAATCCTGAAGGATGAATAAATTATATCTTCTGCAACTGTCTTGTGGTGCACTAGCAAATATTACTATATTTATCCTCTCATAATTTTTTTATTGTCATTGAACACTGTTTTTGTAACTTTATTTAAAATTTTTAAAAACTTCTAGACCAAAATGTGAAAACATCTGAGAAGATACAGTCACTATTGAACATATCAGCTAAAAGACAAAAGTGAGAATTGACATTTAATGAATAACTTGGAAGATTCTGTCCTGCTGCACCTTTCAATGTGACACTGATTAAAAATTGTACTGTGCTAATGCCTGCAAAATTTGTAAAGTTGATATGATTTAATTAGTAGGTTTACAGCTAACTTACTTGAAAATAAATTGAGAAATTTTATCGTATATTATTTTCTCTTTCAGGTGAGATGAGCGATAAAATTGAAGTATCATGTGACCGGCCGGGTTTATGTGATAATATGTGATAACAAGACTTGTGACAGAATTGACCCATACAGCAGTTCACCATGTATATGTAAAATGCAGTGGAAAGGTTTCACACAGAAGGAATCCAGAACTCTGTTTGAAAATGAATATTCATTTTTACATGACAGACAAAATTACAGAAACATGCAAATATAAGTAACATTTATGAACAATATGTAATATACAGAAAGTTCGGGCCGGTAGCGCTAGCCTATCTCTATATTCAGGTCAATAACCAGGTGCTGTATTTTCATTACCTTCATCAACAGTGGTGGTTGTTTTCATAGCCAACTCAAATGTTAGCTCTGAACACTTCTTTTGTAGTTTCTGTATCTCTGTATGAAGTCCCTGCAAGGTCTTGGCATGTTCCTGTTGCATAAACAGGATTGCGCTCTCAGCATTACGTAGTTGCACCTCTGCTGAAGTCATGGTGGCCGGTTTTTGTCTTCCCCATGTAGTCCAACGGAACAAAGAACTGTTCCAGTTTTCAAGTACCACACAATTTCTCTAACCCTACAACACAAGATATTTATCTTTGAATTAACATAATTAATTAATAAGTAACTGACTGGCAAATTTGCATAAGATAATCTAATTATCTAGCTTAGCCTTTTGGAACAAAAGAGGGTCATTTTATAATTGTTTCCAAAATTTTTTTAATCAAATTTCTTAAATAAATTTCGTGAATATAGTACTTTGGAACTGTATTACTCTAAACTGTAAGGTCAGTTACTTAAGGTATACATGTATTCACTTGAAATGTTACATGCTTTTGTAACTTAGGTATACTGTAAATAATGACCTTGTGGACAAGGGACAAAGGCAATGTCTATAGTGGATGTGTATACATGTATTCACAAACTCCAACTAAAGGCTGGTAATAAAAATGTAACTACCTAGGACCAATGTAGTTTATGGGTAGAACATGCTGTTGAGTAACAATGAGTGATCACTGATGGTGTCATCTATGCAGCATGTATGTACAAGATCGATACAAATTGCATTTGGATGACAATAAGGATGTCACTTCCTACAATAGAGTCTCAGGTGTCTGCACATATTACAAACAAAGCAATGAGTTTATGTATGTGTATGCACGCATTTGCATTTTCAGATTTAAAAAAAGACTTTCATATTTACTGAAATATTCTTCAATTTCACTCATAGTATATTAGATATGTAGAATTGTATTATGTTATGACGTTTTGTTGCTTAAAGCCTAAGTAATTTCTTAATCATATTCTCTCATAGAATATTTGACACATTGGCTTAACACCAATTTCCGATGAATACACTCACCAATATGTGTACTATACAGTACTTATATTTTCACATTCTACCACAAATCTTGGCCTTAATATTATCAAATTCAGACAAAAATGAACAATTTAAATCTGACCTATATTGGAAGAACTTAAGCATGAAAGAATGTGTTCTTTTAACATTATGACCTGACAGAATGATAGTGGATTGGAGAGCTTAACGGGACAGGATTGGCCCTTTAAAAATCATATTCTTTTTTGTGTGTGTGAAAATGATTATTCTGGTGTTGATTCAGGGAAACAAGAAATACTGGCTATTGCAAGGGTGTCAAGTTTTTAGTGTACAAAATGGCGTACATAACGCCACAAGAATTCTTTCTGTCAATTCTATGCTCATATAATGGGCAAAGGGCAGCCAATGCCTAACTTGCAGACTGTGATAGGCGTGAACAACAAAACTGGACCTGTCCTACTGTATCGATGAAAGAAAATTAGCACTTTACGATGAAAATTCACATACCTTGAGTGATGAGTGACTACAACATATTCTGGAGCTTTGGAAATGTCCTTGGCGTAGCAGACTTCTGGTATGCCGGACGCTCTATTCTACCGACAAAATAAATGCTGAATAATAATTAGACAACAGGACTTTCAAAAGGTATGCAGCCCGTTATTATTTACCTGTGTCATGTCACCTTCACAACCATGGGAACAAATGCCGCAGTGTATATCGGGATCGTAATACAAAAGGCTCAACCCAAAACATTTAAATTCGCATTTTACTGAAGTCAAAAGAATCACATAAAATATTTATCTTCTAATAATTACATTTTATGTTATATTTATTTATTCAAAAAAAGGAAAAATTACAGTATTATCTTCAGATAGAGAAGTTAATTCATTATTATTTGTATGTCTCTATGCAAGACGGCGATCGAGGCTGTTTTTAAGACCGCCTGGCTTTCGGATTTTGAAGCCTTCGCTAAAGTCAAATATCTCGACAAAAGTGCTTTTTCAAAACTCAAACGTTATGTAGACGTTATCTTAAAGCTTATAACCTATATTTATGTGCTAAACTTTATCCACAGAAAAGAAGATATGTTAAAAAAATATCAAGGACACCAATGAAGCCATACCGTGTATACTTTTGATTAGTAACTTAGGAGGCTAATTTTGATACGTCCAGTACACGCAGTTCAGCCATTTTGTAATCGTTTCGGGAGCATTATTGTTTTCATTTACGCGTGCAGACGTATCTTTAGTTTCCGAGCACAGCAATCAGCTGTCGGTAGGTTTATACCTTTTTTGTAGTTTAAACATTTGTATACTGAACGTCTGGAATTTATATGGCGACAAATGCGGTAATTTAACTTTATGCACGAGTTTTGCAATTTGGCGTGCAAAGTAAATGCGTTGAGAAACGCCGTACCATACCATATCCCTCCCTAGTGCATGCAGTTCACACGTTTTCTTTTGTGCGTTTTTTGCTTCGTTACTTTTCCCTTGCAGTCATGTAAAGCAAAATCGATAATGCTCATCTAATTCATAAAATACGATTCATAAAATTCGTATGTATGCTTAACTTTCAGATCCAGATCATGCAAATTGTGAGTCTGAAGGGCCATGTGAGTTGTCACATGTGTCCGAACAAGGACTCGAAAGAGGGAAACCCTGCTTTCCCAATGTCATCAGCAAACTACGATATTTAATTTCTTTGGATTTTTAAACCTCGACACTATCGAACTGCAGCTGTCTGTTGTTTGTTTTTCTTAGAGAAATTTAGAGTGGTTCAACGTGTAAAAAACATTTCTTGAGGGTCTTGTCATTTCTTTTACATAAGGCGGCATGTGTTCGACCGTATGTGTACACCAATACTGTAAATGCTTGCATTGTCACGGTTTGGATATTACTAGGTAGCAGCGGAGAAGAAAACACATCCACCAAAGATTAATTTTCGGCAATGTATTCTCTATCACTTTATTATTTTAGTGTTCGCATTGCTGAGCTGTCCTTATGGTAGAATAAGGTCCGGAGTCACAACTTTTTCCAAACTCTTGCGTTGGTAAAGGATCTTGTGAGCCAAGATGGCTGCAGCATTCATGATGCAGCCAGGCCAGGGGTTTGGTATGATGCCTGGTGTTATGCATCAACAGCCAGAACCCCTCAGTGAAGAAAAACTCCAAGATAAAGGTAATGTGATATAAGACACATCATCACTCAGGATTACTCTGCTATTCTACATCCCAAACTCTTGATCCAGTAATCTTTATGTTGCTGATTCATCAAAATCAATTAAATTTTGTGTTCACCAAATATTATGTACATAGTTACATTTCGTTTTTTGTGGAGTACAAACTGCTATCAAAAGCTGACGGCAAAAACTGGATAATACATGCATATGTAGATTTTGCAATGCCAAGTAAATCCACTGCATCTTTACTGTATAATGTAGAAATGTTGGGAAAATTTATAACATTAAAACTTTGACAAGTATGTTTTTCAGGTTACAGGAGTGAAGAAATTATAACAATTATTAACAGCAACAGCATGCAAAATGTTGATGCCATTTATTTTCAACTTCCCTGACAAATAATGACAGCTAATGTCATTAATGTATTGCACTTGTATTTCAGCACGTAAATGGCAGCAGTTGCAATCAAAACGATATGCAGAGAAAAGAAAATTTGGTTTTGTTGATGCACAAAAAGAGGACATGCCTCCAGAACATGTGAGGAAGATCATCAGAGACCATGGTGATATGACAAACAGGAAATTCAGACATGATAAAAGAGTGTACCTTGGGTAAGAAACTTGTTACCATTTGATGTTGAAGTTTAACCCAAGTATTTGCAACTATCAGATCAAGTTGGTTAAATCCAGTGAGGCATAATGGGCACCTGTGTCGCATTTGAACAAAAACGTAAAAATTTTAAGGTCCATTAGTACCACTATATACTGTAAATTTGATTTTACTGATAACCCAAGCCAAGTAGGTGAAATGTGTGTAGATTTGGCACAAAAATGCTTCAGACTCAGCAGACAGAGAAGTGATACCGTCTTGCAGGTTAGAGTTGAACGATCAAGTATTGAACATACTTTTAAATAAGTAACACTAGTCTTGCAAATACATGGAACTATGAAAGAAAAAATTGCAGTGAGCTGCTCTGCAAAAACTGAATATCTGAACTTAAACATTGGACTGAACACTTCAAGTTCTTCAACTATTCTGCCCAACTCCTTCAAACAGGTCCACAGTCACCATCAATAACAATGCATTTGGGCAAAAAGTGGTGGTGAAAGTGTTCAATATTTTCTTGGAAGTGACTTAATTCTTCTGTTTTCATCTCAGAGCTTTGAAGTACATGCCCCATGCAGTCATGAAGCTGATGGAAAACATGCCAATGCCATGGGAACAGATCAGAGATGTCAAGTGCATTTACCACATCACTGGTGCAATCACATTTGTCAATGAGATTCCATGGGTTATAGAGCCAGTCTACATTGCACAGTGGGGGTAAGTTTGCAGCAAATGTGTTGAACACTATCAATGTGTTTTGTGTGGATAACCAACAAGTACACTGCAGGCAATTTGTACCTCTGATGATTACAGTCAACCAATGTATTCAGTCATGTGCTGTGACCTTTCTTCCTCAGGAACTAGGGGACAAATGGCAAAGAATGTGATCCAAGTTCAAGTCGAAACATTTTCTCATATTACATGTAATTTGGTAAAAAAAAATAATTATACTGAATCTGAAGCCAGCCAAACAGGAATGTTGGCAGTGATTTTTATGGTTAATCCACTTACTAGTTATGTTGAATGCACTGAGAAAAGACTATGATACAAAGACCCTGTTCCTGAAAAAAAGATGATTTGCTCTGAAAGATAAGGAGACAGTGAAGCAAAATATATAATGTAAACAAAATCTGTTTAACGTGCGCAAGAAGTGATACCAATTTAATTTAGTATAAGATTTCCCCCATATAATTCTCATTACATGTTTTTCTTTGTATGTATATCATCAGGAGTATGTGGATCATGATGCGTCGCGAGAAGAGAGATCGTCGCCACTTCAAACGGATGCGATTTCCACCCTTTGACGATGAGGAACCCCCGCTAGATTATGCAGACAACGTACTTGATGTTGAACCCTTGGAACCAATCCAGATGGAACTGGATCCAGAAGAAGATGCTTCAGTTTTCGAGTGGTTTTACGATCACAGACCTCTGTCAGATACAAAGTAAGCTGCCCTTGCAAATAAGGGATGTAAAAAGCGAGTTCTTCAATTTATTTCATAGTATGATGATAACAATCGTCAGTAATGCTTTAAAACAACTTTTTCTTGATTAATTAAAAAAAGAATTCAGTTTTCACAAATATAAGCCATTGAAAATATTTACTCCTTGAGCTTCAAAATGAACCCCCACAAGTTGTGTAAAATAATTATTGTAAAGTTGAGATTGCAAATATCTGTCCCTGAGGCACATTCTACCTTAGCCCTCTTCGTGCCAGGTGTGTAATATAGTATCCTGCCAACAGAGCAGTAACTGGCCTTATAATATGTGTATATAGGAGATCACCTTGCATACCAGAGCTGTTATCCTGCTAGGCATTTGCCAGGAATATCGCCCATTTTTGGAATGGGTAGCTCTCTGTACACGAATCAGACTTCACTAATTTTTACATGCCCATGGACGTGGTGTATCAATTAAACAGCAAATGTACATGTGTACCATTTCCTGTAAAGTGATGATTATTGTCAATATCTCTTGACAGGTATGTGAACGGATCAAGCTACAGAAGGTGGGGATTGAGTTTACCCATCATGTCAACATTATACCGTCTGGCCAATCAACTGCTAACAGACTTGGTAGATGACAACTATTTCTATTTGTTCGACATGAAGTCCTTCTTCACATCCAAAGCACTCAACATGGCAATTCCTGGAGGACCAAAATTTGAACCTTTGGTCAGAAATGCCACTCTGCAGTAAGTATATGATTTCATCAAGTCTCAGATATTCGCTTTAAATTACCGTTTTCAAAGTGAGGGATCTGTCCTTTTTTTCCTAAAATACATGATTTATGTAAAGGGTAAATATACATACAATGTATGGTTTAGAAGCTTATCATCCTTGATAAACCTTAAAATTTATTTTTTCAGAATCCTGAAATGTTTTCCAGAGTATCAAACTTGCAATTGCAGAGATTCTTCTGTCATGGCATAGGAATCGTGCAGATGTCTCTTATGGTTTGCTCTCAAAAGGAGTCGTACTTTCCTTCATTCATCAAAAATTGCATGCAATTACTGATAGCAAAGCTGTCAGCAGTTTGAAAAATCCAACTCTTGGTCTTGTTCTTTGACTCGTCAAAAACATAGCTTTTAAATCTGTGTACTGTCCAAAAAATAAATGTATAAGAAGGTGGGACTGTGAGAAACACATTCTTTCTGTATGCTGGCAGCTGTGATGTAGTAATATAAAATTTTAGGACCATTGGAACACAGTCAATTTAATTGAAGGAAATTTGGTTCATGTTTACAGAGATGAAGACTGGAATGAGTTCAATGATGTCAATAAGATCATCATCCGACAGCAGATCCGTACGGAATACAAAATTGCCTTGCCCTATCTGTACAACAACCTACCATACTATGTACAGCTGACATGGTAAGATATGCACTTATCATTTTTAATAACATTTGAAATTTAACAAATTCATAGTCACACTTGGATGTATTGTATTGGACCATCTTGTAGTATTGCATTTTGTGGAGTCACCCATTCTATTCATACACTGACAGTAATGCCAGTTAGTTTTCTTCTACCAGTGTGATTGAAATGTGTATAAAAGTAAAGCCTGATTGAAATGTATTGTCTCCATAGAATGAGTATGGATGTCATGTATTCCTAATTGATCACTACATATGTGTATTTTGTCTTGCAGGTACCACACTCCAAATGTTGTGTTCATCAAAACAGAAGATCCTGACTTGCCAGCATTTTACTTTGATCCTCTCATCAATCCTATCTCACACAGACACACCGTGAAGGTAATAAATACTTTGCTATCAAGTATCAAAGATGTCAACTGTTCATTGTGAGTTTGGTTGGTTGATGAAAAGGTTAATATAACTAGTCCTTGATAAGACCTTTCAACTATGCTCCTTGAAACTGATTGTCTTTCAACAGTGTTTCAAAACTCTGATTAGGTCATTCGGCAAAATACTAATATGTGTTCAAATGTGTGATTGTTCACTTCTTCACACTTAGCTATGATGTGTTAAAACTGTGCAGTGTTTGACTCTGTCATCCATAAGCGCTGTTCGCCTTTGTGCAGACCAGAATTTTATTGAACTGATCAGAAAGCAGTCTCCAGCCGGCATGTGTACTTCTATGTACAAAAAAGCCGGCCTTCGTGCAGACCAGAATTTTATTGAACTGATCAGAAAGCAGTCTCCAGCCGGCATGTGTACTTCTATGTACAAAAAGGCCAAAAGTGATTATGCACTACCTGCAACTGATGTTCATTCCTTCCCTTGATAGCACACAGAGCCGCTACCAGATGACGATGAGGAGTTTGAATTACCAGAATATGTAGAGCCATTTCTCCAGGAACATCCTCTTTACACAGACAACACAGCCAATGGCATTGCTTTGCTCTGGGCACCAAGACCATTTGATTTGAGGTCTGGTATCCAGCGTAGGGCTGTGGATGTACCATTGGTCAAATCATGGTAAGTTACAATTAGTCTGTGAATTCCTTATAGTTATATTGACTATCAGGAAATGTACTTGACAAAACCTAGATGTATAGTGTTTGTGGTCAGATGATCAAATTTTGTATGCTGTGTGTTGATTGCAACTTTGCCAGCTTGCACATTTTACGGTCTGCTCCAGCAAATTCTGTCAGTGTGAGCCAAAGGATACAGTCACCTGTAATCTAAATATGCCCATTTATGGTCAAAGGGTCATTCCTTGGTATTCAAAATGTCCATATGAGGGCGCTGTTTTCAAAAAGCAGCCATCCGCTTAAAAACTATGATTGATTAGATTTTCTCTTTCCATGGTAACTTTTCGCAAAATTTGAACAGGTGACAGTATACCTTTAAGAATGACCTTTGGGCTCACATTTTAGGGATGATTTCCTGGTAACCCATATTGTCATGTGTGGAAAGTTTAGCTATTAATTGCATTAGCCTACATTGTAACATTGAAGGGCAGGTATGCAGTTCTGTAGCTAGGTTATAATTTTCATCTTTATCTCCTATTCAGGTATCGTGAGCATTGCCCAGCAGGTCAACCTGTGAAGGTCAGAGTGTCATATCAGAAGTTGTTGAAATACTATGTACTGAATGCACTGAAACACAGACCACCAAAATCACAGAAAAAGAGGTAAGATCACTATAGCATTGAATGTCAAATGATTCAGCTCATGTACGATTGTCTTGTATAGGGCATTTTACTAAAGTAAAGATGAATAAGGCTCTTTGGTTAGAGCAAATTTGAGTCGCCACACTTAATGCAGAGTGAATGAGCCCTCATCTGTAACATCTTCCAATATGAAGCCAGATTATGACTCATAGGCACATAGCATGAAATAGTCATGCTGTTATATTTCATACTATTTATACTATATTTTGTATTCCCTCGTCCAGGTATCTGTTCCGGTCATTCAAAGCAACCAAGTTTTTCCAGTCCACAACACTTGACTGGGTAGAGGCAGGTCTTCAAGTGTGCAGGCAGGGATACAACATGTTGAATCTGCTGATTCACAGAAAGAATCTCAACTATCTTCACTTGGATTACAACTTCAATTTGAAACCTGTCAAGACTTTGACAACAAAGGTACGCAAAGTGTTTCAGTGGTAAAAAAGGGGAGAAAATGACAAGTATATTTCCCTATACTGTATTTTTGATTGGATACTGCAGATGAAGTCAAAATGTTTTGACCCACATGAATAGATAACTTCAACCAAACTGATTCTGGGTTTCAAATGAGTAATTAACTTCACATTAAGAGTACACATTTCAACTGGCATGAAACTTGTGTTACTTATCTCTAAAAAGCATGCTTTTGCTTCTTCCATGTGGGATGTGAAAAGACGCCTGTTGTTTATTCAGTTCAAGTTTGAAAATTTCACAATTCACAGCAGTATGCTTTGAGTATGTAGCAGCGTGAAACTCACAAAAACAACTTTTTTCAATTCAGGAACGTAAGAAGTCAAGGTTTGGCAATGCCTTTCACTTGTGTCGTGAGATTCTACGTCTTACCAAGCTAGTATGTGACAGCCATGTACAGTACAGACTGGGTAATGTTGATGCTTTCCAGGTAAGCATATATTATGATTTCTTTGAAAACCGCCATTTCTGTACAGGAGTATACTGTGTACAGCTTGTGATGAAAAAGGTAGCTTTGTCTTGACACGGAAGCTTATGGAGATAATGAAAAAAACTTACAAACACACTTCATTAGTGCATGGGTTCAAGAGATTTTATAATTCATTGATAGTTATTGGCCAGCTGAATGTGATAACACCAAAAGAAACAACCTTTCATGAAAATGAAATTAACCACTTCTCTCAAGGGAGTTGCAGTTCTCAATTATGAGATTCATGCTCAATGGTTGGTGAACGTGCAGATCAAACAGTCTCTCTCATTTGATTTGCCCTGTCATCTGTTTGATGCATATCAACAATCTGAATATGGACATCTGTGTTTGAAATAGCAAATTACATATGAATCGGTAGCTATTTTGAACTTTAATTTCATAAGCTCAAATGAGATTTCCAACAAATTTCAAGGTAGAACGACTATGTATAATTTCACCTTTTATAGATATATAGATACAAATATTTATATTCATTTCTCTGTATCACGGTATACTAACACATACACTGTGTGTTTTCTACAGCTTGCAGATGGGCTTCAGTACATGTTTTCTCATGTGGGTCAGCTGACTGGTATGTACAGATACAAGTACAAGCTGATGAGACAGATCCGTATGTGTAAAGATCTCAAACATCTCATATACTACAGATTCAACACAGTAAGTCTAGAATCTACTGCCGTGGATTTCTTGTCTCATGTCCTTTTGCAAAGATTTCATGACACAGCTGTTTTGTCTTGTGGCATAACATTCTTGTGCTCCTCTTTGAACACGGTCGAAGATCTTACTCAAACAGGTGCTTTGTTAGTTTACTAGTAATAACTGCGAAGATTTTGTTAAGGTCTTTTTTGCAAAATTTTTTACTCATGTAAGTTTGTGCTAATTTCGGATCTTTTCAGGATATGTATTGAATATAAAATCTTGTTTCAAACCTAACAGTATCATTGATTGTTTCCATGATATTTTGTAGGGTCCAGTGGGCAAGGGACCAGGATGCTGGTTTCTGGGCTCCAGGCTGGCGTGTCTGGATCTTTTTCATGCGTGGTATCACACCACTTCTGGAGAGATGGCTCGGCAATTTGCTGTCACGTCAGTTTGAAGGACGTCACTCCAAGGGTGTGGCCAAGACGGTCACTAAACAGCGTGTGGAGAGTCACTATGATTTGGAACTGAGAGCTTCTGTAAGTAACTATATTTACTGTACTGTTGGTTCATTGCGTTCAATGTACCCTCTGTATTTTTGAATGAGTCTATATAAATGTTGATTCTGGCAAGAGACTATTTAAATAAATTCTACCGATCGTCGTTGCTGCTCAGAGCAAATTAAAGAGCATGAAAAGGAAGTAATTTACCAAGCTAACAGCATCCAGCGCAACGTCTCACAAACTTGTATGCATAAGACAACTCTATTATCTATGCCAGTATTCAGTAAATTTGACATACCTGTTCCATAATTTTGACATATGTCAAAAAAGTGCAGTTCCTAACATGTGGTGTTTATTTCAGGTGATGCATGATATCTTGGATATGATGCCGGAAGGAATCAAACAAAACAAAGCCAGGACCATTCTCCAGCATTTGAGTGAAGCATGGAGATGCTGGAAGGCGAACATTCCATGGAAGGTAAGAAATATAGTCTGAACCTCAGAAGTTTTAAAGTTACAATGGTTTTGTTATTGGTAGCTTGATGATGATATCTCAGATCGTACATATCTGTGAATGAAATTCAATTATGAGTGAAGTGCGTGTACAAAAAGGGAGAGGGGAATTGATCAAAAAGGGAGAGGGGAATTGATCAAGGTACCTGTATGTTGCAAAGAACTGTTCAAAAAAAGAAGTTCTAATTATTAGATATAAATTTAGTCCATATTCATCCAAAAAAAGTTATCTGTCACCAAGTGTGCAGTTCCATGGAATGACGATGTTAGACTCCATAACCATAGACATAGCGTATTATGACTTCTATTTACACCATCATCTTGTGGTAATCGAAGAGAATCATATGCATGGTTGCTGTTTTTTTGTCCCTGAAGGTTCCAGGTTTGCCAACACCAATAGAAAACATGATTCTTAGGTATGTGAAAGCCAAGGCTGATTGGTGGACCAACACTGCACATTACAACAGAGAGCGTATTCGTAGAGGTGCTACTGTTGACAAGACAGTGTGTAAGAAGAACCTTGGAAGATTGACAAGGTTGTACCTGAAGGCAGAACAAGAAAGACAACACAACTACTTGAAGGTATGTGTTGTTCATTTGAATTGAAGACAAGTATACTTCCTGAGAATATCATTCAAAAGAACAGTATAGTGATTGTTGATAATACTTCATCACTCTGATATGTCTTTGTAATTCTTTGTGACAAATTTGATGATCCTACAGGTTGGGATAAATATTTTTGATTTTACCAATTTTGATTGTATACTTTTACCAAGTTAGCTTTCAAAGCATGTTGTAGGGAATTTTGCCCATATACTCTTGTTTAGACAGAGACGTAAAGTTTTTGGAATGACATCAGACAAAGTTTTTTAAGTGATTTCAAGACTGAACGTCAAATTATCGTATACACAAAATTTGGGCTAATTCTCAGTCTTGATTTGATCTTGTCAGTTTCTGGTTATTTAAAAATAATCTTCATTATGTATGTTAAAAGTATTTCTAGTGTATCATGAAAACTTAATTGAATTTTTTCCATTCTGCCCGTAGGATGGTCCATACATTTCAGCAGAAGAAGCTGTCGCTATCTACACCACCACAGTGCATTGGCTGGAAAGTAGACGATTCTCTCCAATTCCATTCCCACCACTGTCATACAAACATGACACTAAACTCCTGATCCTTGCCTTGGAAAGACTGAAAGAGGCATACAGTGTCAAGAGCAGACTGAATCAGTCCCAGCGTGAGGAACTGGGTCTCATTGAACAGGCATACGACAATCCTCACGAAGCTCTCAGTAGAATCAAACGTCACTTGCTGACGCAGAGAGCTTTCAAAGAGGTAAGATATCACAGGCTTGAATTGACTGAGTGTTTGTTCTGAGTTTCTGTTTTGGATGTGTATCAAAATGTTTTGACAAGAGCTATTTTATACACACACATACACACACACACACACACACACACATTCTCAAACACTGTGGAAGTTATTGAGGAAAGTAAATACTAGAATTCAGTGGTGTGAAAACTAGTGGATTTCTTGATGAACTTAGTAACTGACTCACTACAATTCTGTTGAGAGGACAGGAGATCATTGCTTTGAAAATGGAAGTCAGTCCTGTTCTTTTATCTACAAACTTAGAAAATGCGGCATCATTGTATGGAAGCTCTAAACTTTAGATATGTCTTGATTATGTGAGCATGATAAAAAGTTTGTGACTGGCAGTTAGCCATTTCATGCAGTCTATCAAGCATAAAGGACCAGCAAGTCTGTCCAACCCTAGAGAATGTGTCCAAAACTATTTGGCACAACATTACCTCATTTTCTGTTCCAACCCTAGGTTGGTATTGAGTTCATGGATCTGTACAGTCATCTGATCCCAGTGTATGATGTGGAACCTTTGGAGAAGATCACAGATGCTTACCTGGATCAGTATCTGTGGTATGAAGCTGACAAGAGACGGCTTTTCCCACCATGGATCAAACCATCAGACAGTGAACCACCTCCACTGCTCACATACAAGTGGTGTCAAGGTAAGAATTTATGGACAATCGCTGTTCTCTAGATGTCCTTGTGCTTTGACCTCTCATCCTCTAACACCATGCATTCAATTCTGATGGAACAGTGCAAACTAAAATGGCAGCCTACAGAATATCCTCTGCGTGCAGTGAGGAGAATCCTCAACCATGTGCAATCAAACTCATGACTTTCTGAACTCTGGGTCAAATATACGAGTTTCTGGGAATTTTGTTGTGTCAGCCCTATATCAGTGCATAACACGTGTGAAACTTTTGTGTGTCAAAAGACCAAAAGAGTCACTGATGTGTAAGTTTAGCTCAGAGTTCACTCTAGTCCTTGGATGTACAGTAGCACCTACAGGGCTCACTGTTACAAATTATGTGGTATGACAATTCTGACCATATCAGATTTGGACATGCCCGTCACGCGAATTAAGTGTACGCAGATGTTATGTGGTCAAATTACAGCGACTATACACGCAAGGAAAAGACATCATTGCAGCTGGTAGAGATGAAAGCCAAGCATGGTGTTGCTATGTCAGGCATCAGATTATCAAATAGTGCAGAAATGATTTCCATAACAACATGAATTGCCTGTGGTTATGTTTCAGGTATTAACAATCTACAAGATGTGTGGGACACAGCAGAAGGAGAGTGTAATGTCATGATGGAGTCCAAATTTGAAAAGATGTATGAGAAGATAGACTTGACCTTGCTTAACAGATTGCTACGTCTGATTGTTGATCACAACATTGCTGATTACATGACAGCCAAGAATAACATCGTCATCAACTACAAGGTAAGCAACTCAGGCCTTGTGAATCTGGGAGCAGATTAGCCTTTGCGAAAGTGTTATAAACTACCCCTGTTGGATATCTTCTCTGACTAAATGTAGGGACACATAAGTAACTGGTCAGGACTTTTTCATTCTACTTGAAGAATTGTTGTGATGTGTAAAAACATTAAAAGATTTCATTTATTTATTTGCTGTTCAGTTGAAGTCAAGAAATATAATATTTAAAAGCTCTTCATCCCCAACTTACAATTCACAAAAGATGGTCTGAGCTATGGTTTAGTTTAGAGTTCTAACATCAGAAAAGACAACGAGTCTAGTGAAAAGTAAGTCTTGACAAATTTGTGCCTTGAAACTCTGACATTTTGATGCATCAATCTTACTGTATTTCCTTTGTTTTCACAGGATATGAACCACACCAATTCCTATGGTATCATCCGAGGTCTACAGTTTGCCTCTTTCATTGCCCAGTACTATGGTTTGGTGCTGGATCTACTGTGCCTAGGTCTCCACAGAGCCAGTGAAATGTGTGGCCCACCTCAAATGCCAAACGATTTCCTCACCTATCTGGTTAGTTGACTTTTACATGCTGCAGAAAACTTCCTGATAAAAACTTTGCTGCTAACTAGAAGAAATCACTGAAATGGCCAGTAATCATGTAGTTGTTAATGCGTAGAAGTAGTTTAGATGTGGACGGAACAAATTTTGACCCTTTGACAGTGGTTCATTAGGTAGAAAGTTATGCATTGTCATTTAAGTTTAGACAGTGCTGTCTTATCAATTGAAGCAGCATTGAGGACAGAGTATAATGCCAGGAGTCATTTTGATCATCATTACTGCGTAGCTTCCATAAATAAGTCATCTGTTGGTCTGTTTGCAAGAAATAAACATCTTGTGTAGGTATTTCACCAGTATTTTTGCATCATTTCAGGATGTTACCACAGAGGGAGCTCATCCAATCAGACTGTATTCAAGATACATTGATAGAGTACACATCTTTTTCAGGTTTGTATTTTTCATGTTTCAGTTCAAGTAAATAGACACATGTCAATTTGTAGTCATAATTATATTGATGGTAGATCTATTGATGATTGGAAGTGATAGATTTGAACTTGTAGTTGTTGTGGTATTAGTGTAAGTGGTAGTTGTAGTGGTGAGCTATTCAAAATACATGCAGAAGTAGGTGGCAGTTATATCAGATTTTGACGTCACTGTTGTTAGCTACTATAGACTATAGTCTATAGAAGCTATTGGGATGGGTATTCGTCCGGCGTCCGGCGTCAGTCTGTATGTATGTATGTATGTATGTATGTATGTATGTATGTATGTCCGTTTGTGAGGCGTCCGTCCACTCAAATATCTTGAGAACCACAGTACTTACTGATTTGATATTTGTTGTGTAGATGAAAAATATGATTTTGAGAAACTATTTTTTTTAATTTTTTGATATTATTGAAAATAGGCAAATTAATGCCAAAAAAGGCGTTTTTGGTAAAAAATCTTCTTCTTCATAACCACTGGTCAGACAGCTTTGTTATTTGGTATACAGGTCCCTAGGGGTAACCCAACTTAGATTTGTTCAAGTTGTGATGAAATATGCAAATCTGTATTTTTAAGGAATTTTTTTGTCATTTTTGGTCAAAATTTGACTTACATTGTATGTAATTCTTGTACTGTATAAACCCTATCAATTCACCCAGAAAAAAATAATTAATATGATTTTAAATAATTGAATTAATTAGGAAATCATCAAAGCCAAAATAATGTTATTGTAGAATTATCAGAAAGTTCAACTTTTTTTGACAGTTCATAGTGAAATGCTTACCATCTTGGAGGATTAAAACATGTAAAGCAACTTTCCTGAATCCCAACTTTGACATATTCTGAACTGTCATATATTGTGTCCTGTATGTTTAATATCTAAAAGAAATTGCTCAAAATAGTCAATAGAGATAGAGAAAGTTCTAATTTCCATTTATGGTTGACTTGGTAAGGATAAAATAAAATTACTTTTTGAGGAAAAAAATAGAGTGGTCAATTAAAAGAGTGGTCAAAGTGATAGGGTTTTTATGGTAAAGCTAGGCTGTAAGATTCCTCATGTGCTATTTATAGCAATTATGCAATCTGTGTAAACAGTGCAATGAAAGTTACATGATTCCTTATAATGCTTTTGATAACCTTGAACTTCTTAAGTTTCAAACAGTTGTCTCTTCAGTGTGCTTTCTCTGAGTATGTACAGTCTCAACTTATTCAACAGAACTTACTTACAATGTTAATTTGAAAGTTAAAATGTGCTTGGTTAATAGGATGAAAATACTGATACTTAATTTTGTATCCATGTCTATAGTAGCTTCAGGGACTTTGGCCCTATGTTTGATAATGTCATATTCAAACTTACTATAAAGGCCTCATTCTTTAGCTTTTATGTCCCCGTACAGATTGGATGTAGCTTTTATCGAACCAAAAAATTAAAGAATATTAAGCTACACCTCTTAGTTGACAAGATGAACATACAATAATAAAAACTCACTAAACTCTGCTCTGTTTATGTCATCAGGTTCACAGCAGAGGAGGCCAGGGACCTGATTCAGAGGTATCTTACAGAACATCCAGATCCGAACAATGAAAACATCGTTGGGTACAACAACAAGAAATGCTGGCCTAGAGATGCTAGAATGAGACTCATGAAACATGATGTCAATTTGTAAGTAGATCACCGTCTCATTTATAAGCAGAATGATCCAGTTGGCAGCTGTGTCTAAAAATATCACTTGCATTTAACAACTCTGATATGTTTTGTTTGTCCTTTCAAACTGAATTCTGATGTTGAGGCCCGTAGACAACATAGTCACACCACATTCCCTGCTTTGAAGTGTGTGGACAAAGTATTTGACAAACATAATTACTTTCATCAGAATTATGAATATGTAACATTTTAGCCTTCTCATTACTGATTGTCTGTGGTTTGGTCCTTCTACCATCTTCTACCATATAAAAAGCAATGGGATTATAGGTCTGGTTGTGAAAGGATTGAAATGAAATTTTTGGAATTAATGCGCAACCCTTGAAATGAAAAGTTTTTGATTAACAACTCTTCTTACACTGAGAACATTTCTGAAAGTATGACAGCAAAGTAAGATTGTGTATCACTGTGACACAATTTTATTATTTTTAGTAACTAGAAAAGTTCAATCTGGAAATGAGTATACTCCTCTCTCTACTTCAGGGGTCGTGCTGTGTTCTGGGACATGAAGAATCGTCTGCCCAGGTCAGTGACAACATTCAACTGGGAGAATAGCTTTGTGTCAGTGTACAGCAAGGACAACCCAAATCTGCTGTTCAACATGAGTGGGTTTGAGTGCAGAATACTTCCAAAGTGTAGGACGACACATGAAGAGTTCACTCACAGAGATGGTGTCTGGAATTTACAAAATGAGGTAAGTGTGTCTGAATGACAGTATCACTGACAGGAAGGAATGAAAGAAAAGAAGGTTTTGGAATGATTTGTGTTCAACCAAAAGAAGAAATGAAACACTTTTTTGTCATGTTTCCATCTCACTATTACCATCTTATAGTCTTCTAACAATTGTAAGTAGAACTTTCCAATTACAAAATCATACAGACAGATGTAAGGTGTAAGCTGTCTCAGTTTTAATGTTCAGTTTCATGTGACTCCATCCCACAGGTGACCAAAGAGCGTACAGCTCAGTGTTTCTTGAGAGTGGATGATGAATCCATGCAGAGGTTCCACAACAGAGTCCGGCAGATTCTCATGGCATCAGGATCTACCACATTCACCAAGGTAAGTAGCTGTGAAGGTGCTTCAACCTTGAGAACTTTCTAAATTTTCTTCCCTTGCCAAAAAATGACACTACATAAGTTCTTTGGTAAAAGATGCTCAAATAATCTTTATGTTCAATTATTCTGAATATTTATGAATTACTGCAAGGAGATGTGATACACAAGAATTATCTTCCTTTACATTTGAGAACTTTCTCGTATTTCAGCCAGTTTCACATTTCATTCCATAAATATAATGTCCAGAACACAAAGTGTGCAAATGTATACATACATACTCATATAACACATGAAGACAGACACACAAACAAAGGCTTTGTTGATGAATGACCACAGCCATAATGAGTGTCATATTTTAATTTATATTTTAGATTGTCAACAAATGGAACACTGCCTTGATTGGGTTGATGACCTACTTCCGTGAGGCAGTTGTCAACACTCAAGAATTGCTGGACTTGCTGGTCAAGTGTGAAAACAAGATCCAGACACGTATCAAGATTGGTTTGAACTCCAAGATGCCCAGTCGTTTCCCACCGGTCGTCTTCTACACACCAAAGGAGCTGGGTGGTCTGGGTATGTTATCCATGGGACATGTGCTAATTCCACAGTCAGATTTGAGGTGAGTCCTACAGTTTGACCATTCAGGTATGCTACATTCACAGCAAAGATGAAAACATGCAAATATGTGTCTCTTTAATGCTAGGAGACATAATCTTCAGCGATGGGATGTATGCAAGAATGACTAGATATAAAATTGATTCCTGTTCTTAAGGCTTCTTGTCCTTGTGGATGCATTGTATGGTATCTGCAGCTACAGGTTTGATGTCCTGTTGTCTGTTCGTTAAAGCAATGCAACATCAATTCAGTGATTTGCATCGTTGGATGGTCATTGGTTCACACGATACTGTCCTGGAATGTAGCTGAGACAAGCATCCTAAACCCTTTCACCACATTGGTTTGAACCAATTTCATTGTTTACTGTGGTAAAGTTGGACCTCCAGAGAGGGAAGGGGGAGGTTGAAAGGGTGATTCAGAAAAAGTCACACTGTGTAATTTTTTCACCACAAAATAACAGAGAGTTGAAGTTTCATATACTTTCCCTTTGACGGAGCTAGGATGTGAAATGCAGTTACTGAAATCCCAAAGTTCATTTCGATGTAACTTATTTGTGAATGAGGATGGGAGATGTAACGTAATGTCACATAATTGGTCCATTGATCTGTTCAGATTAGTGTCCTACTTTTAAAATTGGAAGGAGAATGCTGAATTTCTATTTCATAATCTTTTTTCAACCCAGGTGGTCCAAGCAGACAGATGTCGGTATAACACATTTCCGTGCTGGTATGAGCCATGACGAGGATCAGTTGATTCCCAACTTGTACCGGTACATCCAACCCTGGGAGAGTGAGTTCATCGACTCACAACGTGTGTGGGCAGAGTATGCCTTGAAGAGACAAGAAGCTCTGGCACAGAACAGGTAGATTACAGTCAATACATGGTTCACAGAAAGTCCTCACTAAGCGTACCATTACTGTGATAGATGTACCATGTTTTCAAAGTGAATAAGCATCTCCATGTAATAGACAACCTACTCAGATAACAAAGTCATTCAAGATCAGTACAAAAATCAAGTTTCCCAACAGATCACTGTGACAGGCACTTCTATCACACACACTATCACCATCAGGTCGAGTCGATAAATGTTACGGTAATGCACGTCTTAACATGACTTGTCAATGAAAATCATGTGTCTATGTATTTTGAGTGGTCTTAATGTGGTCAAGTCAGTTGTATAAGATGTGATACGTTACCGACTTTATCCAACTTGACCTGGTACTCAGATGAACCTCATCAGGAAAGGGCTAAACACAATTTAATAAGTCAATTGATCTGGTCAGCTTGTAGTCTCAATAAAAAGTTGTGAATAGTTTTAACTGTAGCCTGTCCATTTCACTCATATTCAATTATTGTGTGTCATGCAGACGTCTTACCCTTGAAGACTTGGAAGATTCCTGGGACAGAGGTATTCCACGTATCAACACACTGTTCCAGAAAGACAGACACACCCTGGCCTATGACAAAGGCTGGAGAGTCAGAACAGACTTCAAACAGTACCAGGTAAGTGTCGTTCTAAAACATAATGTGCTTTACCATGTAGCATAAAAAGTCATAGATGAGTTACTTAGTGACATTGCATTGTTGTGTGAGTATGTGATTTCCTCTTAGCTTTTCTGTTAACTACAAATTCAGTCTATCTACCCTGACATCTGTTACATATCATAGTAGGGGCAACAAACTAAGTAATTCAAGGTTCTGTTCACCATCACTAAATTGTACTGTGCACTGATGTGATTGTATGCTTGTAAGCTGAAATAAAACAGCTTTGACAGGATTATCTCTTCTTCCAAGAATATTCTTTCATCTTTGAACTGTTGTCAAGAAATACCCACCACTGTACAACATTACATTCAAAATCAGCACTCCCTCTCAAACATAGAATCCTGTTGAGTGTTGATTTCAAACTTGATCTGTACCAAATTCTTTTGGTCATCACATCTTGATGTATATTGAATGAATATTAGTTGAATGGATTTGTCACAGAGATACACTGTTCTACATTATTTCCTGAGACTGACATGCTGCTTCATATTTATCATTACAGGTACTTAAACAGAATCCATTCTGGTGGACTCACCAAAGACACGACGGTAAACTATGGAATCTGAACAACTACAGAACAGACATGATCCAGGCCCTAGGAGGTGTAGAGGGAATCTTGGAACACACTCTGTTCAAGGGTACATACTTCCCAACATGGGAAGGTCTTTTCTGGTAAGGACACATGTTTTCTCATTTTTAGGATCACAAGATCTCAGCTGTTATTTGGTTGAAATACTGGCAATTATCATGTTGCTATGACATTATTTGTCGATTAGTTGTCGATATGTTGGAATTTTAGAATGGTACAATACTAGCAGAAATCAATGCCATTTGTGATGCATCGTCACAGAGTCAATCAAATGAATTCAAATACTTCTTTTTGAAACTTTCGTCATCAACATATGCTTGTCTGAAGTCTATGAGAAGTGATTGCAATGCTGCCAAAAGTAGATTGGAGAGATCTGTAATGCTGTATTAGATCTCTCCAACTGAAAGCATACCAGTGTTTGTTAACAATTCACCATTGTTTTCACAGGGAAAAGGCTAGTGGATTTGAAGAGTCTATGAAGTACAAGAAACTGACCAATGCCCAGAGATCAGGTCTGAATCAGATTCCAAACAGAAGATTTACACTTTGGTGGTCACCAACTATCAACAGAGCCAATGTAAGTCTGCCTGCTTAGTCTAACTCCAGGAAAGCTTGTTTTCCTTACATGATGAAACTATCTCCATTTCAAGAAAAATTGTCTTTTTCTTGCCTCATGTTGCTCGATACCATGTAGGAGAAACAAGGCTTTAGTCCTCTGTTGACAAATCTAAAATGTGTGTTACAATTGCATATCCCCTGAATCAATCAAATATTCTGTGAATTAACGTTTCAGACTATTGAATTGTTATAACTGATGTTTTTAAAATGTATGCTTTTAGTGTACATCATTACGAAAATAACATTTTCGGGACAACCTAGAATGAACGAGCTTCCCCATGCAACCTACTCATTCCATGTCTTAAAACCTTTCACTCATTCACCTGTGGAAGAAAAACATAAACCTTCAAAGATTTTTCAAAGGAGAGGTAGGATTCCAACAGAAAAGTGTTAGAACTTTCATACTATCACACCCCATTGATTATTGTGTGCAGTGCTCTTAAAAATGCTTTTCTTCATGTATCATTCCACATTGTGTCTTACAGGTGTATGTAGGTTTCCAGGTGCAGTTGGACTTGACTGGCATCTTCATGCACGGCAAGATTCCGACACTGAAGATCTCCTTGATCCAGATATTCAGGGCTCACTTGTGGCAGAAAGTCCATGAAAGTGTTGTCATGGATCTCTGTCAGGTAAGTCAATCATATGTTACAACTGTGTACATGTTCAGTTTGGTTTATAATTTCTGAGTTTAAACTCTCCTCAATTTTCAGCTCACTGTAATCAGATTGTGGCAGTATAATGCATTGTATGGTATCTGCAGCTACAGGTTTGATGTCCTGTTGTCTGTTCGTTAAAGCAATGCAACATCAATTCAGTGATTTGCATCGTTGGATGGTTATCAGTTCATGAAATACTGTCCTGGAATGTAGCTGAGACATTAAGATTAGATTTGCCAAAGTTAATCATAAAAATACTTGAGTTCAATGTCGAGTTGCATATTTTAACATGAAAGTGAGCAGTTCCATAAGTAAAGCATGTCATCCCTTACGTCCATTGTACATGTCCAGTGACAGTACAGGAAACAGTTTTTTAGCACCAAAGCATTACTGTATTACTGGTCATGATATAGTTCCACTCACATTCATTGTCAGTATTTTGTTAGGTATGTACATCAGCCTACAAGATTGCATAAACCAGTGTTAAATTACAGATTCTGTGAATTCAAATTTGAACAGATTCTGTGAATTTAAATTTGAACATTACTCAAGTGAAACACTGACATTAGAACATTAGAGTTATTGACCCCATTTCTCCATTCACAAGTCTAACCCACCCTTGTAGAAATATTTTGAGTGTACCATCATCTGGTGAAAAAGGTCCGAGAGAACAACCAGCCTAACTTCTATGTTGTCATTCCTCATAACAGGTGTTTGATCAAGAGTTGGATGCGTTGGAAATTGACACAGTACAGAAAGAAACCATTCATCCCAGGAAATCTTACAAGATGAACAGTTCCTGTGCTGACATATTACTCTTTGCCAATCATAGGTGGCTTGTGTCTAGACCCTCATTGCTGGCAGATTCCAAGTAAGTTATAACACTGATCAGATAAGTATGAGTGTTGGAAATGTTTCCTTCACTCAGTCATAGGCCTTTGATTTTCTTCTCTTGTTATGACTTTGGTATGCATGAATTACATATTGCAAAATCCAGTCGTGACCTTTTCAGGTCACTTATATGTTTATGCCATGCTAAAAAAAAGACGAGGGACACATCCAGCCCAACTGACCATAAAAAAATCTGTTCAGCAGTATTTGATTATTATCATCCTTATTTCAGACCAATTTAGACCCATAAAAAACAACAACCAAAAAAAGTTGCAATACTATGTGTGCTGTTCAAGTGTTCAGTATTTTAAGACTAGGTAACATAGTAAAATACTAACTGTAACAACAATGACATGAGGATTTTTTCAAACAACATGAAACTGAAAGGATTACAATGTTTCTCAGAGAGTATGTACATGAAAACTAAAGAACACTTCTCTGCATTACTCTAAATTATGCATTTCCCGCCATTTGTCACAGGGACACTATGGACAACACTACCACACAGAAATACTGGATAGACGTACAACTGAGATGGGGTGACTATGATTCTCATGATATCGAAAGATATGCCAGAGCAAAGTTCCTTGACTACACCACAGACAACATGAGTATCTATCCATCACCGACTGGTGTTTTGATTGCAATAGACTTGGCATACAACCTCCATAGGTAAGTGAATTTGCCAGTCAATGTGAACTGCAGAGTTAGAGAGGTTGTTGCCATCTCTTCGGTCTTGATGACACGTTAGCTGAAATTTGGTGTTTGATAAAAAATGATATCTTTTTGTGTATAAATAATGCATCTCAAATTTGGTTAAGTTTGTACTACTTATTTCCTCCAAGATCTAACATGCCAGAAAGGATATATGTTGGAAGGTGTACACTTTCAGAATTACATATTCTCAGGGTAGCAGTCCTACTTGCTGGTTTTGGCCGTAGTGCTTCTTGGCATTGACCATTCATGTGATGTGAGTCCTTTGCTCTCCTTTAAAAGTTGTGTGTCATTTATCGATTTGTTAACCCTTTCACCACCATGGTTTGTCCCAAATCCATTGTTTGCTATGGTAAAGTTGGACCTGTACACAGGGAACTGGGGGTGAAAGGGTTAAGAGATAAAGCTGATAAAAACATGCTCCTTTAACCTACTGTTCATTTTTACCATATTGCTCTGTAGTGCATTTGGTAACTGGTTCCCTGGAGCCAAACCACTGATCCAGCAAGCCATGGCCAAGATCATGAAAGCCAACCCTGCCTTGTATGTGTTACGTGAAAGAATCCGTAAGGGTCTACAGCTGTACTCCTCAGAGCCCACTGAGCCGTACCTGTCATCACAGAACTATGGTGAACTCTTCTCCAATCAGATCATCTGGTTTGTGGATGACACCAACGTGTACAGAGTCACCATTCACAAGGTAAAGTCTCATGCCAGTCTGTCTTCTCCTGTCTCAAGTTTTCACCAGTTTCCAATGATTTCAATTGAAAGACTGACATCTGTGTTCGTCACACAAAGTAGTCAAGAAGTCACAAGGAGGATTTTTTGCAGTGATCATAGATCTTAGCAGACTGATAGATCCAACCCTTGAGGGCACTCCTTGCAAAAGAGAGAATGTTCAAGGAGTCTTCCTGAGATGACCAATCTTTCAGTCCTTATGAATTTCTTTGTGGAGTAATTTGTCTGATCTACAGCAAACACCTACTCATATATTTGCGTGGTACATACACACAAACAGTAGAACCTTATCTTTTTGTAGAACAAAGATTCATTGTGTCTATTACACTGGTAATTATCAATGATGGTGTGGGTTTGCAGGTCTTGAAAACCTTTACTTGATTTGGGGGTACAGAGGGATGGGTACGAGTCTATGTTTAAAAGACAGTGCCCTTGTTTTTCGGCAGTTCTGACGAGCTTTGTATCTTTCCTTGCAGACATTTGAAGGTAACCTGACAACCAAACCAATCAACGGCGCCATCTTCATCTTCAACCCACGTACTGGGCAGCTTTTCCTGAAGATTATCCATACGTCTGTATGGGCAGGACAGAAACGTCTGGGACAGGTATGGACTTCCATTGTTCCCAGTCTCAAGACCTGATTACTGTTACTGTACATTTTCTCCCATGTAAAGGTGCCCCTCTTACTGTCCAGCACTGCATGCACGTTTGTTACAGTGAATTTAATGGCTACATACAATCTGGGATATCACGAAAATTTGTGAAATTTGTCCTGTGAGGTAGTAGTATTTGTCAGTATAAAAGAGTTGTATTTGATACAAAAAGAGAAATGTCTGTGTAGTTTTGTTGGTTGTCAGAAGCCACAGTTGGACGTTTAACTGTTTTACAGTGCTTGATCACCACAAATACCAATCTGCTCTATTCCCATATGCTAAGTGATGATCTATCAAGTGCTACAAAATACATACATGTACTGTATCAGTGGAGAGATACCAGGAGTGTGCACAATTTCAGGATTGCTGTTTGTACAGTTAAGCATACCAGTGACAACATCAGTGAATTGTATCTGTCTTGTTTTCCAGCTTGCCAAATGGAAGACAGCTGAAGAAGTTGCTGCTTTGATCCGATCACTGCCAGTGGAAGAACAACCCAAGCAAATCATTGTCACCAGGAAGGGTATGCTGGATCCTCTTGAGGTAAGCTATGATATGTGTCCATGTGTGACGTCAACTTTGAAAAAGGAGAGCTGATCATAGCAAAAGTGTAATCTTGTCTGTCAATATGGTATGATTATTCTAAGGGAGAGGTCAGACATGTGTATACAGGAAAGAAAGAAAGTTTATATGATAATTGTTAATTTATCTTAAGAATTTCATTGATACCATTGAGAACCTAACTTGTTTTATCTCATTCTGATTCATGAATGCAACAAATGGCAAGATGTAGAAGTTATCATATGCAAGACAAAACATCATTATAGTGTAAAATGGATGGTTATGGTAAATGGATCAATATTTTCTCTCTTTTTTTGCATCGAATAGGTCCACTTGTTGGATTTCCCCAACATTGTGATCAAGGGCAGTGAATTGCAGCTGCCTTTCCAGGCCTGTCTGAAAGTTGAGAAGCTTGGAGACTTGATTCTGAAAGCTACAGAACCACAGATGGTCTTGTTCAACCTCTACGATGACTGGCTGAAGAGCATCTCCTCATACACTGTAAGTATTCAGGCTTTACACTGTTTACCAGTTCACAAACATTTCAAATATGTGGCAACGTTTGCAATCAGCTGAGGAAGTTTAGGGGTTTACAGAAGTGCACCCCCTTCAAGGATGAGAAATGTGTTAGAGGCTGTCTAAATCAGTAAATTTCCAGCTGTCTTGCCATGAAACACTGACAAATGTATATATTTGCAGAAGGTAGCAATCCAGACTTTCAAAGACCAAAAAGTTCATATTCAAAGCATTTTGTTAAGGTGGTTGGAAAGGCTATTTTTTGCACCTATTCTTTCTCAGAGATAATGTCAAGTTTCAAGTGTTAGAATCAAGATATTTAGTTCAAATTTTCAGGATAACTCCCTTAGTTAATATTTTCTCCAAAGAATATAAAAATTGTACATTTGCAGCCATGATTTTGAAATATGACACCAGTAAATATTAAACTTTAATTTTTCATATTTTTTTTACATATTTGAATTTAATAATAATTGGATAGTATTAATATTACCAAATTAGTTATAATTATGTGGACATTATTTATTGTAAGATTTGTACGGCAGGATTTGTAAATAAAATTTTTTATGATTTTACATGGGTTTATATATCAAAAAATTATTAAAACTTCTTTCAAATTTCAAAATGTGATTTTTCAAAAGTACTTCAAATACAGGAAAATTGTGCCGTAGAAATCTTATCTGTAACCTTGTTAATAGGCTGTAAAAATTCCATGTCCATATCTCATTTCAAAGTTGGATTAAATTGGTATACAATTATGTAGGAAACTGTTATTCTGTCAAAAATGTTGAAAACAAGCCATATTTGCACCCCTCTTTTGAAGTCATAGAGCAGTTTTTTTTGGTTAATCTCACTTTTGACACCTCTTTGACACTCAAAGAATCTAAAAATGCATTTACAATAGCAGTCACTCACTCTGAATGCCAGCACCGCCTTGTCAACTTTCCTGAAAAACAGCAAATAATGACACTTTCCCTTTTCAAACATTTTATTAAAAGCTAGGGGACCTCTACCATAGTTAATACACTAAGGACTCCCCAACTTCTCTTATTTGGTCAGTTTTTCAGAAGTTTTAACAGGCTATAACTCTGCAATGCCTTTGTGCCCAAATGTCTAGTTTTTTTATTCCACAGAGAATGTTGACTACTTTTATATTTTAATAGTTTTGTTGAAATTTATAACTGACGCTCTAGCCTTTCCAACCATCTTAACATTGTCAGTCATACTTTCCAGCACTAAAATTATTTTCTAAATTTGCAGTTTATAACAGAAATTCATGTTCTGTTTTTTCTTTCATAAACTAATCTGCAAATAAAGGAAATTAAGTTGAGCAGTTATCAAGTGTTTTAATACCCAAACTTTGAAAAACCATGAAATTTCAAAGAAAATGTGGTCGTCTTATGTATGCCAATGTTGATGAATCTAATCTATCATGAGTGACTCTGCAGTAGAATTATAGTACTAATATTATTTCAGTCTTGCACTTACAGCTTATTGTGAATTTATTTCCACATTGCTTCAAAGCTTAATTATTTTCAATTGACAGGAGATTTTATTGATTTGACTTCTCTTCGCAGGCCTTCTCCAGGTTAATCCTGATTCTGAGAGCCCTCCATGTGAACACAGACCGTACCAAGGTGTTGATGAAACCGGACAAGACTACTATCACAGAGCCCCATCATATCTGGCCGTCTCTGACAGATGAAGAATGGATTGAGGTTGAATTGGCCCTCAAAGATCTCATCCTTGCTGACTATGGAAAGAGGAACAAGTACGTCTTTAGTGAAGTTTTGGTAGAGTCTGTGTTGTTTACAGTCTGTTTGTCATTTTTTGCTTCAGCTGTTGTCAGCAGTGAATTTTAGTGTCTTGTCAAGCACAATAGATGCTTCCAGAAAATCAGAACATGCAATTGTTTACTTTTTTGTTGTCATGAACAGCGGGAGAGTTTTACAGACAGAATGAATCCACATTACGAATTCAAAAATTCACATTGACAGTGAATATTGCTAGCGTCTCTAGCTCATTTGTTGACATCATCGCTAGACTTTAAAGAGAAGGGTCTTCGAAACTGCTCAAATGTCATATGGGACCCATGTTACCAATTTAAAAACTGTCCAAAGTACATTGGCTATTGATGAAAGTTAACATATTTGTCATAATGTATATCGTAAATTTAGATGTTTTACATGATGCATCTAGATATTAATTATTATGCATGAAATGTATTGTTTGTAAACAAAGTGTTGCTCAGGCGCAGTTCTAACAACTCCCCTCCCCTTAAGGTAGCGGTAAAGGCTAGAGCGTCAGTTATAAACTTCAATAAAACTATTAAAACATAAAAGTAGTCAACATTCTCTGTGGAATAAAAAAAACTAGACATTTGGGCACAAGGCATTGCAGAGTTATAGCCCGTTGAAACTTCTGAAAAACTGACCAAATAAGAGGAAGTTGGGGAGTCCTTAGTGTATTAACTATGGTAGAGGTCCCCTAGCTTTTAAAAAAATGTTTGAAAAGGGAAAGTCATTTTTTACTGTTTTTCAGGAAAGTTTGACAAGGCAGTGCTTGCATTCAGAATGCGTGACTGCTATTATAAATGCATTTTTAGATTCTTTGAGTGTCAAAGAGGTGTCAAAAGTGAGATTAACCAAAAAGACTGCTCTGTGACTTCAAAAGAGGGGTGCAAATATGGCTTGTTTTCAACATTTTTGACAGAATAACAGTTTTCCTACATAATTTTATACCAATTTAATCCAACCTTTGAAATGAGATATGGACATGGAATTTTTACAGTCTATTAACAAGGTTACAGATAAGATTTGTACGGCACAATTTTCCTGTATTTGAAGTACTTTTTGAAAAATCACATTTTGAAATTTGAAAGAATTTTTAATAATTTTTTGATATGTAAACCCATGTAAAATCATAAAAACAAATTTTATTTACAAATCCTGCCGTACAAATCTTACAATTAATAGTGTCAACATATTTATAACTAATTTGGTAATATTAATTTATTATTAAATTCAAATATGTAAAAAAATATGAAAAATTAAATTTTAATATTGATTGGTGTCATATTTCAAAATCATGGCTACAAATATACAATTTTTATATTCTTTGGAGAAAGTATTAACTAAGGGAGTTATCCTGAAAATTTGAACTAAATATCTTGATTCTAACACTTGAAACTTGACATTAACTCTGAGAAAAGAATTGGTGCAAAAATAGCCTTTACCGCTACCTTAAACTGTTGGACCCCTACCCTTAAACTGTTGGACATTTTATGAATGCATGCATTCACATTCTGTGGGATTCCAAGTGAAACAGTAAATATGTGTTCGCCAAAATCTAGTTCAACAAGTAATCATAAATCATATTGTTAATGTTCACTCACTGTACTGTTGGAATGATCATTTATTATTATTATATGCACACATGAATATGCATTACGAAGTGTGTTTGCTGACTGATTCTGTGTTGATTGAATTACAGCGTGAATGTGGCATCCTTGACCCAGTCTGAGATCCGTGACATCATTCTGGGTATGGAAATCTCTGCACCATCTCAACAACGTCAACAGATTGCTGAAATTGAAAAACAGACCAAGGAACAGTCTCAGCTGACTGCCACCACCACAAGAACTGTCAACAAACATGGTGAGTAATCAAAGTACTCTGACAGTGACAATGAAAGTGAATTATCCATATATACATACTAGTGTGCAGAGATATTATCAATCTTCTCAATATCTCATACAAGTACATCTGTTGTTTGTAAAGTTGATTGAAAATAGTTAAATGCATCTACTACAGTAGTGTAGTATCTAGTTCACAGGGAATTGTTTTGACTGGCCGGAAACTGGAATTTTGTAGACGTCAGTGTCACTCACAGAAGTATTCTCCTCCAGTTTAAGTCCTTTTGCCCCAAATTGGTAAATTGTTCCATGGTAGATGTGTGTTTCAATAGTTATGTGTGGGTTTTGTTTGAGAGTTCAAGATCATGCATCAAACATTTTTACCTGCTCACAGGTGATGAGATCATAACATCCACAACCAGTAACTACGAGACAGCCACATTCTCCTCCAAGACTGAGTGGAGAGTACGAGCCATATCAGCCACAAATCTGCATCTTAGAACCAACCACATCTATGTGTCCTCCGATGACATCAAAGAAACCGGCTACACATACATCCTGCCAAAGAACATCCTCAAGAAATTCATTATTATCTCAGATCTTAGAGCTCAGGTGAGAAATTTTTAACAGACAATCTTCATTTTCTCAAGAAGGAGATAGATCATTTCCATACATACAGTTGTTCCAATCATCCTGGAAAACGATTTTTATCTCAGTATTGAATGAATTTCTTCTGTCAAGTACCGTGAGCTGATTATATTTTGCACGTAATGCAGCAATTTTATCATGTGACTAACAAAATATTGAAATCAGATTAAAGTATTGAAGCTGACTTAACCAGTAAGACGTGTGAATATTGCTATTTGACTAATTTGAGTGTAAAAATCTCCTTTAAAACTTTTTCTTGGTGAATTTTTACTGTTGCTGTGCTCCTTGCCCCAGGCAGCTCTTGGTGTAATTCATGTGTATGGATTTTGCTTATTTGCTTCGTACAAAATTTCAACTCGTACACACTCTTACAGATTGCTGGGTACCTATATGGAGTGAGTCCCCCTGACAACCCTCAAGTGAAGGAGATCCGATGCATTGTGATGGTGCCACAGTGGGGAACACACCAGACTGTACATCTACCAAATCAACTACCACAGCATGAGTATCTCAAGGTATGTGAATAGTAGAAATTACTTTGTTTAGGCCTGAGAAAAAAAATTGTCATTCCTCAGATCTTTTCAGCAAAGCTGGAGAGCGAATGTTTTAAAATTTTTTTTTACAAACCAGCAAAATCTTCCACTAGTTACATTGTTACTGATAACTTTGAGTCTAGATTTTACAAATTGTCCTCAATAATAGAGGCATTACATATACAGCAGTGTTGACAGAACAAATTGTGAGCATTTCCACATGCTCCCAGAAGAAAACAAATACTGCAAAAATATGCACAGCAAAAGTGCCCTAGAAACACGAAAATAATTGCAAAGTGGAAGTATATATTTGACACAATTAAAAAAAATATTCCACATTGGCTGAAGTACAAGCAGTGATTTCAAGAAACAGTTTGATTATTCTTCCTGGCCTTCAAGGTCTTCTGTACAACCGTAATCACGCATTACTTTTGCTGAAATATTATCTTCAATAACTGTCATCCTGACAAGTTGGCAAATAGTCTCACTCAGTCGTTACTTGTATTTGGTGAGCAGTCAATAACCTTTGACACCAATGTGTGACTTTTTGATGGACAGGAAATGGAGCCGCTTGGTTGGGTTCACACTCAGCCCAATGAGACACCTCAGTTGTCACCGCAAGACATCACAACACATGCCAAGATTATGGCTGATAATCCATCGTGGGATGGTGAGAAAACTGTTGTCATCACTTGCAGGTAGGTAGAGCTCCCTCATTAGGTGATGCTGTAAACTTAACTCTTTGAACTCTGACCCCAGGTGGATATGACATTATGGATAAAGTTACTGCTGAACCAGGTTGAAAGTTAGGTTTCCGTTACAACGAAGTTTATATATCCTTGTCAAGGCTTGTCAGTATCCATTACCATATATTTTGTTTCAATGGCCCCTGCCAATCAAAATGTTACATTAATGGTTCACATATAGAAGAAATAGGAAAGTTTTACTGTCAGAAACTAAACACACTTTCCAACAACTCATCAAACTTTATCAAAATCTCGAGAAATCCATCTAAAAGATATTTAAACATATTGCTGTGCTATTCAGCTGTGATGTCTGTAACCTCATGCAATTAACATCTTACCCTGTGCATCTTCTGTGACTAGTAGTTCCAACAAGTTGGAACAGTGGTCCATTCCATTCCAGTTAGTAATGCCAGTCTGCATTCCTATGTACCCTATTCTTTGCCATGCACTTAGATGTCATCAATAGACTGACCTTGGTTCCCGTAGCATAGCTAGGTATTCAATCAGGATCAAGACAGGTGTTGATTGACAGGAATTGTCAGCTTTCGGTTCAACTTTGAATCATATAGTCAATGATTGCTTGAAAGAACCTGTTCTAACAATAATTTCGGCCTTATTTTAATTTGCAGCTTCACCCCGGGTTCGTGCTCTCTGACGGCATACAAACTGACACCGAGTGGATATGAATGGGGAAGACAGAACACAGACAAGGGAAACAACCCCAAGGGTTACCTACCATCTCACTATGAACGTGTACAGATGTTACTGTCCGACAGATTCCTGGGTTTCTTCATGGTGCCAGCACAAGGATCATGGAATTACAACTTCATGGGTGAGAAATTTATGGATATATGTAGGGCATTGAATGGGGAGAATCAATGTACTTGCCTTTTGAGTCTTACAGATGATGCAAAATAAAAAATGTATCATGGGAACACATATGTATTGCTGCAGTGTTGTATCAAATGCCACAGGAAGGTAGTTGACGAATTTAATAATACCAGCTAGAATCATCAATAACAAGTCTGCTACTAAACCAACTATCCGGCAAAATCTTTTAACTACTTGAGCCACATAAAAATTTGCACAGGTAGAATTTTTTAAACAAGCAATTCAGTCATGAGCTTTGAATGCATTGATATTTCCGTCAAAGTGACGAAAACTGAAAATATCAACCAAAGTTCTGTGTAATTCACAAAGGTAAGTAACAATAGTTTCATTTTGTCTTGGTTGCACTTGTACTTAGTTTTCTATCTTTGTCTTTTGTCTATTTTAGGTGTTCGTCACGATCCCAACATGAGGTATGATTTGCTGTTGGCCAATCCCAAGGAGTTCTATCATGAAGTACATCGTCCGTCACACTTCCTGAATTTCAGTTCAATTGAAGAAGGAGATGCCTTTGGAACTGACAGGGAAGACTTGTATCTTTGAGCTGGTGGTTACCAAAGAAATTTTCCCCTGATCAGTGTTTGTAGCCAAACTTTTACTAGAATTTTAACAAAGTTTCCATTTACAGTTGAATGAACCATGAAAGCAAAACAATAGGGCCATACAAAGATTGCTTATAAAATGGGGGTTACAGGATATCTGTGAAATAATAAAAGTACATGAAGCCAAAGGGCAAGATTTTTATGCTTAATATCATGGCATGTTTTGGATACCTGTGAGAGCACTTTGTTAAATATTAAGTGGATGTTGACATCTGTGATAAAACTTTTTTGTATCAGTTTTGTGTGGACGACAGTGTTCTCTACTTGATTGCGAAACTTCTCCCAGGCTAGCACAATTTTCCTTTTCAGTCAAGTCCATGTTTTCTATGCTGTCAGATGTGCTTTTTGATATCCTTTGTAAATATTGATGTGCACAGCTCTTTAAGAAAAAAGGGAAAAGATACTTTATCATGGAAGATGAAATTTTAGAGTTTTGATTTTAGTAACTGTTCTTGTCTGTCATTAGTTTGTTTATCTCAATCCTACACTTGAAGCTGTATGCGATATAGTTCTGGGTTCATGCCAAATCAGTATATAAAGATTGTTTTTACCCAAAATGGGCAAAACAGCTGTAATGCAGAGAATGATGAAAAAGTATAAAAACATCAAGTTAGTGACAACTAGCTTTTAA
This sequence comes from Ptychodera flava, assembly GCF_041260155.1. NCBI lineage: Eukaryota > Metazoa > Hemichordata > Enteropneusta > Ptychoderidae > Ptychodera > Ptychodera flava. The sequence goes on along the minus strand of NC_091939.1, from coordinate 19,322,917 downwards.
GGATTTACTGTCACTATTTTTCAAGGATAATCACAAGCAACAAAGGAAAACTTTACTTAAAAAAATCTGTCAGTCTGTTCACTATTTACTGGCTGATCATCTGTATTATTGAACTTCTTGATTGTATTTTCTTTATTCTTTGTGAAATTGTCACTACTTTTTGCTCTGAGATGCTTGAAGAAGTTGAAAGTCATGCCCACAGCTGTGGAAAGTAAACATAATGTGAAGTGTGACTTCATCTACTGTATATCCATGTATTTCTGTGACTTTCAATAAAACTAGATTTTATAATGTACAATGACAGGGTGTGTGGTCTGTAATTATTACAATTGTCATATGGTATACAAGAGACTAGCATGGAGATGAGTGGTTTTAAGACCACATTATAATAACAATACAGTACCCACGCTGTCGCCTCTTTGACCAGCAATTCTACAGACTGGAAAGCTACAACAGCTGCTGATTGCCAAAAACCGACATGGAATCTACATCCATGCTCCCTAGGGGCCCATTTGCTCATCATCAAAAGCTGAACTGTACTATGCCAAGGGTATGCAGCATGCTGTGCTTTCATAAGTTAACGAAACATTAATTCACTGCGTATAACAGTTCACACTGGCATAAGCTGCATAGATTTGGCATAACTTGGGGTATATAATTTATAAAGCGTGGTTTGTAACTGCTAATATAAAGATGTTACTTAAACACACTCCAAAAAAAGGTGACGTATGTTGATTCTCATGTTTATTCACTTAAAGTAACATGCCACATCTTAGAAACTGGTTGACGAGTGTGTTTTCTCTTCTCATCAGTTATGTCAAGTATTGGTTTATGTCGTCTCTGACTATTGTCCATCTCTCTACAATGAGGTCAAGTAAATGAGATAGTAATCTTGGCAAGAAACTGGATTATATGGTCCCTTTTTAAGAGGAAATACGTATTGCACTGTCGCTAAGACTTGATTGACATTATCGTGTCGCTAGGTCAGTTAGTACTGATCTTTTAATTTCAAACGTTGGTAAAGTACAAAATTTTCAGCAACATTAACATTAATGCAACTATCATGGTAAACAGCATGTTTTTAAATAAGATTATATTTTTCCTGAATATTAATGCATACACAATCACTGAAAGAGATTAGCCTGTTGAAATTTTCTCCAGTTATCTAGGCATTAAGAAACTGCATTGCACACCAGTTTTTGAAAAAATGACTGGGTCAGAAAAATTATCAATTTTATAGTAAGTCAAGCCAATGACTGCCTGTCCATTTGACGTTTTGGCATAACTCAACAATCACTTAGGCACATGTATTCATTACATAAACAGCGCATATGTCAAGCGGGCTAGTCCTATCAAAACTTTGCCAAAATGTCTTGCTGTATACCCTGCACATGTCTTGAAATGGTATGACCACAATGGAAGACACTGAATGTTTTATTCAGTTGATGCAAAGAGATCATCCAGTACTTTTCTTTCAAGATCTGTGACATCCGGATGCCAAAAATCAACCATGAAGATGACACGAGGCCCATCTTTACATCTCCCATCATGCTTTGCTTCATGTAGGAAGGAATCGTCAAATATTAGACATTCCCCCTCAGCCCAGTTCCTCGTTTCCCCGCCAACAGTGAGGTGGCATTTTGGTGGTACAATAAGACCTATTGAATGATAAGGGGAAGAGAAGCATCATTGATTTTTAAATGCCCTTGACTTTAGTAAAACCATCATGACCAGTATTACCGTATGACTAAAATATCACTTCATATTTGAGGTACACTTGACTGTCCTTTGTGCTATTTGTTGCTCATTTTTAGGTCTGAAAACGTAACTAGTGTCGATAAAAATTCGCACCAGAGAAAGACCTTTTCACAGTGGTACATACTACAACTTTAAGTGGTGCCGGCATAATTAATTACAAGAAACAATAAAATGGCTTGGATTCTGCCCCAGAATGCAAAAGTGACTGCGACAATCCAGCATGCAAACTGCAAATATGTTTGACAGGTTGAAAGAAAATATTATGGAGTGATGATCTTGTTGACATAGGAAGTGTTTCAGAGCTCTTAAAAGTATAGCAATATATTGAATTTGAATATTCTCACGTCTGTCAGGAATAACAAATCTGATTTGATATATCATACCAATCGTAGAATTTGATGATTTCCTGCATAAATTATTTACTTTTCAAAAAGTCTTAAGGGAAATCATGCTGACTACTTGTACAGGTTGGTTTTTTGAAATCGTGAATTTTAATAACATACCTTTATACCAAATTTTGCTCAATAAATGCCTATCCTAGCTAACAATATGAAGTTTACTGAAAATCCACAAGCAAGTTGATAATAAATGGGTGTATATTTTGTTATCAAAATAATAAAATATTATTGGCATTTGGGAACATTCGTCCAGCTGTTTGCCTCTTTCAAAGATTTATTTTAGCTTTCCCGATCCTTGTGTATATACGCCCCTTCCTACATACTGGTGACACACCCCCATTTCTGTCATACGTATTTGCAATACAGAACATCTTGTCGTATGGTATGAGTAATATTGTCAAATTACAGTAATACGTGGCATGTACTGTTTTCATCACAACTTACCAATATGTGCACGCAGTCTGGCATTTGTTGGACCATAGTGTTCTGTGATATGAGTACCTGGCTGAAGCACTGAAAACGTGGCGTTGCCAAACACATTGTTCGTCATTAAATTGTCCAGTTCGGTTAGAAGCTGTACAGTCTTTGGGCACCTTCGGCAGTTCTGCTCGATGGTGACACCTTGGTTTATCAGATGAAATACGTGCCATTCTCCGGTTGGCACGTTATTCGTAAGCCACCCATCAGGGTTCCCACTCCTAAAGTCTCTGTATATATTTTTGAAATCTTGAAGAATTCGTTGGTGGCTGTCTTTTATTTTTCGGAGCTCTCTTCGGTGCACATCTTCGCACCATGGCACCGATCGCAAACCCGGAAGAAAGAAAACATTCGGCTGTTGCAAAGTCGTCTCTTGGTTGGCAGAATGGATATCCACCTCCTCTATAGCACTAAGAATTCGCTCGAGTCCATCCCATGAACCTTTCGTGGCGATGTCCTCCAATTTAGGCAAAAGCTGCCCTTGAATCCGTTTGTACTTCCGACACCGAACGCAATCAGGTGAGTCGCAGCCAGCGAAGTCGACAGCATTCTGTGTGTTCGTGTCCCGGTCATCTGCTGGCAGGAGCCATCGGTAGCGTTTGAATACGAATATTAAAATTACAAATATCAGCGAGATTATAACTTCATACAAGGATGCATACCACGAACTTGCTTCCGAAGACATTGTCTACGACGTTTGGACTCGATATGGACTGTCAAAACGCTGTTTACATCCTCTACCTGGTTACCGTGCCGCCAAGTGTTTCAAGAGGAAGAAGCCATATTTGTTGACAGATGCATCATGGGTAAACAGAAGACCATCTCACAGCAGACGACAGTAGTTTGAATACCTTCGGGGCAAAGTGGCATGTGAGGACTGCTTTTCCCGTTAACCTCTATATGGTGAATTATCATTGCATACAGTACTTTATTTCACTATGAACAATCGCAACATCTTGTACTTATCAACTAAGGTGTGTAGGAAGTGACTGTTCACATTAAAGATACCTATGGTAAAGTAGATTTTCCTGGGTTTTCTCCTGTTATTGTCCTTATCCAAGGGCTACTTGATTGTTTACAGTTTGGTAACAATATGTAATTATTGCCTGAATACATGGGTTTATGTGCCTGAGAGCAGGTGACAATTTGCCTGACGCTAGGAGGGCAAATTGTCTCCTGCTGCAAGGGCACATAAACCCATGTATTCAGGCAATAATATTTTTATTACATGCCTCTTCATAGTTAATGCCATATGACATTTAGTTACATGCAGGGCATTCTCAAACAATTTTACTATTATCGACCAGCATCAACTGCCCTCAAAGGTCGTGTGGGACCCATACAATCAATGTAAACACTGTATCAAAGGTACGATGGTGATTGATGAAAGTTGAAACATGCATGCCTGTCATAATCTACATCATAATTTAAATATTGCAGCTATGATGAGGAGGTGCATCTCGCACAGGCACAGTTCCCATGACAGTTTCCCTAAATCAAAAATAGCAGTGCGCGCATGAATGGACATTTTACATCTAGCGTTAACCATCTACTTTGATATCAAAAACATGGAAGGGCTTCACCGGACCGGGTAACTATATAAACAGGTCAGTAAATCGTTCACAAGGCCCGCTGATCCCCCGGATGTTCCTATTCAAATAAATGCACTGATTTGCACTCACATCAAGGCATGTACCGGTAATAACTACTACTGATGTTGGTTCTCCGGTCCCTATCCCCTGCACATCTCACATCACACAACTCAGAGAGAGTGGTGGACACACATGAGTGCTTACTCCTCATGGCAAAGGCAGGGTATGCTTTATTACATATGTGGGATTGTATTACAGTTGTAGAAACTTTTAACAGTATCATTTATTGACTATACTTGTAAACAAACAAACAAACAAAACAAAATCTCTCTTCATTGACAAACATGAACACAAATACAACTTTTATTGGTACTTTTTTGTATATGAATATAGTACTACATGATAAATAAACAAACACACGTCATAAACAAACAAGGAGCCAGAGTTCCCTGTGGTCAAATAGCTTTATTTATTACAAATAAATGTACATGGAAAACTGTTATGTGCAGAATTTGCAGTAAATTGCAATTTGTGTGAGGTGCTAGCAGTATTACATTATTCCTATATACATCTAGACTGTGTTTGATAATAAGGTCCCTTGTAAGACTTGGGACCCAATTAAAATATATCCATACATATGTTAAGAATGTCAGATGTTTTCTCATCAGACTGTTCATCTGATATGTTGGATATCCATCATATCATTTTTGTGACTTCAGGGCTGGGAAAATCATGTTTACATGATGAAAATACAAAGTTTCACTTTGCCTGAAAGTAAACATTCCACCCGAAATCTTGCCCTTGGTTTGTTTAGAAAGTGAATGTAACGTATACTACTGACACAAAATAAATAATAAAACTACAGAATGATATTTCCATGGTACTTATTTCCATGGCAACATCCTTGGTATCATTACACCTTTCATAGCGTCAAGAATATGACCAACTGAAACATACTGCTTGGCATCAAATGCACATTCCATTCAATAGAGCTAGGACGTCGCAGATCTAGTGATTGAACTGTTAATGACATGAAGTGTAACACCATAACTGATATTGTGACTGGTGTGAACAAATTCTGACATCACTGAACTATGTCCTTCCGCTCTTGTACAGAAATTCCAAGGCCGACATTTCCCCAGTGACAGTCCCACATGGTTGATGTAGTTCACTTTTCATATTTGACATCCAAGTAGAGTTGAACATTGCATTGGAATGCATTCATCAGATCTTCTGCAGCTTCATTTGTGATTCTAATGATCTTCCTCCCTTTGGATGCCACCAACATTCTCTGTGGGAGGAGAAAAAAGTCTGATCAACCTGTACACCACTGGTATATGGTTTGACCCCTTTTTTTCCATGATGTGGTTGTGCCATTATAATTGAAAAAGGGAAGTAAATCTGATGTTCACATCTGATTGTACTATGGCTGATAATCTGTCTCCAAGGCGCGTTTTACCGTAACCTCCATACACATTTGCCTTGATGTGCCTGTGACGAACTCTGATAATGTCTTCTACACCATCTTCAACACAAACAAGGTATCGTCACAATCATATTGTCTCTCATTGATCCCCATCATAGCTTCTAGAGTACAATTTTTTTCAGCTCTGTTTACAATAAACAAAGTCAGTCAATAGCAATTTCGGAGAAGCCCATTGCTCAACAGAATGAAACACGTTCCTATCTCTTGGATCTTGCTCACTTTGAGAAAGAATATATTGAAGAGAAAAATTAAATGCAAGAACACATAAGATACACAGTGACTATCGAGGAAGATCATTCTGTGTGTTGACAAACTATTTGTAAAATAATGATAGAACCAAAATAGCTACTCACAGCATGGCTTCTTTTCTTGCAGACAATTTTCTGGGAAATGTGTAAATCTCCATTTTCATTCTTCTCAAATAGTTCTGTGCTCTGGAGGAAGGAAAATGCAAAAAAGAATCCGTTGTATAACAAACTATCTAAGAATCTGATTATTTTAAGAGGGACTTTCAGAGGTGATGTAAGAAGAAAATCAATGTCATGGGAATGGCAAACCAACACTCTGATGGAGTATTATCCTGGTAACAGTCAAGACAACTGAGGAAACACATGGTCTGTATCAATATCCGTAAATTTAGAGCAATGAACTCTGTATGGAGGAGAAATGGTGAATTTTATCAACATCTGGGATTTGATTTCAAATTAAATAATAGCTTATGATATATTTTTGCATGGAAATTCATCTGTGTTGGTAGCCAAATTACAGTCAATTGAACTTTTGATCTCGACACGCTAGATTTTAGTCACTGAAATTTTCGGTTGCAGCACTACAACCTTCGTCAGCAGAATAACCCGTGTCACCTATTGTTTGCAATTTGTATATGGAACATCTACTGCGCCTCATCCTCCATTGTGGTGGTTTAGGTATGTGGATGACACACACACAAAATTCAAGAAGTGTCATGCTCAGGAATTCACAGACCATCTGAATACTCTTGACCCTGATATCAAATTCACAACTGAAGGTGAAGAGAACAGGTCGCTCGCTTTCTTGGATACATTATCGGTAGTCCAAGAAGATGGCTCCATAAATCTTAAAATCTACCGCAAACCTACTCATACAGATCAGTATTTGAATTTCACGTCTAATCACCCGTTACAACATAAACTTGGAGTGATACAAACCCTCTTCCATCGGGCAGAGTCCGTTATTACGGATACGACTGATTGTGTAGAAGAAAAGCAACACATTACGCAGGCTCTCGCGAAATGTGGGTATCCATCATGGACGTTCAATCGTGTCAGTAATCAGAGTAAACCGAAAGCGACCACCTCAAAAACACGAAAAGACTTCATTCGCAAAGGACAGATTGTTCTACCGTATGTGAAGGGTATTTCTGAGGCCCTGAAACGGACTTTCAACTCCTACGGCATAATGGTCTGTTTCAAACCTACTCAAACACTAGGCCAGTTACTGGTTGCACCCAAGGACAAAACTGCCAAGAAAGACATCACTGGTCCCGTTTACATGATTCCATGTCAAGGTCAGACCGATAAGGGCCCCTGCACACAATTTTACATTGGTGAAACGGAGAGATCTCTAAAAACCAGATTTCTTGAACACCGGCGTCCCAGCTCTACAACATCGGAAGTTTCCCAACATATCCACATTGAATCACCAGACCATTTTGTGAACTTGGAAAATGTAGAAATTCTTGATAGGGATCCCCGATACTTCGAAAGGGGTGTCAAGGAGGCGATATATATCCGAGTTAACCAGCCATCCCTTAATAGAGACAGTGGAAGGTATAAATTACAGGGCTCGAACTTAACTTTTTTACCTACTTGCCCAGCGGGCAAGTTTCCAGAAATTTTACTTGCCCAACGAACAATCTTACTTGCCCGATTTTTTGTCTGTTTACATTGTTTGGGCAGAGATCACGAAGACCAAGCAATCTCAAAATGTGGCCGACAGCATCATATCGATGCAGGTTCTGTTTTGTCTGTATTGATAACCATATTAATGGTTACGATCCACTAGTGTTAGTCTTCGTGATCTCTGCCCACTCGTCCACAAATATGCTAGTGCAGGATTGGGGTCATATAGCTGAAGGGGTGGCCCATCAATCGATATTCGCATCGGCAAATCTCTTTTCCAGGAGTTTTGAAACTTCCGTTGTTGTTTCTTTTCATATATATCGCACTTCTGCTTCTTCACTTTACTTTCCACTGAACTCGATGCTGCGACCGCGCCATTAGCTAGCGCTTTATCACTGTCGATTTCTGAGTGGCCTGCCGGTTGAACGTGTACTGTATCCCCTGACACAGATCCTGTTCCGGAATCTGTGACTTTATCAGGCTTGGATTTCAAAAATTTACATGAAAACAGGGTGGTTTGCTTCGCCATGACGAACAGTCTGCTTTGTCTCAGTCAGGTCTCCACGTGCAAAGTGGCTGTTGAAATTACTGACCAATACCCCTGGGAGTCACTAGCGACAAACAAGTGCAAGTTTTACGTTAATGAGATTTGACTTCCAGAGGGAGGAAAGACAACAGCTGGATATCACTCGCTGAATGTTGACGTCCGGCTTGTCGGTTGTGATACCCGCTTCAGTGACTTGAAACTCGATAACAGCGAACATTGTTCAACAAAATTTCTTGAGTTTTTTATTCCCAGAACATGTAAATTTGATCAAAGTTTAACACTTGCCCGACCGGGCAAGTGTAATTTATTTTTACCAGCCCGATGTCAGGTTTTACCTGCCCCGGGCAAGCGGGCAACCGTTAAGTTCGAGCCCTGAATTACCAAAAGTCTATGACCCGATTTTGATGTCACGTGTCGGAAAGGTCACGACATTGAGATCGGGTTATTCTGCTGACGAAGGTTGTAGTGCTGCAACTGAAAATTTCAGTGACTAAAATCTAGCGTGTTGAGATCAAAAGTTCAATTGACTGTAATAAGCTTATGATATAAATTTGCTGTTGACTGCAAAAATTGGGTATTGCACAAACTCTGCGATGAAAAGAAATCAGACACTTAGCTGCAATACGAATGCATATTTGCCATACTGGATCATTTTATCGTCTAAACCACGCAACATCCTGACACTGTGATCAGTACAACTTTGAAAAGTAAATTTCATCTCATGTCAGGGGTATGCTTTGCACTGCTTGCTGCAACTGCTGCTAAACATAATATAACTTACTGGTTTTGAAATCTACTTTAGTCACCATGACAACTACATTAGTTGTAATAACCATAGTTATTATTATAAATACTCTATCTGTACCTGCTGCAATTGATATGGAACTTCCTCTGGTAGATACTCCAACAGTTTTCCACGGATCACTTCATGGATGACTTCCTCTGGGGATTGATTTGTCACCATATCAGGATGGTATTCCCAGTCTCCAGGCTTAGCATTGGCGAATAAATAATCCTGCAAAATAAAGAATCAATTTGCCCAATTTCAACAGCCTATTCTCAACAAGACTCTCTCACAGCTTGTTGCTGGTGATGCACTGTTGCCCTCTCCTTCTGCCCATATGTATATATTTCATCGTTCATTTGATCCTCAGAACACTTGTATATGGACAATCCACTGCTTTTGCACTAAATGTAGAGCTACGTTCATTTTTAAAAATGTTTTTCATTGTTTTATACTTTAATTGTTGTATATTTTAGGTCAGCTTTTCCTTTTGCTCGTTGTGTAGTGTGTTATGGGGGACTGGCTTTGTATAGGTGATTTGCACCTGTTTTGATCACCCAATGCTATGTAGACGGTAAGACCCTTTTTTCAGTTTATAAGTTAATTTTTCATTTTACTTTTCAATTTCTAGTTCTAAGAATTTGCTTTGAGAAAATAAACATCACACAGAAGTTGATTTTCTTTTTTTTGCTGGTGATTACTTCAAAAGGGTTACACCTTAAGTAAGTATTTTTGGAGAATTGCAGTTATTCACTGGTTTACATCTAAGTCAACAAAAACATGTTTCAAGAAAGAAAACAAAAGAAAACAATATGCAGAAATAACCATTTGCATAACCAGTTGCTATAATAGTCTATCTATCAAAGTTCAGGCGAGGTTCAAAGGTCACTAAGTGCCAACTATGATTCCAGACGTACCTGTAAATCATCAGCACCTTCTCCATCCAAAGCTGAAAGCATAAACACAGCTTCAAATTTCGGCCAACCATTCTTTTTCCTGATCTGTCTTTTCAACCGTTTGGTTTGCTCTGCCCTCAATCTGTGCCTTATCCATCTTATGTCTTTCAGGCTAACCCCTCGAAGTTTGGATTTTAGAATCTCCTCATCCAAGTTCAGGTCCAAGATTTCATCTATATCGTCCCTGCTGAGGAACTTCTGAAGTTCATCAAGACTGACTTCATCATGTAATTCATGATCAGCGGATTCGTTCTGTTGGCTGACATTATCATTTGATTCTTGGTCAACAGATTCACCCCTGTCGACCACACTTCCCTCATGTGAATGTTGACCGTCTGGCAGTACTGCTCTGCTTGTAAACACCTGGCTATTTCCCATGCTTAGACTCTCATCAATGTTACTGTCAACTTCCTTGTGAGGAAAATTTTCTGTCCACAATCTAGCAAGTTTTTGAGCAGTCACAGTATCTGCTACTTCAATTCTACCTTCCCGCAATATTTTATCCGCTTGTTTCTTTTTCCAGTCTTTAAAAACTGTGGCCAACTTTTCTCTAGCCACATCCCCAACATTCAGGTCAGCCATCTGAAGTTTTCTTTCGCTATCCTTCTTAAGTTTCTGTTCCAGATAGTTTAACTTTTTCACAAAGTTTAAACTCATGTGTTGTTTCTTGCTGGGAGATCCTAGTAGCTTTGCAGTGGAGTCGTCTACTTCAAAGCTCTGACCGCCTACGATGCCCTCTGTGAGTTGAGCTGTCAATCCTAAAAGCATGTGCTTGGTTTTCACCATGTCAATCTGAAAAAACAAAGAAATTGACAACTTGTTTTATTGTTTTGAATCTTCAGAAAACTGTGCCAGTGGTATTATAACAAATAAAATAACAAATAAAGTAATATATGTTGGGGACTACAAATTACCCCATAGTTTCTCCACCACAGGAGGGACTTTAAGTCTACTTGGCTTTTTCTTTGTGGACATTGTGATTATCTTCACCAATGCACAAAACATAATATACATTATTATACACCTACTGCTGTAACATATGGGAGTTTGACCGTCCAATAACTTTCCGTATTTTGTATAGTACGCGGAGTCCTGAATACGGGAGACGTGCGACACGCCTGTTTGACCTTTGACCTAGCGATTATCGGATGTAAACAAACTATTTTACGGAGAGTTATAGACGTAATAACATCTTCCACCAAAATGTATTCGTAGTATAAGGTTTAAAACATGCTAAACACAACACTGAGTTTAAATGCAATCGATTTTTATTTTAAAAAACAAATTAAATTGAAAATATTCAGCGAAGTTTGCTTGAGCTGCACTGAAAATTAATTGGCTTTGTGCCAACGCAAGTACGTGTACTACGGAGCAGTAGATCGCGCGTGTTCTACTCATATCGCGCGTGCCGCATCCCTCAAAATTTACCATAGAATTAATTTATACGGACGATTAATGGAGGGAGGTGTATAATAATAGGGTTATACACAAAATACGGCCCTGTATAGACTTGGGCTCAGTGAGTGACGTATTGGACTCGCCTTCGGCTCGTCCAATACATCACTCACTGAGCCCTCGTCCATACAGGGCCGTATGTTGTGAATAACCCTATAGTATCCATACACTCAAAAGTCTGTCCCTAAATATTCAAGGATTATCAAGGACTCTTTCAGCAATTTTCAAGGATCTTTTTAGGGCCAAAATACCATGTTCAAGATATAGTTTTTACAACATATCATTTTTATGTATTATTCTATATATCATGGCTGATCATATTGGAAATTGTGGTTGGATTACCAATTTTCCAGGACCTTCCAGAACTCAATTTCCTTTTCAAGGTACTTTCCAGGATTTTCTAGGGGACTTCCAAAAATTCGAGGATTTTGAAGGACTTACCAAGAGCGTAGGGACCCTGAATATAATGTTATTCTTTTGAGCAAAATGCATTGCAGCAATGCAGGATTTTAGAGCAAATATAAAAAAATGGTGATTCATTGAGGGTTAGCTTTACTTCATACATGTGCACGTGAGTAATTGCGTGGTTTTATGTTTTGATATCTGACTTTCTTACATTTCTCCCACATGATCCTGTGTTAAAACTGATAAAAATAATTATCCACCTGTTTGTCAATCTGTTGCCATTGGATTTCAAATTTAATTTGTTTCTGCATGTCTATGCATTTGCAGATTTTTCTCTATCAAGCCAGTTTACCTTGTTGAGAACAAGAATGGACGGTACAGTGGGGTTGGAGTACAGAGTTAACAGTACATCTGTGTCCAACTTATACCTGGTCCACTTATTAGACACATCAACCATCACCAGTACTGAAAAGTAAACAGATCACAAAATCAAAATATTTATTTTCTCACTGACTTCATAATATTAAGGTAGTATCGACCTTGAAATTGAAAGACTTCAACTTTTGCTCAAACTTTCCACAAGGAATCTTTAAACATTCTCTTGCAAATCAGAGCAACAATCGGAGGTCTTTATGCAAAATTGGTACTAGAGAAACAAATGACCTTAAATTTATCAATATATGAAATTCAAAATGACTGCCATCCCTGCATTAACTCTATGGAGAAAAATTTCATTTTTTGATTTTCACAAAACTAAGACGACAAAAAATTTGCTTACTCTAAGAGCTTCAAAACGAGTCTCTACAAGTGGTAGATAAGAAAAGTTTTGGAAAATTTGAGAGTTAAAATATCTGTCCCTAAGGCACAGGAATTTCTGTCCCCAAGGCACATTCCACCTTTATGCCAATCACTGGAGTTTGGAAGTGAACATGAATTCTTCAAAAGATCATGAATCAATTCAAATCAAAGATTTCAAAAGAAGACTTTGGAAAATAGGTATGTAGAACAATAGCCACGGCAAATGACATTCTGCCTGTTCTACATGTACATGGCACTGGAAACAAAAATTTGATCCACAGATTTTTTTCTGCCACATCAAATTCAATCAATCCTCCCATTGATAAGCTGGTAGTGCCAATGCTTGTCTTACCAAGATCAGCTTCTTCTATAGTATTCCTTGGATCTGACATCATTGACTTGTCTAAGCTGTGTCTGTAAATATATGTAATAATAAGAATATTGTATTAGTGATAGTTTGTTATGCTTGTGAGTGTCGAAATAGCTGCCTGTGTTTACAAAGTGGAAAAACATATTTTATAACATCTGCCTATTTTTAATAAACACTGGGGGTTTACTCAGATAATTATTGTTCCTGAATCCTCGTTGATGCTGTAGTCATTTCACAGTAGAAACATGACAAAAATCAACTCTCTCTCTGCCAGGTGTTACATCTCAGGCATGGCCAAACTTCTAACAAGCATTCTGTTGACATGTTTTGAAGTCACTAGACATTTACCTTTTGGCTTTCCTTGGATCAACCATTCCAGGAGTGTCCAGGAAAATCTAAATGAAAAAGAGAACAATCAGATAATGGACAAAATAACCAGAATGTCAACAAAAATCTGTTGATTCAATCCAGTGCAGAGACACTACACTTTGTGGCTGACCACTTGCTTTTCTTTACATTTTTGTAAAATCCAGGAAAAGTACAGTACAATATAATATGGAAGCTTTACAATTGACGGTGGGGATGATTTTGACTGATGTTTACAAATGAGAAACAAACTTCAAAAATCAATGAGAATTCTGAATAACAGTGTAATGAGGAAATACTATCCTACATGCATTGTTTGTGAGTTGAGCGATGAAAATATATGAAGGGTTTTCAGATTGATAAATTGCACATAACAATAAAGGACAACTGATGGGGAAAAAAACAATACATTACTGTATCACAAAACTAAATATGGATGTGTTCAATCATACTTGTGAGTCAAATTGAATCATACATTCACATTTAGCTCTTCACAGTACAGAGACAGGTCACAGGAATCTTAATTTTTTGTGAGTGGTCAATATTTTTACAAAAACAGCATTCAAAATACAGTGTCCCATGAAAAATGTAAAACTTATCAAGATGAGCCTATGCTCCCTTTGACGAAAATGCACCAATAATTGAACAAAAAACTGAAATTTCTACTCACAATCTGTGTTTCACCTTCTGTCAATACAGCAATTGTTCTCTTTCTTGTTGTATGTACTTTACTTGAAACCGATGACACCTACAAATAGAATAATAAGGCTCATACATGTCAATAAGTAGGGGTGGGGATCCAAGGTTATGCAACAAACTAACTACACAGTGACATTTGTTCACACAGTTCACTAGTCACTTTCATTTCGATGAAAACAAAAGCTGTCAAGAGCAACATAGGAATTTCTGCAAAAGAAAGAAAGTACTGTGGTACTTTGAACAATATCAAATAAAAACTTTCACACAAACAGTGTCATTGGTAAAATGATTCACAACACCGTATATCATGATTTCCATAATTTCATGGCAAAGAGATGTTTATAAAAGAATAATGTATACACAAAATGTGTAATACTGGTAATATCTAAGGTTACAAAGTAATAATAAAAGTACTGTTTTCATGAACTTGTGAAATCCCTCTTCAAAATATGAATGAATTTCACTTTTCCAATTTGTACAGAGTATCTCTGAATTACTGCTTTGTTTGTACACAGAGCATCAACAGTTACAGAGCATCAACAGTTACAGAGATGAACTGCATAAAAAGCTGTCTGAGACTATCTGATTTAATAACTGAAAAAATTTCAACATTTCATGAGGATTGTCACATTTTCAGATTTTCATTACAATCTTGAATACTATATGCTAAGAAATATGGTTCTCCTGACTACTTACCCATCTGCCCATGAGCTGATTGGTCAGTGTGGATTTACCAGCATTTGGGGAACCAATTACAGCCACTCTCAGCACTTTGGCGTTTTCTGGTTGGTCAGGAATTTGTAAGCATAACAACTCATGATAGGCTGAAACACAAACCAGGTACGCTTCATGGTAACCATGTCACAGCAATAAATAATCAAACAAGAAATAAAAGACCATGTCAAGGCAATAAATATTGAATTAAGATATGGAAGATCGAGCTTGACTAGAACAATCCAGATTATCAATCGTATGTGTAGATGCTTACAATACCACTTAAGCTCATAAACTGCCTTTTCATATGAATGTTTTTAAATTTCGCGTACAAACCTTTATTTGTGGCCATTGGTTTGAGAGGCTCTCTGTATGGCTGGTATGGCTGGATTTCATGGTGATGACCCTTTTGGGGATTTTCAGTTCTGGGTTCTGGTCCAGTGGCATTGTAAACATCACTGTGGTACAGACATCGAAGGACCCAATATGTTCTGTTGGGAACTGAGGTTCAAAATACAGATTTATGGACAGATAAATGAAAAGACAAATCAATATGTACGGAAATGATTTGACAAATAAACAAGTAAATATAAACAGCATTCTGAACAACACTATGATACAGACATGCAAATGAGTTGTTAGCATTATAATCTTCCTCATTGTTAGTAGCTATGTGTTGCTTTTAGCTGCATGCCCGGTTACTTTAGAGTATCCGTGCTGCATGTCAGCACTTTCATGGAGGAGATTTGAAGCACACACAGATGTGGACTGTTTCTTTTTAAGTAAAATATGGAGATCATGAGGGGGCTAGATAGGCACATAATTCAGGATTGCACATTGCATTTTACCATTTCAGTAATAATTTATTGGTGATAATATTCCATGAATCAATTTGAAGTGCCTGCACATCAACGTGAAAAGAGTGGGAGATGAAGGCACACGAGCTCTGAGTATTGAGTGAAAAATTTTCTTACGGAGTTTGGGAGCACAAAGATCCCGCACATCTGTGGCTAAGATAGACCATGAAGCTAGCTCAATCCATGGCTAGACTGACTGACTCAGTGACAGCCTAGCTGCAAAATTGAAGCTCCACGGCTGACTCGCAGCGTGTTTGCAAGGTTATATCTGATTGGTCGATTGTCACTATTCACAGCAACTTAGGGAGTTTATTTGTATTATTTCATTATAACGGTACGATTCTGCCAACCAATTGGATAACAGCTTTGAAATCGCTGCGAGTCGGCCCAAGCTCCAAGGTGAGGCGATCGGTGAGTTTTGGTTTTTGTGACCTCGCCCATCAGTACAGCCACAATGCCGAAGGCCCTGTTGTGTTCAAAATAAGGGTGCCGCACATGGCACAATATTTTGATGTGAAATCCCACATATTTACTGCATTTGGTCGTACTGATTTATCACTACTGAAGACCAAACACTACACTGCGCTAACCTTGTCTATTATGGGGTCTGGTATTTGTTCAAACACGTCGACACGTTCCATAAACATTGAGCGTGTTTCTGGGAGCCGCCATTACCGGAAGTTGGTAATGGCGTGCCTCCCAGAAACGTTTTTGTTTTGAACAAATACCAAACCCCACAATAGACAAGGTTAGTGTAGTATAGTGTTCAGTCTTCAGTGGTGATACATTGGTATGACTAAATGCGGTAAATATGTGGGATTTCACATCAAAATGCCGCGCCATGTGCGGCGCGCTTATTTTGAACGCTTCAGGGCCTTCGGCATTGTAGATCTAAAGCTGCAAAATTGTAGCGCTACGGTGAGGCGGTCGGTGATTTTTGTTTTTTGCGACTTCGCTCACCAGTAGCGCTACAAGGCCGATGGCCCTGGGGAGTATCATATAAGCGCACCCCACTCGACCAGGCGTGTTGATGTGGAATGCAACATATTTACTGCATTTGGTCGTACCGATTTATCACTACTGAAGACTAAACAGTATACTGCACTAACTTTGTCATTTATGGGGTTTGAAATTTGTTCAAACACGACGATCGCGTTCCGAAACATTTCTGGGAGCCGTCATTACCAACTTCCGGTCCTACTAATTACTGCCCGTGACTGCCCGTAGCTGCCCGAGGACTGCCCGAGAACTGCCCGAGCACTGCCCGAGGAAAAAGTGAGCCAAATTTCGCCAATTTTAACACTAGGCCAATAGGTTCAGTTTAAATCATGCCCAGCCATCCAAAAATATCATTGATTTGGCGTTAACCTGATGTTTTCTCCGACGGTTTTGGAACTCTGAAGACGGCCCCGCTCGAAGGACATCCGCAGCTTGATAGTAAGATCATACCATTTAGTCCGAGAGGTGGTACAATAACCTCGCCGAGTGCGTACAGCTTGATAGCCTACCACCCCTGCACTGAATGGTATGATCTCACAATCAAGCCGGGGACGTCTTTCTCGTCGAAAGCCCGGCATCTTTCGGGTTCTAAAGCCGCTAAAGAAAACACTAAATCAATGATATTTTTGGTTAGCTAGGCATAATATAAGTTCAAGCTATTGGCTTAGTGTTAAAATTGGCGAAATTAGGCCTACTTGCTCCTCGGGCAGTCCTCGGGCAGCTACGGGCAGTCACGGGCAGTAATTAGTAGGACCCCCAACTTCCGGTAATGGCGGCTCCCACAAACACTGACGCCCCACGCTCAATGTTTGCAGCTATGTAGATCCACGGTCCTAGGTGGGCGAGGTTGCAAAAACCAAAACTCACCGACCGCCTCACCGTAGAGGAGCTACAATTTTGCAGCGAAGTGACAGCCCTACGTACGATGCTGTGTGTTCCCGGTATTATACGGCCTCCGACGGTCGTACAACTCCGGAAACACACAGCATCGTATGCAGGGCTAAGAGACAGCCCTGCGTGGCAGGGCTCTATGTTGTGGGAAGCGTAGCCGTACAGCACTGCCACACAAAGATAACTCTATGACTGCAGTTCCCGTGGCACTAATGCACTATGATTGAGACAAGATGCGCCACTAAAAATAACGGGTGCCAATCGTGCAAAATGTCTTCCGACAAATCTTGAAATAGTGAAAAGTAGTGACTTCTTGTAAAATCTTTGTAAAATCTCTATTCTTACTTCGTCTCGGGCCTGGCATTCTCGTGTAAATGACGGGACTGGGAAAAACTCGTCGCCAACAAATCAAGGCTCGTGGAAGCATGGCAGCAGCCATTTTGTTTACCTGAATGACCTTTGAACTTCGTCACATGACAAACGAAAGAACAAATGAGTTACGACACAATGGGCGCGCTGCACTATGGGAAAATGCATTCTCTCCAGTGGTATTGTTCAGAGTCATAAACTTTTGCGGGTACATCACAAAGATGACAGTTACATAAAATCAAGCACACCTTTAACGGCAAAATGTTTACCCAGAAGAAGGCTTTTGGACAACCAAAAGCCGATAGTAAAGTGGTAAAAGGAGAGGGTAAGTGATGATATCGAACTTATTATACTTTTTCTGGCCGACGTTGCACATATCGCATGAAGGTATTCCTTCACAAGCGCAATGTCCCCATCGTCGAAACTATGCCGTTATGCTACCAGGTGTGATACGTTAAATATTGTTTAATCGTGTTCGTTGAAGTTTTCACAAAACATTGTATGATTTTATTCTGTCTGGGGAAAAACACGCTAAAATCTCTAGTCCTCGGCCTACGGCGAATGTTCCTCCGCATCCAAGTTTAGGAAACTAGAGCAAGCGTTTTGTGGAATGTCTACGAAAATACTACTTGTTTCAGCCCGGCTTCTGTTTATTCTCCCTAAAATATAGCAGTTAAACCTTATTCACGAGAAAGAGAGAAAAACAAAGAGAGATAAAACTTCGGAAGAAATCTTGTTTTCCACGATTTCCAGTCAGAAACTTCTACTTCAGCGTGAAGTATATTGTGTTAGAGCGCCAATTTTGATGGAGAGATTTCCCCCTTTAGATTACAGCAGTCAGCTAATAAGCCATGTACCGGACATCGTTATAAGCCAGGGTCTTCAGCAGAAGTTGCCCCATGCCCATCAGATGTTCGGTGTTCTGATGTTTGTGGACGTTTCCGGTAAGACGCTGCATTTTTTCGGGTAGTATTTCCAATGTCACGCATATCATGTGAAATTTCCTCCGGTCTTGTGAAAACGAAAGAGATGTTCATGAAACGAATTCCTACGGCCACAGTACCGTAAATTACAAATTTTTTTTCGTGACGACATGATTTACGACATGATTTACAAAAGTAAATATTAATAATATTAATAATTAATTAATTAAATATTAATAATTACAGACTCTAAAATCATTATGAATGAGATAAAAGACTTTTATGTACAGCTATATAAGTCTCAACAAACTGACCAATCTTCCTGTAAAGAGTTCTTACACAACATTACTTTACCTAAACTCAGTTATTTAGATAAGAAGTCCTGTGAGGGACTGATTTCTCTTGATGAGGCCTCAGCGACTCTGAAGAGCATGCCAAAAAATAAAACGCCAGGAAACGATGGTCTTACTAAAGAATTTTATCTTAGGTTTTGGCCGCTTATTGGTACTTATGTGGTGAATGCTTTACATTTTGCTTATTCTAAGGGAGAATTGTCTTCCTCTCAAAAGCAAGGAGTGATAACTCTTATAGAAAAAAAGGTAAAGACAAGCGTCAAATCAAAAAGTTGCGTCCAATTACATTGTTAAATCTTGATTATAAAATTGGTGCAAAATGCATTGCCAAACGTTTAGAGAAAGTTTTACCAAGTATTATTAATAAAACCCAGTCTGCCTTTACAAAAGGTCGCTCCATAGGTGACTGTATTCGGGTTATTGAAGGTGTCATGGAGTACACAAAACAGTGTGATCTTCCGGGTATTCTTTTAGCCATAGATTTCGAAAAAGCCTTTGACAGCCTAGAGTGGGAATTCATGTTTGAATCTCTACGTACTTTTAATTTGGTTCTTCTGTTATAAACTGGGTTAAGACATTCTATTCAAATCCTTCCAGCTGTGTCCTAAATCGTGGTATTAGTACAGGTCTTTTCAGTATTCAAAGAGGTGTACGACAGGGTGACCCTCTCTCACCCGCGCTTTTGTCCTTAGTTTGGAAGCGCTTCTTGTTGGTATAAATCAACACTCTAATATTAAAGGGATAAGTGTGTTAGGCGAGACCATAAAGAATTCTGCATTTGCAGATGACCTCACATGTTTCTTAGCTGATGAGAAATCTACCTTAAATCTTCTCTCTATTCTTAAAAAGTTTCAGTTTGCTTCAGGTCTTAAAGTTAATTTTAGCAAAACGGAGGCATTGTGGTTGGGAAAGTGGAGGAACCGATCTGATCATCCCTTTGGTAATTCCTGGCCAAAACAACCACTTAAGATTGTGGGAATCCATTTTTCCTATGACACGGACAAAGCTTATAAGGAAAATATTACAGCCCTTTGAAGTCGATAACTTCGTTGATTAATTCTGGAAAATGAGAGGTCTTACATTGATTGGCAAAGTGCAAATTATTAAAACCCTTGTTATTCCCAAATTCCTTTATATCTTCAATATGATAAATATTAAAACTAGTGATCTGAAGTTAATTAATGGTATTATTCATAAATTTTTGTGGAATGGTCCAGATAGGGTAAGTAGGAATACTTTAATTGGTAACATAGGGGAAGGTGGCATCAACATGATTGATATTTTTTCATTGTATAAGGCATATAGAATTTCATGGATTCAATTATCTATCTGACTCTGTCAATCATCCTTGGAAGCTATTTTTTCTTACTTTAGAAAATATATTGATATTAATATGATGTGATGTTAAAATGTTGCCCATTTGGCTTCCAAAGTTCTATGAAAGTATGCTGTATTGTTGGCAGGAAATCAATCCATTTTCCTTCACTCCTCCAGTGGAGCAGGTTATATGAAATAATGCGAATATTCTTATTGATAACAAATTTGTTTTTCATCCATATCTGTACAAAAAAGGTATTATTTTTTATCAGATACTTTTGGGAACAATTCTAAATTCAAAAATCAAGCTGATTTTAAAGCTCTTGGTTGTAATTTAAACCATTTTATGTTTTGGTTGGGTATTCTCGATGCCATTCCATTGAAGTGGAAAAAATGTGACTCTGTGCTAGTAAGACCAGTATTGCCAATTGGAATCTTTCTCAAAACAAAGTTTGTTTGCTTATCTAGCTGCAAAGTAAGAGATATTAGAAAGCATTTTTCATCCAAATATTTCATACCAGCAAAATGTAAATTTTATTTTTCACATTTGTTCACCATTGATACAGAGGAATGGCCAGAAATATTTTTGTTACCCTTTAAAGTGTCTCTAGAATCCAAGTTACAAGACTTTCAATGGAAATTAGTACACAATTTGATTTATACAAACAGAAGACTGTACAGAATGAACCCTCCTCGTACAAAGAGTAGTCTTTGTACCTTTTGTGAACGAGTAGAAGAGACCTTGATGCATCTTTTTGTTGAATGTGAGAGTATCCAGTGTATTTGGAATGGTTTTGTTTTGTTATGGGGTGTTTCGACTGAAGCCCCACAAAAGCTATCCGCTAAACAAATTTTGCTGTGTGACACCTCTTTCTCCGATCTTCTAAATTATTTGTTATTGATAGTAAAGAAAACAATTTTTGACTGTAAAATTAAGAAGATTATCCCTTCTTTAAGATTAGTTAAGTTAAATATTAGAACTTCAAAGCAGACTGAACTTTACATTGCAAAAAGAAATGAGAGCTACAGAAAGTTTTTAGACAAATGGTCGAATTTTGAAGTATGCATGACTCCTTTATCAGAAGTAGAAGCATAATGTATGTGTATGTATTCTCTTTCTTTTCTTTTTTTCATCTAAGTCATCTGTTGTAAAAAGGGAAGAACTCGAAATAAAAAAAAATGTTAAAAAAAAATATATATATTAATGTTTATCGATGAACTAGAATCCGTCGGGATGGTCATCCTTGTCTTTCGTAAAACGGAATTATCCAAGTATTGTGAACTACGAGACTGATTTTTTGTATTCTAAGAATATGTAAAAAAGCATTCAATTGTCTATCTTGTATTTTGTGCGATGTGTTTTTCATATATTCATTCTGTTCGATTGCATCGGTTCCACTGCAGGATTCACGGCACTATGCGAGAAGTACAGCGCCGATCCAAAGAAAGGCGCCGACGCACTGACAAAGACACTCAACGAATACATTGGTGCGATCGTCGAAAACGTGCTAGACTTTGAGGGCGATGTGATCAAATTTGCAGGTATGATGTTGCTGTTTTTTCCATCAGCTGACCTATCATATATATATATATATATATATATATATATATATATATATATATATATATATATATATATAATATATATATATATATATATATATATATATGCAACAGCAGTAATCTCATTTTGGATATATCACATCTTTAGCATGATGAACTTTGAGCGGTTCACATGCTAGAGTTTTTAAGTTAAATCTATCAATACTTACCTTGTTTGTTCTGTTTGTGACATTGTTGCATTCTGCTTACGGCAAACAACAACCTCATGGTCGGGAAATTTAGATGAAAGACTAATGCAACTACAACAACAACAGAAGGGGTTCTTTTTATTGGAAGAGGGGAATGAGTCTCTGTAGTTCTATATGTCGATCTTTTACATGTCCGCGTCAAGTGTTGTACGGTTCAACTTGATTCAAACTCGTTTTAATTTATCGATGATTGCAGGCGACGCCATCCTCGCCTTTTGGGAGACCTCAGTCAAGACTGTACTCCATGGATTGGCTAGCGCTGTGAGATGTGGCCTGAATATTCAGGACAAGTGTGATGATTGGGACACTGAAGTTGGAGTCCAGCTAAGAGTCAAAATAGGTATTTGAGATATATATATATATATATATATATATATATATATATATATATATATATATATATATATATATATATATATCACCCACATAAGATTATTGTCAATGGCGTGATCTTGTCATTATCACAATCACCAACACCTGTGTCGTTGTCGCAATTATCATCATCATCATCATCATCATCATCATCATCATGATTACCGCCAAAACAACGCCAACAGCATTAACACTGTCATCATTATCTTCAGCCTCACTATCGTGTCTTTCTCCGTCAAGGTATTGCAGCCGGTCCGCTATTCATCACTTTCCTTGGTAACCAGGAGACCCAACAATTTGTCATGTCAGGATCCTGCATTGAAAACGTCAGAAACGCAGAGGGCGCAGCCAGTCCGGGTCTGGTCGTCTTGTCGCCGAAAGCGTGGAAAGTTTTACCCGACAAGGAGCTCGCCAAATTTGCGCTCATGGAGGACTCAAAACACGTCAAGGTTTGAAGACATTTCTGTCATAAAAATGGTCATTTTGCCTTGCAGTCCTTTCATTCTTTTGATAATGTTGATACCTTGCGGTTAAACTTCGTCGATGAACATGACGCGGGTTTATCGACATTCTGTTTTGAAAGTGATCACATGCGCAGGAATATCATAACCTGCAATAATTCATCGGGTCACCTTACTTTGTCTGTCAAGCTCGGAACAACACAGCCAATAGCAAATGAGATTGTCGATATCTGTAAGTTTTAAGCAGTGGGAAGAAAATCATTTTAAAATTGTCGACTCTAGTTCGCATTATTAAAAGAATGCAAGTCTATCAATGAAATCATCACTTTATTGAAGCTAAATTGGATAACAAGAGAGTTTTCATGTAACGGACGGTTGGTGAGAATCTTTGTGAATGACACTTAACGTCCTTTCAACATAAAATCTGGCTTTGCTTTTTTTAGATTATCCGCACGGACAAAGAGTGGGCCAAAGTTTTCGGTGTAAGGCCATCAAAAGAAAGTAAGTTGACCTCATTGACTCATGTCATGACGCTCTGTCTTCTATCTGATTGTATTATTTATCGGCTTTCAGGTTTTAGAACGAAACTGAAAGGATAGGAGTACGAGCCATGGAAACTAAATATCGTCAGTTATTGTGAATGATCAAGGATGCTAATTTTTAGTGCGCGCGCAATGTGTCTGTGTGTCTGCCTGCCTGCCTATCTGTCGGTCTGTCTATGTGTGTTGCACATTTTGAATTTTAACTTTCAAGTTTCACATTTCTCGGTTTACTTGTTTCGGCTATTTTCATTCATTCACAAATGTTAGGTACATCGAAAATCTTAATCATAATTTCGTATTAATTTGAAGAAATGAAAATACAAGTTTACTTTTCTCACTTTTGCATAACAGAAACCAAACTAAGCAAGAAAAAATCAGGGAAATTCAATGCATCGTTGCCTAGGAAACGCCAAAACATTAGTACAGTCGGTAAGTATCATCTCATACAAACACGGTTCACTGTAGAAATAAACTCAATCATCCCAAAGAGTTGACTCATAACTATTTTTGATATTAATATATGAATTAATATGATTTTTTATTCATTTTTTACAGTACGTAAAGGAATGTTGGAGCCATACATAGCAACCCCCGTCATGCACAAGGTAAACTTTGTGACTGCACTGACGACTTGATATTTCAAACTCTGTCAATTACGGAAAGAACTCTGTGTACTCTTCATGTCTTTTCTTTTTCTGATCTGTCTGATCTGCATATAGAGCGGGCGCATTATCTCATAATCCCATGTAAAGATATTCAAAAAGTACGCAAGGGGGTAGATTCTATTTCTGAAATGAATCGACTATACGGAGATGAAATACCTACATTAGTCACTTTTTCCCTTCGTCTGTGACCATGGAAACCCCTCTACCCAAAAGAGGTGACATCACTTGTTAGAGAGCTTGAATGACGTTATTTTGTTTTGTTTTCGACAATCACCATAGATCGAGGAACAGCAACCACTGGAATATCTGTGCGAGCTCCGTCAGGTCTCCATCGTCTTCATCAACCTGACTCTGGACAATGTACCCAAAGAGGAAGAGTGCTTCATCCTTCAGGATACGTTTAACGCCATCTTGGAAACGGTCAACCAATTTCAAGGTATGCACCTGGTACTCAAACTGTAAAAGTGTGAATTCCGGACGCCAAAACTTGGAATCATACAAAGTTGTTATTATTTATTGTCAAGCTCCTTTTGACTTCGTTTTCTTCAAGAAAATCTAGTCAAAACAATTAAATGATTCGGAATGTTGTAGAGAATAAATGCATCGCAAAAAAGAACGAATCCTGACTGATCTTTCTTTTTTTTTTTTGACAGGCAGCCTCAACAAAATATTCATGTTTGACAAGGTAAGTATACCAATAGCGTAAGTTGACGTCATTATTCCCTGCGTTGGTACTTTCTTTGCCTGGAATACTGGAACTGCTCACGCTTGATATCACCTTCTTCCTTTCATTTTCCAGGGCTGCACATTCCTTGTGATATTTGGACTTCCCGGGTACAAGCACGAAAACGAATGCGCTCACGCCTTGCAGTGTTCACATAGGATCAGAGAAAGACTTGGGAAAGTGCGCAAAGTGACGTAAGTATAGTCAATATTTAACGGATTACCAAATGTAGCAAATGTCAACAGTGACTATGGATGTTTTTCATTCCACTTTTGATCTTCAATATAGCCATTTCAATTTTCGTTCCGAGAGTCCCTGTGATAATTTTCAAGACTTTTCCTACCTTCCTTTATGACTTATCATTCCACTCACATATTCACAGTCGGGCGTCAGTCGGAGTGACAACCGGTAATGTATTCACAGGCGTAGTCGGTCACCCTGATAGGTGTGAATACACAGGTAAGGGAAAACTTACTTTGCTTTGGAGTTCAGAAATCTGTGATTTTATCAACTAGTAAAGACAAACAAACAGAGAAACTGTGTGTAAAGTCATGATGTTGTGACGGAACTCCAGTCCAGACACATTGAACAATTGTGCAAAAGTTTTTGAGTGACAGATTTTCGATTTCCTGTCAGTTTAAAAAAAGTTACATAAACTCATCCGTATAAAGTAAGCTGCTTTCATTAGTACACCAGAAAGACATGACGATATCATTGTAACTCATCTGTTCACATACAACGCAATCTTCTATGATAGTGATTGGACGAAAAGTGAATATGGCGGCGCGACTGATGATGCATTACCCAGGACTCATTGCGACCGATGACGAAACCTATCGACTGTCCAAGCTCGGTGACTACTGCTTCAAACAACTTCCGATCAAAGAAATGAAAGGAGTTAAACAGGCCGGTATTATTAGACACTACCTGGAAAATCAAAGGTAATAAAATATATTTACAAAACGATTGAACACAAATATAAAAGTTAATAAGTTTTTAAACATACGTACGAAACTAACTTGTATATAAATAACATGTTCGGATAATTTCGTTTGTCTAGACAAAACGATCCCTGGAACCATGCCAACTTCAACTTTATGGTTTCTCATCGGAAACTTTACCTTTCTAGGCCTATGAAGTTTTTGGACTGTTTGTTACAGATTGTAAGGTCCGCGATCTGTGAATATGTATGTAGCCATCGTTGATAATAATGCATTATCAATAGAATCGCATGCCTAAACAACATCTATTCATACACCGTGGACAAAACAATGTGGCGTTTCAAACACTATATGCTTTCTAACGGTGAGTGCTGTGATTCAGTGGTTATCTGTCTGAAGAAGCGATTTCTAGAAATGAAAATAAAACCAACATAAAAAAGTACACAAAACGGATGTAATTTCTCTTTCGATTTTGCTGGGTCGGAAGTTTCTTACCGTTGTGATTGTGCTGATGAAACGGAAAGTTTTGATTTTTCTCTCTCTAAAACTCACATGTTCCTGTTCATAATTTTTACAGAGCGAGCCAGCATGGATTAAACATAGTTGACAGCGGTCATCCACTATTGGGTATGTACTTTCACAGTCAGATAATATAAACTTTGAATTCGAGAAAACGTAAGAGAAACACATGACAGTGCGGTTACTTTTGCCGTGAGGTACAAGAGAGCCAATTTGCTTGTGGTTGAATGTTGTATGAATCTGATTAGAAGCGACCATGAAATGTACATGACATACTATGGATAGCCTAGAATCCGTTATCAATTAAAATCTAAACCTCCTGAAATTTAAAAAGATAATTATCTGTTATTTGTTTATCCTACATGCAGTTTGTCGATGCCTTTAACTTCTTTCTGTACTATTGTTCTTTCTGCAAAATCCGACTCGAATATTGCTTCGCTATCAGCCAACTTATCTCTGGTCTATTTCCTTTCCGTTTTACAAGCAAAAGCGGTTTTGCCTGAAGGTTATATACACTAAAACTCGGCCAATTGTTCTTAAAATTCAGATTGTACTTTTGGTTTCTCTATGACTCCATGTTATAATCTAAATAGCATAATTTTCCGCACTGTAGTGGACGATGAACAAACTATACTGGTGAAATATATTTACAGTCAAGAGCCACGCTAGAGTGGTTCTCAAACTTCCAATTTGCAAATTCTGTTCTCTTCCTTATATTGTCCATGCTCCATTTCTGGTCTAGGTTACGGAGACGAAATGTCACAGTTCAGTTCTGCCTTGCGTCTGATCACGGACCATCGTGAGAGAAGTCATCGTCGCTTCGTGATCTTCGAGGGTGAACCAGGTGTCGGGAAGACACGGGTTCTGATGTCAGCCACCGATGAGGCGATTCAGCGGAGACACAAGTGAGTAAAGAGAGTGGATGGCGTGGAATGGTTGAAATATGCACTGTATTATACTATGTGTTTCTACAGTTTACAAATGAAAGGTCTGCTAATATACACACCGAACCATTCACTTGAAAACTCGCCTTCTGTCATGTGGCGCCGGCCGCCATATCCTATCCTTTCAGAAAACCGCTGGAATATCTTATTCTATAAGGTTGTCCTCGTCACGTACGTTACAGTAAAATATAGGGCAACGTCAACTGGGTAACTCGAATAACTACATTCACCGCACACCGATAATTATTTGCAGCATACGGAACCACAAGTAGAAGCTTTAAGACGGCTACTGATTAGAGATTTCTCGGTACCGTTTCATGGGTAAAGTTTTATATTGAGCAAGAACTTTATCAAACATTAAGTATAACTTTTAAAAGTCGTCCATTGTTATTGCAGAATGTCATGGAATAAGCTAGAATCTTAGGCGAGGGGTAGAGTCTGTTGTTTGTACTTGCCTTTTTTCAATTTTGATTTGACTTTGGTTTTTACTTTGCACATTTTTAGGGTAATATCGTGTCCTCTGTGGATGAACGACTCCGGTACACCGTACTACACCATCAAGAGGCTGTTGCTCATCCTCTTCCACATGGACAATTGCACCAATCACCTGCAGCGAGAGGAGGTTCTGTTCAACGCAGTGGATGCCGCGGCTGAAGGCGTGAGGGACAATCTGTGTCTGTTGAATGACTTGCTTGGTCTCCAGGTACACTTCCCCGCTGTTATATCTCATGCACTTGCTAATGATATAAAAGCAAAATAAAAACCTCCGGGTGATGACTAAATTTTGAAATGTGTGAATTGGCGAGTATATCTTTCCCCGTGCTGGCAGACATAAGACAAAATAGAAATATGTGTTTACAGTAACCTGACGTACCCTAAACTTTTTTCGAACTTGTAAAATTTACGCACAATTTTGCCAAAATTGCCGTTTTTGATGGGTCGCACCCGTTTAAAATTTTAAAGAAATCAAATTATCCTGCCCTGTTTCCTGAAGGCAGGCTAACGGGAATACACAATATTTTTTAGCCTCAAGCATTTTTCACTGCATTAGTGCCTACACACCTAGTTTATGATTAAAAAGTGAAGGTATTGATGAATATTAGGCAGTGTTTCATCTAGAGAGGGCCACGGGGGGATTCCCCCTCTGTTTACATGTTGGCACCCCCTGGTAATTTCTCAAGGGGGACCAGCCCCCCATAAAATGGTGTTGGTCACATGTTAGAGATACAAGTAGAACATAAGAACTGGTGAAATCCCCCCTAAATTTTCTGGTAAAGGGGGAAAATCCCCTTGTTGACGCCATCCTGGATGAAACACTGATGAATATTAGGCATTCTAGGTATAGTTTGAATCTTTCGAAAATTGTGTAGAACCAATAAAAAACTCACCAGTAAAACAAGCCGTGTTCCAACTTATTTTATTCCAGATTCCCTACGGCGAACAATTCGCTCACATGAGTACATCAAAACGGGATATGGAATTAAAGAATCTTCTTGTCAAGCTTGTCCACCAGGTATGTTGACGACATTATGAAATGCTTAATTTCCCCGCCTTGATCCTATGAACTACGAAACTATTTAAACTTAAAAGTGTAGGCCTGGGCCATGTACTTATGTGCGTTTGTGTGTTCCCTGTGTGAATGTATCTTCATGTTTTAAACGACACAATTTTTCCCGTAAGTCGAACGGAAAGCTTCCCATTAAGCTTTCCTTCAAAATTACTTTTCATTAGTTTTAAAATTTAGTTTTTGAACGGCTATATTATCTTGTTCTACATGTATATGGCGAACAGTAACACTATCAAATGGAAGTTTCATGAACATTCGTGAGACGAACATTTAGGCTGATTTATGTTGTTGAATATGGCAAAATTGCGTCCCTAGGCCCAATTAGATGTATGTATACGCATTTTCTCATCTTTTCCTTAGGTTACTACCAAGCATTGTTTGATCTTCGCCATCGACGACGCCCACTTTATCGACAACGAGTCCTGGGAACTTCTCGGTGATCTGGCAGCCGACTCCAACGCTGTGTGCGTCATGACCATGAGACCTTTCCCGCCCAACATGAAGCCATGCAAAGCCGCTCTGGATATACTTAACAATAACTTTACAATG
Source organism: Ptychodera flava (assembly GCF_041260155.1). Taxonomy (NCBI): domain Eukaryota; kingdom Metazoa; phylum Hemichordata; class Enteropneusta; family Ptychoderidae; genus Ptychodera; species Ptychodera flava. The sequence goes on along the minus strand of NC_091939.1, from coordinate 19,293,428 downwards.
CACATTAAGTTGTGCGGACTGGAGCCTCAGTATATGGAACCCCTCGCATGTCAATTCCTTGATGTTGTCAAGGTGCCTTTGGATCTTATCAAGTAAGCATCAATGCTTTTCTTGGCCGTCTGAAATTTCTATCAATAGGCTACTATCTGGATTGAAGATTGTAATTTGATGTGAAGACTCACACACAATTACTACGACAAAAAATATCAAGCAAACACTAAAGCACAATCGACCCTTTCTGAATAATTTGTCTTGGGTGCATCCGCCATATTGGAAATGCACATGACAGGGGTTTACTTAAATCGGATGTTGAGAGGGCTTGGTTTAGTTTTAAATATGTCCCGCCCCATTGTGTACCGTTCAACTTCGCCACTGAAATGTAAAATGCCGTAAAACTTGCATTATTCAAAAAAGTGACAGTGCGAGGAAAAAGTTTGACCTAACTTCACGGAACTGTTTCCTTTTCAGAATTCTCGAGACACGTAGCCATGGGTTACCGTCCTGGGTGGAGGCCTTGGTGAGCGAGCTGAAGGCGACTGACAAACTGAAAATAATTCCTGACCCAACCAGTATGGACCGCAGCCAGTATATCTGTATTGTTACACCCAAAGTCAAACTCAATGAATTGCCTGTACCAGATTCTCTGAAAGGTCAGCGATCCCACCTTAAAATATAGTAGTTGGTCTCTTTTACACATATCTGATCTTCGGTATTTTACCGTAGGAAGTTATCATAACGAAGAGATTATAAGACAAACGGGAGTTATGAAATACTTGTATACTATGGTGCAGAAGAATGAATTTATCGCTAATACTACTTTTAGTGAGACATAATTCCCCGCTGCTATGAATCGCAAGGTTTCGACAATATGTTTTAAATATTTCAGTCGGCCATACTAGTCGCGTAATGTTTCGCTGTCATATTCTAGAATTTGTCTCACAGAAAGTGTCGTACATATTAACTGAAAAAGCATGTCTCGAGCGTTAGATTTACTGGTATCAATGATAGAAACACATAAATTTGCATCATACTTAATCACTTCGTTGGTTATGCGGTGGCATAACTTCATCCAAATTCTCCAAATATGCTCCTCCTATATAGGTATGCTTCTTGCAAAAGTCGATCGACTCAATGCTGGCGATCGCATGGTTGTCAAGTGTGCAGCGGTGATAGGCATGTCCATGGGGCGAGACCTGCTATTGAAAGTCGTTCCAAACTCCAACGCGAAGAAGGTGATGGCGTCCATCAACAACCTGGTGAGGGCCAACCTCATGGACTATGTGGACTACGAAAGTGATCAGAACACCCTTCGTTTCAGAACAGGTCTGATGCAGGAATGTGCCTATTCTCTGTTGACAGAGAGCCAGCGAAAGAAACTACATGGCAGAGTGGCCACGTTTCTCGAGGAATGCTATCTGAAGGACAAGCAAGAAGGTAAAAGACCAAACCTGATGTAAATAAGATGTTGGAAGATGTGCTCGGTCTTCGTAATGTATGGCTCTCGGGTTTGCTATCATCTCGTCTCTAGGGACACGATGCCAATATAGGACGAATGTGAAGAACAAAACAAAGACGAAGAAAACGAGCCAGTCCCTACATCTTATTTTCATTAGATTTCCAAAGCCTATCAAACAATCAGCAAAATATACTAAAAAAAAACAAAGAAAAACAAACACACACACAAGCAACCCCCAAACAAACAAAAAACAAGCAAACAAACAAACAAACAAACAAAAACTAATACATAGTTGTTGAGTCCTCCACGTGGAGGGAACGTAAAGAGGAAAGCTAGCAATTTCTCTTTTAGTGATTTTTTGACAAACATTATGTGTATTTCTTGTGGTGGTTGTCTCAATATTTGTCAAGGCTTGAGAGAGAGAGAGAGAGAGAGAGAGAGAGAGAGAGAGAGAGAGAGAGAGAGAGAGAGAGAGAGAGAGGGGGGGCGCGCTGTGGGAGAGAGTCTGGATATTATCACTTCTGCCAAGATTGTGTTTTTTCAGGATGAAAAACAAACACATTGACCATATCTGAGGAAGAAACGATTAACCGTTTTAGCCAAAAAATCATTTCATTGATAGGTAGTAAAGGCAAAGAAAAACAGAGGAACAATGAAGTCTGTATGCGAGTCATTTGCTTAAAAAGTAAAAATTCTATGATTGTTAGTTTTGTTCGTTCACGAATTTATAATTGTTCGTACGTTTTGTAACTTTCTTTATAAGGTTTTGTTCGTTCACTATTCACTTCACTGGTTTTATTTTTATATCGTCAGTGAATGTTCTTCATAATAGTCTCAATTACATGTTATTTTCAAACAGATAAATCATTTATAAACAAGTTCAAAATGGGATTTATGTCATCAAAGACCGACCTGGAGCGATCTGAAAGCAAGTCAAGGTAACCCACCTGGCACCATATTCCTCATATTGTCTTAAAAAGCGACCATTTTCCCTCATAAATGATTTGTGTGCCTGTCACATGGTACCTGCAACAGTGGAGTAGCTAACTGATTGTGTAAGTCGCGAGGCACGAATTTCCATTGCTTGAAACTCAGTCAGCACGACACGACGGACAAAGTCACGAAAACAAGCCATTGATATTAATAATTTTCTATAGGATTTAGAAAATTTAGAAAATCAAGTTTCACCCGCCCCGTAAGTATTCGTGAGTTAAAATAACACATATTCAGGTATCACTGTGAAATTGAGTCGGATATTCTATAAACATGCATATATCTGAAATTTCCACGTGTCCAACTTAGGCTGCGAAACTACCACAAAACATCAACCTTGCTACTGTTAGCCAAGCAAAAATGCGAAAGCATAACCCTGGTAACCACAAAACCCATGATCAAAGATACATCATCAAACCAAGCAATTGACTTTAACTTGAATTTAATATTATTAATAATTAGTGAGAAGAGCGAGACGGGCAAAGACGAGAGTGACCTGACAACCGTGTACCCTCAGCTGGTGCGTCACTGGAGAGCTGCTGGTAACAAAGCAAAAACACTCCAGTACCTCATCAAAGTCGGCTCTATTGCCATTACTACCGGTCATAACATGCAGGTAACGTTTGCTCCTCACAGGTTATAGCATACGTACTCTGAATCATTTTAGATGCAGAACCTTTTCCATGATATCATTTGAAAGTATAGTTTTTAACGATGGCTGGATGAAGAATGCTTTCTAGTCATGACTGTATATCGTTTTGATTTTTATTCACACAGGCAATGTCATATCTTGCCCAAGCCAAGAACTTGAATCCGTCCACAGAACAGCAGGCCTTCATTGATGATCTTCTCGGTCTGGTGAGTGTAATTTTAATAAATAGATATTGTTAAACTCCAGGGAAACGGCATGTTTGCAGAGGAACGTAGAGACATCCTTTTCTTTCGCTTTATTTCAATTCATTTGAGAACTTCTGTTTGTCAAATCATGGTGCATAGCTGCTTGATCGAACTTCTATTTTCCGGTTTCCGGGAACTAAAACTCCCTAATATTGCGATGGTTTCCGTGGTTATACATCTAAGATTTCTATGAAATACAGCAATGAAACAGAACTCGTCGATTACAATAACAATTTTATTCCATCGCAATATTTTAAATACTTGTTTGGCCTATTGTTATTATAAGTTCAATCAATATGGGGTTGTCAAAGGGACGATATCGTGGCATTTTTCACAGTGTCTGCAGAAAATTTGGGAGGGTCACTTGTTTTCTCGCAAACACTTTTGAAGGGTCACTGTTTTTCGCGCAGCATCATTTTGAAAAACACCGGCCCTCCCACTCAATATTTCTGTCCAGTCCCTAACGTCTATCAGTGTCTGCAGAATTTTCGTTACTGGTAATTCAAATAAACATAAGGTAACCGTTGCTCATCCGAACGGAATCTTGCATTTTCTGCCGAGGTCTCTTCCCGACTAATTTTCTGAAATCAGTATAACAGATTTTCGCCGGGGGCGTCAATTCCATTTTGGTAATTGGTGTGTCTTTTATCGACTTTCAGGCTTTGAATTGGAGTTTACGAACGTTCAGCGACAGCACTAAGGTATGGAACTTACTTAATGCGAATCATGGTCACGTGAACTGAATAACAAGTCCAGTGTGTGGACCGCTTCATCCTCAGCCTAGCCTTTGGTATCAAATGTCGATACCAAAATTACTTTCGAAATGTGACAACCATAAATTTTACATGATATCTCTAGGAGCTGTTACACTAAGCAAACCATAATTAGTAGTCTACTTGGAGGTAGAAGAGAGCTTAGACATATTTATTTCGTTGAGTAGTCCGCTCAGAAAGTGAGGCGGGAGGGGGTGGAACGCATGCGTAACAGCAGCAACAGATTATATACGGCCCCTAACTTTACCCTTGGGAGCTAGGGGATATGTAGACATATTCCTAGTCTCGATTTCTGAACCTTATCGCTTCCGCTTACAAAGATTGAAGAACCAAACATCAAGGGGCTCCTCGTCATATCTATATCCACCGCCAGCGGCGCACTTTGCTTTGATCATATAGATGATGTGCGTCATCAGCCAAAGGACGAGGTCTGGAAAGCGAGTACTTAATGAGTAGTCCCTTCTCTTCTTAAGAATTTCCCATAATTTCTTCAACTGCATCGAAAAGTACTCGTTGACTGGGCTAATTTAATGAATGTTTTGTTTCGTTACTTTCCTTGTATCTTGAGTTGTTTTTCGGGTACCATAATTTGCTGTAAATTTTGTTGAGTATGACCTATATTTGATCCACTTGTTTCAATTCAGGGTCGACAAACAAAGTGGAGAGGAGCTGTTCGCAAATTGGTTCGTGGCAGTAAGGCAGAACTTGCGATGAAACAAACTGAAACGAGCGAAAAGAGCAGCGAAGACAGCTTTACGGAGTACACTTACTATGATCACCAAGGCAACGTCGCCTATGTTAAGGGTGGACGATGGCGACGTCGCCTTCTCGTCACCATTTTATTCGGACTGATAGTCTTCGGGATCGCCGGTGCCATTCATATGTACCATCTCGATTGATACAACAGATGAAAACATGTAATTGTGTGAAAGAACACTACATTCAAATGACGTACTCATGAAATGTGTAAAATAAACCGTCCGGGCAAAGCTATGTGTATGGTTTGTGTTCTCCATGTTTTTTTTATATTTTAATTTTTTCCGCATGCACTGAATAACTGGAGGTTGCAAAGCATCTTTCACGTTTGTATCAGCCAACTGCACAATTCCTCTATTTTTACAATTTTTGTTTCAATTCTCGAATACGAAACTCATCTTTACAGCAAAATACTTTCCAAAAGTCAACAATAGTTACAAGTCAACATTAGTTACAAGTTTATACACACTTTTGTGTTAGTATAGCAGTTCAAAAAATCGAATCATGTCTATCTCCTGCTGTGAAGTTTAATTTCTCAGTCGTTGTTATAATTGTGTAAACTTTAAGTGGAGGGTATAGCTAACCGGTTGATTTTGAAAAAAATTAACCGATAGTTATGTTTACATATTGATAATAAGCTATTCTAAATTGTTTGGAACATGTTGGAGGTGAAAACTGTTAGTAACTGCCCTGCCGACACCACTGGGAAATTCCCCCTCCTGCTAAAACATTTCTCTTTCCGTGCTTCCGTGAGAGGATATCTCCCATCACCTTCTGCTCTCCCCTCCAGACAGACCCACTGTCCTATTTTTGACGATAAAAGTTTGCCTTCCTCATCGTCAAACCGGGAAAAACCGAATCGTTTTCCCTGACTCAATCTTTTACATATCACTCTCAGGGACACAAAAAATGGAATTTCGCTGCTTGATAACGAGAAAAACTTCCTGCCCTCCTCCAAGAATTGGCTTCAGAACACAGTGTCACAAGTATTTGTCACCCTGTCGTAACGAAAACAAAACATCACTACAAAGAGCGAGAATTGCACGAGTGCTACGATAAATAAACACACAATGCAGACGAACAAACAAACAAACAAATAAACAAAAAACTTAATATGTACGCAGAAGGACTGTTTCGATCCAAATGAAGAAGGTTGTGGCATACTTTTGATCGGTTTTCAGCACCGTAATTAGAATTCATCTGAGTGAGAAATGTACTCTAACCGGGATTTAGAGCGACGTGAGATAAAAATTGAAAATAATCAATTTAGGGACCGTTCAGTTTTTACGGCCGGGGGCGGGCGGCAAAATCCAGGGGGGGGGGTCATCATAATTTTGGAATCCGCAAAGGGGGGTCATCGCTTTTTCACTGGTAGAAAGGGGGGGTCACCACATTTTCAAAAACATAATACCAACAATAAAGTTCACTTTATGCTATGGCCATGATCGACCCTCTTTACCAGCGGGCCGCCTTTGGCGGTCCACTACAATAAATATACATTATGTATTACCCATGACCCTCTTAACGGGCAGACGCCTTTGGCGGCCCACTCCAATTAGGTCTGTGCCGGCTGGCCGCCTGCGGCGGCCCACTACAATAAATTGACTTAATGTAAAACCCCATGGCAATCTTAATGACCGCACGCCTTCAGCAGCCCTGTCCAGTAAAGTTTACTTTATGCAATAGCCATGATCGACCCTCTTTACCGGCGGGCCACCTTTGGTGGCCCACTAGAATAAAGTTGACTTTACGTAATGGCCCATGACCCTCTTGACCGGAGGGCTGCCTTTGGCGAACCACTCCAATAAAGTTTACTTTATTGGAAATGAAGTTAAAAATTGCCTTACAGTCGTCCTAATCATCAGACGTTTCAATGGATGTGGCTGAGAAGTTTGTGCACTGGCATCTCAGCTACACGAATAAAGTGCGCCGCGTACCGTAGTTCAAATCCAAACCATGCGGGTAAATTTGACATATGGGTTTTGGTTATTTTTCAGGGGGGGGGGGTCATCAAATTTTTTCGTCTGACAAAGGGGGTGTCATCTTTTTTTCACGAAAAATGCAGGGGGGTCTATATTTTTTTGAACACCGGCGACAAGATTTTGCCGGCCCCCCGGCTGTAAAAACTGAACGCTCCCTTAATTAAACACATCACGGATCGTTTGACTAGTTCACATTATTTAACACCGTAAAAGCCTCACATACATCACCCTTGGTACTTTCGTTTGCGTGGCTTGATCTTGAAAAGCTTTTATATTCTCTGACAGTGACGACATGCACAACTTTTAACATTCTACTCTCATTAGGCCTATTTATGAACTATCAGCTTGAGCGGAGATACCCCTATTTGCATATTATATTAGAATTTCGTTCAAATGGAAGTGATGAGGGCGCTGTTCTACTTGACCGTTAGTGTGATTTTTCCTGTTTTTTGGGGGGCAATTTCAGCCCATTTTTTCCCAACAAACGATGTCAGAGACGTTTCTATGGTCATATAAAGCAGTTAAGTTTGTGCCTATGAATTTTTATCAACTTCTACGGCTTACTTTTGGTGCTATGTGTGTATTGTCGATCTATGGCTCGCTAAACATAGGCCTACTTTTGAGCTGCCGCAACTACATGCACAGCTGATTCTTGTGAATATTTTTACATAGTAGACAGTCTAATCATTATTTAAGCCCCCTAACTTAGTTTTATTCTTGTTCATGCCCTGCAAATCACTGCTTTGGCCTCGTGTAGGTCGTACACCGTCCGGCCATCAGAAGACAAGATGGCCGCTTATAGTGAGGAACGTGTTGCACTCCGCTGACGCCTTGCTCACGTTTACAAATTGTTTAGGCCCAAAGATTGCACAATATCACATATTTTACTGTTGTCAATCCAACTTATGTTATATTTATATTTGATGCTTGGGTTACAATTTCGCGGTAGTCCTCGTAGGCATTGGCTACCAATATTCCATTGGGTAACCGGAGAAGTCGGGCAGTTGCGAACTCTCGCCAGCGCCGATGGTGCCGACCAACTCGGCCAGTGCAGTGGGACTCGGCCAGGAGAAGTCTGCCACTCGCAACAATATGATTGCATACGCATTCTCTTCACAGTTGAATATGCCAAACAATTTTAACTTTTTACTACCATAGTTTTTGTTATTTTGTCGGTTTAATACTACCGGGTACTACGAACATTCAGAAAACAACTCAAAGTCGAAGAGCTCCCACGTCCACCCTGCAAAACATGTACGGTCTGCCTCCGTGTTTCTGCAGATCGCGCGCGTACCGTATTAAAGTTCAGGCAAACATTATGCCATTTCTTCAGTAAAATTCATGGCTTGATGACTCTTAACTAAGTTGCTTCGCCATCTCCTATGACTTTTTAACGAACTTCAAGTGTAACTATGACGAAGACTGCAAAACTCGCTACCACGATCGCGATACACCGCATCTTTAATTTTACCCATACGTGCGTTGAACTGTGATCTGTGAAGTTTGCAAACATTACGCTCATCTTATGAATGACATTTAGATCGCTTTCGTATATAACTTAAGTGAGACTTCAAAAAAGAAACACTAATATGGAGCATATATTCTAATAGGGTGCATACTGTACTGGCCGACTTCTCTTGTATTCGGTCATTGTCAACTGTCAGTGTCTGTCTGTTTGGAGTCGATGCAGGATGTGGTGGTCGGACATTCCCACGCCTGATTTTACTGACCCCTCAGCCTTTCAAGATAATAATATCGTTGTAAGAGTGGATTTGAGTGACCGTGATTTGTCACAGTTTTCCTTTTCACTGGTAACGGGTAGTATATCACTGTTCAGTTACCATGTTTCAACTCGTCAATGTTGACTGAAGTCCGATAGCATAAAGGCGAGTTTCAGTGCCATAGCGTTGTACGCTGTACTCGCGTACACTGGGCTGTACGATCAGCCTTGTACGGTAACACTAACAGCGCATACATGGCATCATGAAATCATGCCGCAAATATATGCGCACTGTCAGAAATTCACGAAACTTGTCACAAGCGTTGTTCAATAGCAAGTGGTTTGACACAACAAGTATTATTTTTGTTCAAGACCTGTATCAGTGTGTTTCGGGTCACAGTCTAAAAATAGCACACAGCTGAGAGGTATAAACCATCATTGCAACGTACGAATTCAGTGTCAATTATCATTAGTATTTATTTCTATCATGCATAGATACGATGAAATTACTCTCAAAAGTGTACATTACCTCATAGCATGTTCAATGTCGCATTAAATAATCATATTTGTGAGCTTTCGAGCCCATTTTCACGACCAAGTCGCTCGAACGACGTGTATTCCGACATATTGCTTGTTTACATTCAGAACGAGGCTCTGCAGCCTATTGAATTATGCAAATTTCTATACGTCCGCTCAAGCTGTATGGTAGACCAAGACAGACATTTCCTTTTTTCTCTCAAAATTTAGCTCTTTGATACCATGATTTGGCCCGAACCTATTGTGGTAATTACGGTAGTACGTGCCGTAATGCATAATATATATGTCTTTCTGTTTTCTAACTCAAGAAAATGAAATTTCACATGAACTTCATGCGTTAGTGTGACTGCTTTGAACTCCGTGTGCTGAAAGAATGCTGACGTCAGGATCACAATTTTATCGGCCTACCTTTTACTGAGTGTTGTCCCTGTGTGACTTCAACAAAAAGATGGCGACTTAAAGCCACATTCATAACGGTAACTTTGAAATTACCAAGCATCTCTAACCGAACCTAACATGAATATCTACTTTCGTTCAAAAGATATTTCGCCCATACCTGAAGGCTCACTGGGCATGCACAAGCGAAGGACCCCCCCTCCCCCTCCTTAAGAAAAACCGAAACACAGAAACAAAAAGTCTAAAATACAGGCGATTTTTGTCGTAGATTCTTGAAGTTTGATATTCAGTCCTGATAAAAGTCTGTCGTTACGAGTTAAATGAGCCCGCCATTTGTTTTTTTTTTTCTGCTCGTGAACAACATTGTTTTCATTTTATAAGTTGAATTCGGGAAACACACTGCAACAAAAAACAAGTGGTGCAAAATTATGTACGCAGAGAGGCGCTCTTCAGATATAGTGTTTTCTCGGGCGTGCTTGACCCAAGTCCTTGACCTTAAGATAGTCTTGAATGCAACACATAGTAAAACTGGGTAAATTTAACCTTTTGAAATATTGTTCAAGATAAAACATTAATTTGTAGACATTGCATGACATGCGTGTGAACTTGTTGCGAAAAGTATTTGATGACGTCGGCATCGACTGTCACAGCACACAGGTCTCTGATTGGTCATCGAAAGTGTAATTTGACATCGGTTATTCGTCGTGGTACATTCGGAAGTTTTCGTAACTTGGCAAACGCTGGACACACAAATGTGAAAAGGTAAGTGGTCGACGACAACAATCAGTGATTTCGCAGCTAATTTTACGCAATGTTTGGCGACATTTGGCAATAGAATGTATTTTGTGTAGTGTTTACCACTATAAACTAGACATTGTATCTGTATGTGTCAGAAAAAACTGATACATCTAACTTAAAATAGTGATGGAAACATGATGCTGAGCAGAGGATGGAAGATCGTGAAAGAATAACAACATGGTGGGGTGTCCATCGTGTGATTGATGAGCGAGGGACAAGGGAACTGCTAAACCGCCATGGCGCACAGACCCTTTTGGCAGTTCCAATGGATAGGGCCGAATCCGCCAAAGCTGTTGATATATACTGAGCATTTCGATGGTACAGAATGTTTAAAAATGAAAACTGTCAAACCCGTAAATGCGGGCTCATCGCGCGTCTTGACGTCACGTTTTTCCTTCAATTTAGTGATTGGGCCCTGTCCTGGGCAATAGCAATAAGTCGATCAAATGTGAAATTTTCTTGTCTAACCAGCTGCTCCACGCCGCACAGGTTTACAAGTATGGACAATTGTTCACTGTTTTCGACATTTTTGTAACTCATATGTATGACTGCTTCTGGCAGAAATGTCTTGAAACATGGGATGTACAGAGGAGCTGAGGCTGAGGCCGGGGGGCCAGCATCGACGACATGGTCACAACTACCCCAATTTGCATATTGCACATGGCTTGATTCTGCAAGCTTTGCACTTTTTTCTGCTGCCACAACCGATTGACGTTGAGCATGGTGTCCTATAAGTAGTCCGTTAACATGAACATTGAGACGAAATAATACTCAGAATATAGTAACGTAGTTTTGCAGGGGGGTACGGGTTGGACTGAGATAGGAGAATATTGTGTATGGCGGGGACATTGCGCAATGTGAGCTGAGACTGTACAAAAAAGTCACTATCTTAGCTTTTAGACTAGCCTACCAGGTTAGGTGAGGAATGTTCAAGAAAAGCTGCATTTTTTCCAAAACACTAAATTTATTAGGTAATACAAAAGACGCTATTAAACTGAGATACTGCAAAGAATGAAAATTGTTGTATTGAAAGTAGAGATGATTATGAATGTCAACTCCAACCCCTCCTACCTTGAGGCATAGTGGGGGATTTGGAAATTAGTCTGATATGAAGTTTGTCAAATGCCGCACCCCTGGGGCAAGATGATCTGGAAAATCCCTACCTAAAACAAGTAAATCCCCATTTCCCCCATCCCAGTGGATTGCCCCAATGGGTGGGACATTCATAAATTCTGTGCTTGTCCATGGATGAAAGTGACTAGGGGGATCAAAATGAGGCAATTGCCCCGCATAGTTTCATGGCAAACATGGTTTAATCCCCCACATTTGTCCCATATTACCACATTTGTCCCATATCACCCGAGGTTGAGTCCCTCAGGGATTACATTCACTGCTGCATTAAAGTATTAGATTTCTGGTTCCTTGCACATAATTTTTTACTCGACACAGGAAGTTTACTATTGCAGAATTTTTATGGAATTTCCATTTGTATATGATGTTGTTAGTTTCCTTATAGAAATGTATTTTGACATCATTTAATGCAAGACATCAAATGCTAGATAATACAGTGTCAAATGATGCGAGATTTTGTCAAGATCTTGAACAGTATGTGTTATGGTCTGTTGGTTGTCTTTTCAGCAAGTATGCAAATTAGCATTTGGTACACAAGTATATTAGCGCCACCAAACAATTCTAAATATCTTAGAATACATACAAATGATATACCTATAATCAGTTTTTATAGCTAGCTGTGGGTCCCAAGCTGTGGTGATGAGTTTTCTGATGAGTTTTCTGTCTTTCACGTAGTGAGTTTTGACTTTAACAAATAGTCACAGCTATGATAGATTCCATAGATTAGCAACAGAAATCATGTGCAAGCAGATAATTTTACACAATTTTTTGATCAATTTGCATCCTAATTATGTTCTGCCAATAATCAATAGCCTGGTTATCGGGAACCTACCATGACCAAAAACCTGGACAAAATTAACCAAAATACCAGCCTTCTGTCCTGACTGCACTTAGACTGCTAGATTAGATGCAGGACATGGATCATGTCACTACAGTCAAGTAGGCAGTGATTTCCAAACTTTTTTACCATGTGAAATTGGCAGATTTAACGGTTAACATGCAGTGGGCGTTATAACTGCTTCACAGTATGCTATCCATGTATTACTCTTTCTCATCATAAAACTCTCAGGGCTTGACAATTTTTTTTTCAGTTCACTAGTCCATGGGACAAGTGGATTTTCAATTTCACTTGTCCTCACAAAAATTTTACTTGTCCTCCATTTGTATGAATTTTACTAAGTAAAACTTTCCAATGAATAATGAAAACAGCCTGAGCCAATATTCATAGGCAGTATATTTCATTTTATTGCACTGTACACACCAAGTACACGTTGCATCAGTGTTCCAAAGCCTCAATGGCAACCATGACAGTTTTCGGGATGCAATATTCTAAGACACAAATCTCACAAACACCTTCCTCTGCTGACATCAGCACTTCCGTCTGCTACAATACAGATATAAAGTCTGTGTCATGAAGGTCATCCATTTGATCTCTTTTCAGGACAGCCACAATACTTGTGACAATTTCCGTAGCGGCTTTGTTATTTTGGTAATTTTCGCCGATGTTGATGCTGATTTTTTGTCAACAGTTCACATTGAAGGTACATATCATACATCGGCTTCCCGGGTTTGGCAATCATATAAATCCCGTCGTAAACAGATTAGTCAGTTTCTTGTGTCACTGGTCGTCAGTTCAGTTTACACATTGCGAGTGCGATCGGGGAGTTGGCAAGTGAAACCGTATCGGGCTCACCGAGACCCGCAAAATTTCAACAATCATTGTCCCCATCACGTTCTCATCTATGATGCGCCAAACAGTCCAAATTCCGTTGACTAGACTCGTGAGACCTTATCGATTCAACGCGAAACTTGTCGCATCCGTCAAGAAAAGCATTACACTTTCCCAGTGATTTGGCAATGGTAGGGTATTTGAGACAAGATGTACGGGACATTTTGGAGCCGTCATACCAAGGCCACTGCGCTTCCTATTTCAGGAGATAACATCTACGGCGTTTTTCCTCATCATAACGGTTATGTTTAGATCTTTTGTCAGAAACATTGTTCGAATCATCACATCATTGTTTCTCAGATGACCCACTCACACTGGCACTCATGGCGCCGCCCAAAATGTCATCTAAATCATCACGGCATCGTTTCTCTAGTTGCACGATGCCTTGTTCGCGTTAGTGGAAAAATCCCGTAAAATACTTACATTTACCGCGATCACTCCACAAACAGTCTGTCAAAAACATTCGTCTATGTCGCGAGGCAGCAGAAATTATTTTCAAGTACGTCACCATTGTCGATCGTCAACAAAAAGTATGGTTGGTATTTCCGATTTTCCTTACCTAATTTGTTGATGTAGAGCAGTCAGCATACAACAAAGAAATGCTGCTTATGCCAAATTTTGGACGAATATTTCATTGGACGATGAAACACTTTCATGTTGATCATTGAAAATTGCATCATTGTGTGAGTTGGCAAGTGAATCTCTGAAGAATGTCACAGTTGTATTTAAAAAAGTCTGTGATTGACGTTTATGTTGTGTCGATCTACTACAACGCAGATTGGGCAACACGTGCACAAACTTAGGTTCGCGTTGATGGCGATGTATAAACAACATGTCCGGCGGGCGACCAGATTTTATTTTTGACTTGCCCAAACGTAAATTTCACTTGTTCCGGCCATCAGGCCATAGGAATTGTCAAGCCCTGAACTCTACCAAGTTCCCTTGTAATGCTTTGGAAAAAGACACTCACATTTGTGTAGTAATTTACCGTATCATGCACAGTTTGCCAGAATATGGGCAAGCACATGCATTTCTGAACAAGCTTCATTCTGGTTACTATGTGCGTTGCTATCAGCAAACGTTCCATTCATGAACAAAGCCAGGGCGAGATTCAAACGTCTCCCCCTCCTTATGGTATGGAAGACCGTGAAGTTAGCGAAATTGGATATTTCTCAGGGTTTCATATTAAAATCCAGTGTTAACTGAGCATGTTACCGTTGATGTCTGCATTTTTGAAAGATTTAAAAATAAACTGAATATTAGATTGAGTGCGATCATGCGACAGATAAGCTAAGCCCAGCCACCAGCCATTGCTGAGCTTCAAGAACACAGTCATTTCATGGCAAAATCTTCATAAAATAAATGGTACAATATTTCTTTCAATTGAGCTTGGAAAAAATGAAAATGATGATATAATACTTCACATGTTAACTGGTCTATCCATTCTAAATTATTTCTTTGATTTCTTCTGCAGATTTCTGTATCATAGATTTGCAAACCTCAGGGTAAAGTAACATGTCCACAACTGGACGAGCACGTGGAAGAGCCCGCGGGCGTGCTCGTGGGGCAGACCAAGCAGGACAGGTTCGCCGACCAGGAGAGCCTGGTCCGACCCCTGCACCCGCCCCTGCTGCTGCAGCAGCTGCTGCACCACCTCCAACTCTGGCTGCAACTGCCCGTGCACCACCACCAGCTGAACCACAGGCACCCCCTGCACCAGGACGCGGCCGATCTCGGGGAGGTCTGACACAAGCTCCTGCCCCAGGAGGAGGTAAAGTGCTGTTATTGATCATTCAGCTATTGCCTCTATGGCTCTCCCATAATGCAGGATTACTTGCTTGTATCTAGGCAGGGTTTATTTATTAGCAGTTGTGTGATTTGATTAACAGTTAGAAGTAAACTATGATCACTGATAGAGTAGAATGGGTTGCGAATTGCACATATTGAACTTTATTTGTTTTACACTTCTCCTGTTCTGCTGAGAACCAAGGACAACTGCTGATTTTGAGCCTATCGTTGCATATGATTTAAGTTTGCATTGAACGACTTCTGTTGATCATATTCACTATGTACTAGCCCATGAATCAGTTGAAATGGTAAGGTTGCTCCTGAAACCTCTGGCGAAGGAGATAATGGTAGTGCTTTCATTACTCTGACAAATTAGATGTGATTTCTTTCATACATGCCACAGGTCTTTGATGATAGCCTGTATTTGAATACTTATGAATGATGTAGTTTTTGAGTGGCTGTTAATCTGACAATCTGTCAGCAACTTCTTGTAATGTAGTAGAGAGAAGGTGTGTTAACAGATTGATACCATTTTCCAGCTGGAGCAGCAGCTGCTGTCACTGGTATGGGCATACTGGCTCAGTTAGCAAACTTATCCATTGGTGGTCCTCAGCGCAGCAGATTCAGTAGGCGAGATGATGTAGTGTTACCAATAGAGCCCAAGACTAGACCTGCTCACATTCAGGATAAGACAGGTAATGTTCAAGATAGATTACAACTCCTGTTACCTGTGCTGTAAATTTTTTTTTGAAAATGTCTATCCAGCAAAGTTGTGCTGAAAATCCGTCACTCTGCATATTTTGCAATAACATGTTTCTCTGAGAATTCTGAATGGATATTGCTGATCTTTATTGATGTAGATTTTAAGCAACAGTGACATAGAATTTATTTTTATTATGTGGATACTTGACTTTCTGAATATACACAGTGTAAGTTTGCACATGTTGTTTACTGTACGAAACTTCCTTAAAAGAAACCCTTCAAAAACTTCACTGACCCTGTATAACTTTACTCCTGTCCTGTCCACTAAACTGCACACAACTCTGCCAGTCCCTTGATTGCATGTGCCTGCATCTGTTCCATATTTCTCCTGTAACATCCTTCAGGCAAAAGTGGGCAACCGATCCGTTTGATGACAAACTTCTTCAAACTGAAAACTCGTAAAGAGTGGTGTCTGTACCAGTACCATGTGCAGTTCAATCCTGAGATTGACTACAAAAACCTGCGATACCACCTCTTAAATGAGCATGATGATCTGCTGAAACGACCCAGAGCATTTGATGGTATGATGCTGTTTCTTCCAAGAAGACTGGAACAGAAGGTAAGTGTTTGTATTCATGTAGTTGTCACTTAGTCCGGGGTGTGGGGGGTGGCTATAGGGTGTCTTGATACACTGTCGGGAAGAACGTTGGACCAGAACAGACAGCAACAGGTGCACAAAAATGCTCTTAAGTTGTCGTACTTTATTTGTGTCGAGTACAGTCTAACAATAGTAATCTGATCACTTTTGTTGGTGATCTCTGAAAGTTCTTGGTCAGGCCTCCAAGTGGTCTCTGTCTAACTTGCTAATCTGCATAGCTTACAGAGTGAAAATTTACATATTCCCATCACTTTGGTATGCGTCTTTATATATAATTAACTAAAGACGAGTTGACAAAAGAGATTCTCACAATGCGACTTCATGTAGGGATTACAGTTGATCAGAGTCATCGTCAATTGTATTGACTCTATGGAGAAAAATAAATTTTTTGAATTTCAATTAACTTTAAGGAGAAAAATATAATTTTCGAATTTTGAAAAATCAAGCCAGTGAGTTGTTACACCAAGAGCTTTAAAATGAGCCCCAACAAGTGGTATATCAGAAAAGAATTGCAAAAGTTTGAACATCTAAATTTGTGTCCCCGAGGTGCATTCTACCTTAAACAGAGGATCTTGTCTTAAACAGAGAACTTTCTGTCCGCAGGTTACAGAGTTGACTTCTACACGCAGAAGTGATGGTGCTAAAATCAACATCACCATAACACTCACCAATGAGCTGCCACCTACATCCCCAACGTGCCTGCACCTCTACAATCTGATATTCAGAAAGTAAGTGAATCTGACGGCGTCAATGTATCAGTTGCCCAGATGAAATGATTTTTGGTGTCTTTGAAAAATGATGACAATATGGCGCGACAAGGATATTTACTGTGAACTCAGCACTGTAGTGATGACAAATATGTAATCAGCTTTTATCAGTTCGAGACACAAATGATTATCTTAATGGTCATCCCATCATGCAGGTAATAGTATGCAGTGTTGCTAATGGCTCCTGTAATTTGAATATTACTTACTTCCCAGGGGGCCTTTGCACCCTATGGAAGTCATGATTTGCTCATGTTTGTTGATGATTTCATTATTGTGTGCTCTTTTCTCTATCAAGGATTCTGGGTTTGATTGATATGAAACAGATCGGTAGAAATTATTACAACCCATTAGATCCAGCAGTCATTCCTGCACATAGGTAAGTACCAGGACAGAGTACAACTCAGAAATGTTATGCTGTTGATCTATGCGTATAAACTCATAGCAGTGCCTGTTACTATAAAACTTTTAGGCTTTTTGAATAGGCACTACAAGTAAGCTTAAGGAGACCAAACAGTAATATGTATATTGGTTGGAATAATAACAGAAGTGTAAAAAAGTCATTATTTCCTTGTTGGAATTCAAAGAATCATTGAAAAAGGAAAGAAATGTACATGTACAAAACCATGTATTTTGTCGATATTTGAATACATAAAGCAAGAGAGAGCAACCCAAGAAACGGGCAATATACTTTCGGATCTTTATGAATACCTGGCAATGGTGTTTCACTTTGCAGACTAGAACTCTGGCCAGGATTCGTCACATCCATATTGCAGTATGAAACCCATGTTATGCTGTGTGCAGACGTATCCCACAAGATCCTTAGAACAGACACTGTACTGGACCTGTTGTATGAGATGTACGAACGCCGGCGTGGGAACTTCCATGATGATGCAACTAAGAGATTAGTTGGAGAAATTGTTCTCACCAGGTATATAAATGTCATTGAAATCTTCAGGTTCATGGAGATGCTAATTTGGTGTCCTAGCCATGTAAAGGCTTTTGCAGGCATGAGAAATTTCCAAAAAACAAGAAGAAAATTTATAATGTCTTCCCTACTGGAACTGATGACCACTTTCTGAAAAGGAATGCTTCCTCTCTTTATTTTCTGTATGCAGTCTCATTTCATATTTTCAAAATGCCTCATTACACTGGGGAAAAAAGTATATGGTGGCCTTACTGAATTGTACTGTCAAATTAAATTAGTATGTGCCATTTGTAGTATAGTATATGAAAAATCACACTTAACCCTTTGAGTGCTGTAATTTTTCCCACCAAAATTTAAGTGCAACATTTTACCAATTTTTATGAATTTTCCTATAATTTCTTTGATAATTTTGAACCAAATGGATATCACATTTCATTGGCTGCAGCTTATCAAAATTTTTGTAAAAATCTGAAAAAAATTTACTGGGTATATTTTTTAAAGGTGACAAAAATTGACTTTGGTGCTCAAAGGGTTAATTGTTCATGCAGCTAACTTTTAAAATGCTCGTGAGGGTTAATGAAATGCCTTCATATTCATGAATTCTTATCAGACCAATTTTATTGTATAGAGAACATGTCTAATAGTAGGTATAATGGTTACTATTATCATCTGTAAAGTGTCCTTCCCTGAACAACCAGTAAATATTTAAATGATACGGATACAGATGTTGCCACAAAGACTTTGAAATAATAACATGCTTTGTCTGTACACACAGATACAACAACAAGACGTACCGTATTGATGATATCGACTGGTCAAGCAACCCACAAAGTAAGTTCCAAAGCGCCGATGGGTCAGAGTTGAGCTATGTGGAGTACTATTCCAAGGCCTATAACAAGACAATCACAGACCTGGATCAACCTCTGCTGGTCAGCAAACCAAAGAAAAGAGTAAGTGCATAAATGTGGAGTATTTCCTCCGGAAACTGGTGAAAAGTATTTTGTCTGTAGTATATAAACAATCATGTATGATCTGAAGAATACAGTATTTGTAACGTCATAACTGTTACTGTTGGCTTCCTCATATGACATTGAAGAAGGCAGCCACTTTTCAAATGTTTTTGTGCGTGATTCATATCCTCCATCCTTCTTGGCCCCTCCTCACCAATCTTTCTTGTGTTTCCTAAAACGCGATGACACAGTTGATAACCATCTCCTTGTTTATGTCAAAGGACGAAAAACGCGGCATGGGACCGATCAACCTGATCCCTGAGCTGTGTACCCTGACTGGGCTCACTGATGAAGTGCGTGCAGATTTCAACGTGATGAAGGACATCGCAACGCACACCAGAGTGTCACCTGACCAACGTCAAAACACTCTGCAACGGTTCATGATGAAGATCAAGTCCAATGCAGAGGCATCTAAGGAGCTGTCAAATTGGGGCCTGCAGTTTGATGACAGCTTGCTTCAGTTCCAAGGACGTGTCGTTCCTCCCGAGAAGATCTTTGGACAAGACAGATCGGTGAGCAAGTACCATTTATGTAGAAGTTAAACAATCACAATTTACTGAAATGGGTCAGTAGTAAAATGGTTTTGGTAAAAGATTCATCAGCAAAACTTGAAGTTGATGAAGCAGTTGCCACCATCGTTGTCTGTGACATAAGCATCTTTAAGTTTTAGGTGGTGAATACAAAAGGAGACAGTGACATTTTAAAATATGAATGCAAACATAGTTCAACATGTATTCCAGATGAACAATAGATTGCATATCTACGCACATAAATTATCGATGAGACTGAGATCAGTTTGACATTCTATGTGTGGTATCTTTTATGTTGTGTAGAAATAGTTATTAGTTGTAAAAAGTATACATCTTCCTCCCGATTTTAATATTTGAGGTGGAATACGATTTTTGCCCTTCACAGTTCAACTACAAGCCAGCTGATGCTGAGTGGTCCCGTGAACTACGTGGAATGCCCTTGACTTCATGCGTCAACTTACAACACTGGATCCTGGTCTTCACTCGCAAAGATGCACCAAAGGCTCAGGACTTCTTGCAGAACTTGATGCGTGTGGTTGGTCCCATGGGCATGAAATGCAACCAACCCATCATGTATGTATACTTTGTCGAACATGAATCTGTATGGATATTTACCATGCATTTTGTTACAAAGAGTGTACACAGATTGTCCCACAAGATATTTACTCAAGTAAGAGTATGTTGACAGCTGATGTAGGTGATCATTACATAGAACACGCTCAAAAGCTGAGTTCATTGCCAGCAGATGCAAACAGAAATTCTCTTTGCAAGAAACCAGGGCGGGTAAGTGACAGCCTAGAGTGGTAAAATGACAACAGAGAGTGGTTAAATGACAGGGGAGGGGTAAGTTAAATGACAGCGGGGGGAAATGGTTTGAATAAGAGTTAGTTCAGAAAGAAGCCCTTAGAGAAAAATTTGCTGGTGGTGAGTGATAGTGAAAATATGACCACTGAGTATGTAAAACGTAAATTTTTTTGATGCAATTCAAATGTACAGGTGTGAATCACAAGACGATCGTTCAGAGTCCTATTTGAGAACCATCAGAGAGCAGATGAATTCTTCCATTCAGATGGTAAGTTACTGTATTTTCACATCAGAGTGAACTTCAAAATTTGAGCAGAGTTGGAGAAAAAAATATTTTCAGTAATTGTAATATCTATCTGCGAATAATTGAAAAGAGTACACTATCTATAATGACGATCAGGAAAGTTCTTGATATCAGATCGCTGGTCAGGCTGAAAACTTGCAGCATATATGAAATGCTTGAACTTTAAATGAAAGATAATGTGTGTTCACTTCTTTTTGGTGGTTCTTTTGGGTAGGTTGTATGCATCCTGCCGACCAACAGAAAGGATCGTTACGATGCCATCAAAAAGTTCTGCTGTGTTGACCACCCAGTACCCAGCCAAGTCATCGTTGGACGCACTCTTGCCAAAAGACAAATGTTGATGTCAGTGGCAACCAAGATTGCCATGCAGCTGAACTGCAAGCTAGGGGGAGAATTATGGGCTTTGGAAATTCCTGTAAGTTAAAATTAGTTGGTCACTACCAATTTGCATATATCAATATGTGATGAAAAAACGTGTCTATCATGTTGTCCTAGGAACATATGCAGCCTTTAGTCTCTGCAGTGAACTTTTTTGGTGCCTTTGATGCCACGGATAGACAGACGAACAAAGAAATTGTGCAATTCATAATTTTGGCTATGCACAGTCACAATTAGGATTTTTTCCACGTTAGTTCAGGCATTCTGTCCCTGCTTCAGATCACAAATATTTCAATATGTATAATTATGTCAATGTCAAGGAAAGTTCAGAAAATATTTGCGATATGACAAGCTGGTAGCTTGTACAATACAATTCAAATCTTGCAAAAAAAAACTAGTCTCCCCGGCGCCAGCGGCCATGGCAAGCAAGCTCGGCAGGGGCGCCGACGCATCTGCCGGGCAGAGCTCTGCCCCCCGTTCATCCACTGTACACCGACCCCCCTGACTATAGCTATATAGTATTGTAAGTTAGTTTGCACTCACTGAAGTATGCAAGTTAGATGACTGACATGTTAACAATTCATGTATTGCTTCTTGTGAAAGTAAAGATGGATATCTACCTCAATGTTTCCTCTTCCTGTACCTACAGCTGTCAAACACTATGGTTGTTGGAATTGATTGCTACCATGATTCACTTACCAAGGGTCAGTCCATCGGAGCATTTGTTGCCAGCACCAACAAGAATATGACAAGGTAAGAGGCCTTAGCTGAGTAAAATTTGTGACAAAACTTAGTGCGTTGGTAGGGCAAAGACAGTTAATTAAATTAACTGTAACGTTGTGCCTGCCATGTTTTAATATGTCAATGAAACCATTTACTGTATACGCATGATACTCAATCACCATCCAGATTTTTTGAAATGTTTGTTGTCCAAACACTTGTCAGCATTTTAAAGTTCTAACAACCTATTGTGCAGTTGATGGCGTTTTGCAGACGGTCAGATTACAAATTTTTGTAAGATTTCCCACTTCCAGACTTTTGTGCAGAGGGGGGGTCTGGTGATTGGCAGTAAGTTTTGTCAGTTATGCGAATGTTAGTAATCCATATCTTCTTAGTATAGAGTAAAGTTTTCTGTGTACAACACGAAGTCACACAGACTAAATTATAAATGTTGCTAACTGACAGGAGAGGGATTGTCTATACTCAAAAAGGAAATGATCTTGATGTTGTCTTTCTCAGAATCTAAAGATCAAATGCGCCCTCTAGAGTTGCATTCTCCACATGTAAGACATGGCTCAGTTTGCTACAACACTTGTCATGAAACAATAGTTAATTGTAATTTGTTCATGTCATCTGTAGATTCCACTCCAGGGTGACTTTTCAACATACTGGTCAGGAGCTGATTGATGGTCTCAAAGTGTGCATGAACGGTAAGCATTTTCTCAGATGGACAGCGTGTTTCACGTGAGCTTCATGTATGTCCTCTTGATTTTGGACAAAGTATCTGAGACCATTCCAGATAAGATGTCAGGCAAAGTGCTGAAAAAAGGCTGTACAATCACACCATATAGCCACTGAGTATAAGATGCAGAAAAACTCAACACCTTGATGGAAAACTTTATTCATAGCAGAAATTTTGCTGCAAGACTGAGTTTCATGAAAAGCACTTTCCTTTGAAATAGTTCACTGTTCAGGTGCAGCCAGCAAAGCTGTAATGTGCAAAAAGACGTTTGTGTGCGGATTTTCAGCGGGGAGGCAAATAAAAACCTACAAGCTGGCAGGGAGAAAAAATTTAATTTTTACAGGGGGCATGGAAAAAAATTGAGTCTTTACAGTGGGCAGGGAGAAAATTTCATGCAGTTGGTCCTAGAAAAGGAGGGGAATGGTGTGATTGCTAGAACTTCAGGGAAGATTAAGGGCCTTACTTAGAGGGGAGCAATGCCTAAAGGTTGAAAAAGTATAACAGTCAAGTAGCTTACACTGAGCAAGGATGTATATTACATCCATGCACTGAACAAATGTACACTTTGTGGTAGGTCAATTTGTTACATAAATGTAATGTTCACGTAGGAATAAGTACATCTTGTGAACAATTGGGAACTTTCATTAATGGGGATAAGGCAGAAGTGAACTGTTGTGGGGAGCAGGCAGACTATAGATACTGGAGGGCAGTGGGCATCATAATTCAGTGGGAGGGCATATTTTCCGCATATGCCTGTGGGAGGGCCATTACGAACAGCTCTTTTTGCCCCTCCAAATTTTAAGGTCAAGGTCAAAAAAAGAAAAATTTGTATATCAAACTTCGATATATTTTTTGTGATGATTTTGTAAATTTAACCTAATTTACCAGTTCGATGCACTTGACAGCTTTCAAGACCTTGAACCTTTTAATCATCTGCATAACAATAACTTTTCTTTGGCAGCCTCACTGAAGAAGTACCACGAAATCAACAAGACCCTGCCAGAGAGAATCTTTGTATACCGTGATGGTGTTGGTGATGGTCAGTTGCCAGCTGTGGTAGAACACGAAATTCCACAACTACTGGATTGCTTCAAGCAGCTTGGTGCTGATTACAAGTAAACATGACAATATTGTTCATTTGTCTCCTGGCTAGATTTGAAATTGAGGTGGAATCTATTAAATCTCACAGCAGAATTGCACAGGATAGTTTCAAAATATGAAAGGGAAAATTTCAAAGAATGTGAAAAATGTTATGGAAAATTGGGAACTGGCTACCAAGTGAAAATTTTTTCTCGGTTCAGTTGATCAAAGACACTGGAAATAGAAGATTGTAATCTTATAAACTGGTCGGCAAGACTTCAAATAAATAAATTGTGTCAAAAACTTGTACTAGATCATAGACAAATTTGATAAAATTGTTTCAAAACAATTGCAATAGTAAAGCCTATCTTGTAAATTCTGTGTTTGTCTTTCCTTTTGACAGCCCCAAGGTAGCAGTCGTTATCGTCAAGAAGCGTGTCAATGCAAGATTCTTCAATGCAGCTGGCCAAGGTCTGACTAATCCGCCACCTGGTACTGTCATTGATACTGAAGTCACCCGTCCTGAATGGTTAGTAAAGCAATGATTACAAAGGACAATTTTCCCAAGTTTTGAAGTCTAGATTTGTTTCCTCTGATGTAGCACTGTGTGAATGCAATGACTTTATGTGGTTTGTTGTTTGTGAATTGTTAACCTAGACAAAATGAGGTTTCAAATTTTAAAACATATTTTATATCTATTAATGTAAAGAATTACAGTGGCAAGAGCTAGATATTGATAAGGTTGTATTGTATATGATCTAATTTGTTCCTAAATATACACCACTTGTTTCAAATATTCCTTCATAAGTGGCAGGTTCTCAAAGACAAAAATAATACACCTTACACAAACTCTTTTCACACTGAACAACCAGTTTCCTCTAATGACCTACAGGCTTGTGGTATCAGTTAAAGCTGTTTACTAATTAATGAAATCTTAGAACACATTTGAAATTACAAATCCCCAGATAGATTGAAGAGTTTGTGTAGTGTTTATTATTTTTTTGGGGGGGGTTTTTACCAAATTAAGGAATTACATTGTGTTTGTGTGTCAGCTTTTATTATCGATGATCCCTAATCAAAGACAGATTTAAATGCCATACTTCTTATGCATTTTAATAAGTCCAATGCAAACAAGGTGTTTTCTGTTGCATCAATTCCTATGGCGGTGTAAATAGGGCTGGTGGTTTGAATTTTCCCATCATGCAGCAGTATGTCAAAGGTCAGACTCTGAATAATCTTTTTGACAGGTTTGACTTCTACCTGGTGTCTCAGTCAGTGCGTCAAGGCACTGTGACCCCAACTCATTACCATGTTGCCTGGGAAACCACTGGACTAAAGCCGGAGTACATTCAGAGACTGACTTACAAACTGACTCATCTGTACTTCAACTGGCCTGTAAGTATTGCAAATGTGTTTCAAAACTGAAATATTTTTCCCAGCTACTTTCGCTTCAGAAACAAATTGTTAAAATTCATTCAATATTCGTCAGTTCATCAAGTCCCAGATTTAAGCAGTGGTAGAAATTTGAATTTCAACTGTTCTGAGTTAACTTCACGCCTTTGATGTTTCCAGTTATACCTCTAAAAATATTTGTGAATTTGACGAATGAACTGTGAGTTTATCAAATTGATGAAAAGATCCCAATATAATCATGTTTTAGAGTGAGTCAAGTTTGTCATGTTGTTTTGACAAGAATGGTGCAATGAGATATATTGTTGTCCAGTGTTAAAGGGAAAGTGATGTTTGACCATTAAACTGGATTTTCTTGAAGACAACAGATGTCGGCAGAATGTTTTACCAACCTAGAAAGTTGCTCAGCAATTAATGTATCAAGTTCAGATCAAATTCATAGTCACTGCATGTCTTTATCATGGGCTAGAAACAAACAAAAAATATTTTTCCAAACAATGAAAGTTGCAGTGCAGATGTGTTTGTGAACGATTTTGGAAGCGTTTGGAAGAAATGTATCTCAATACCTGCTGCCAATCCTCACATAATTTTCCCAGGCCTCAGATGGCATATGACATATCTGTGATTTGTGTATAAGCCAAACAGTCACATTTTCCAGTAACTTTTCAGATTAGTTTTGGTTTTGGAGGATTGTTACGCAATGTGTTGTTTTTCTGTTCACAGGGTACCATTCGTGTGCCAGCACCCTGTCAGTATGCACACAAGCTAGCATTCTTGGTTGGACAGAGTCTACACAGAGAACCCAGCCTGGCTCTGGCAGACCGGCTCTACTTCCTGTAAAACAAAATGTGTGGAGCAAGAAGAGACTTCTAAAGAAACCATGTAGAAAGGAGGAGAAAGTTTAACTAGTGATATGCAATTATGTTTAGTTCAATCATTGTCAAACAGGGTACAAGGCAGAACTGTTTAAATTCAGCCAGTTTTAATTGGAAACATTTTCTTGTCAGAAATTTACGATGTTTTGATTAGATTCACATCAGTATAAGCAAAGAATTCAAAGTGATGAAGTAACCAGTTTATTTTGCTAATCATGTTTTCCTAAACATTCCAAGTCTTAGAAGAGATTAAGGATGAATCACTTGATCTAGAAACAAAGCAATTAAAAGTAAGAAAGCTTTTCTGGTTCCCATGAGAGTTCAGAGCTGGATATATGCTAGCATCATGAAGTTTTTCTTTACCATATATGTGAAGTTCATTAAGGCATATTTTTTGCCTTTCTACAAAGCATTCCCCTTATATTCAAGAAGAAAGGGACTCAGGTGTTTATTAGTGTTTAAAAGTTTAAAAATAGTTGACTGTGTTGTCATATAACCCCGGTATCGAAACTAAAGTATGGATAACTTTTTCTCACTTGTTTTGAATGCAAAAATCAGTAACTGGGAAAACTGAGCTGACAGGAAAAGAGATACAGCAACCCCATATCCAAGCTTTATTCCTCAAAGCAAGCTTCAAGTCAGTTACCAGTAAAATCTCAATCTGTCAGAAAAGCTGTTATATTCTTGACCTTCAAATAGTCTGTCATCAACAACTTCTGGAGGAATTTTTTTGTCATTACAAAGTTTTCAAGCAAAGTGTCAACTCTGTCAAAGACTGTTATCAAGGATGCCAAAAGATCCAAAAACAAACTTACAGAACCACCTGTTTTGCAAACATTTCTGTATGTCAGTTGTTAGTTTACAAAATATTATGTAGGCAGTGTTTTGAATACCCTTGAATCATCTTTATATTTGTGCAGATTTAACATCAGTTGCATTTTGAATATTTTATGTGAACAAGCAATGGCTGTGTATCAAAAAAGGAAACAGTTGACGAGAGACCTCAGTTCTGTCACGGACAAGTGCCATGAGAGAGAGACCTCAATCCTATCATGGTCAAAACATTTTGAGAGAGACGGGCCTCAATCCTTGAAATGCGTTAAAAAGTGGGCGGTGATCCGAGTCTGAGATACTAAAATCACACAGTCTTGTATTGCATCATGATCAGTTTTCTATCAATGACCCACAGCATCTTTAATTCTTTCCAAATTACCACACGATTAAGTGATAAACTGCTTTCAAAATTACCACATGATTTACCGGTAAACTGCTTCCCACTCCAGACAAACAGACATAGTTATAGAGCGAGAGAGGAAGTGAGTTATGTTAGAACTTCTGTAGCATGTATTAGCTTTGTATGAGTGAGATGTTTGCTTTTCTGTGTCAAATGAGATCAAGTCTCAGGTACCTAGGTAAAGATGATGTTTTCAGGTTATTGTCCATTCTCTTTACTCCAAATATATAATCACAAATATATTGTCTTTTATATTTTTAATATATTTTATGTCTTTCAGTAGATGTTAGTGTTATTGTTGATGTCCAACAAATAAAATGGCATCAGAAGTTCTGCGTTGTGTCATTTGTTTGAATGTGTGTCCTTGTATGCAGAAGAGTGCTGTTCACAGTTACATGACGTTTTGTTACTAAATATACGTGCGCATGATATTGGACACTGCTGCTTGATATTTTGGTAAAATCTGTCAGTGTTGCATGCATCTTTTAGTATTCATTTTAACAAAAGCAGTAAGCTACAAAGGTGTATTTCATTGTTCTTGCATGCATAATTTCCAAAAGGGTAATCTAAGAAGGTGGACTAATTAGCATTGTAATTGGAGACCGAGGTCATTTGTGAACAGCCCTATTCATCTGTGATATAGAAATGTTGAATTCAAGCAAGTTTGAAAGTGTGGTTGTTTGATGTGGTTTAAACTGGGAAAGCTGACATTTTTAGCTCATATTTGGTCTTGTATATAAATACCAAAAAGAGCTTATATGATGAGTCGGTGGCGTCTGTATGTTTGTGGGTATGTATGTGCGGATGTATGTCCGTCACACACAAAGGCTCCCATACCGCCAGAGCTACCATCTCAGTATTTGGTGTACAGGTAGATGCAGGGGTTGAGATGTGAATTTGTTCAAATGAATACATCAGTGTCAAAAATGTGCAAATGAGGTAAGAAAAAGTGAATTGTGCAAAGGTACAAGAGTGAGCGCATGCCAGTAAGAAACAGGCCAACTCCTCTATCTTGAGTCATTTCCTGTCATTGTTTATGAACTGTTACATTATAACAGACCTGCTCAAACCATATAGACAGTTGGGGGGGGGGGGGGGGGGACCGTCTATACTTAACTAAGAGGGGCTTGTTTCTGCTATGCATGTTGCTAAAGTTGACCTCCAGTACCTAAAGTTTCAGACCTTATTTTTGTCATTCTTGTTTTCTGGTTTAAATATTTCTTGTTTTTCTGGTTGTACTGTGCAGAAATCATTGTCATAACATCAACATAGAATTTTCCTCCACTGAACAGATAGAAACAACATTTATTATTGATCATTAGTAACCCATACTGGTATATACCAATTCTGATCAAATTTGAGCGACACCGTATAATTGCGGTATTTTTTGCCTGTGTGGGTCAGTTTCTTGAATTAACCATATTTTGCACATTTTTGAACTAAAGTATAAAAATAAAATTTCTCCACAGGAAAAAAAGATGTATAAATCAATAAATACTACAAATGTAGTTTCAAACGTAAAAAATCACATTTTCCAATAGACATTCACAGACCAAACATATTTGCAAACTGAATTCTCATTGCTCTTAATAATTCATCCATGCGTAATTTTCAATATAATTTGGGAAATCATTTAAGGCGATACTGAAGGATTCAGAGTGCGCGTTGGTTGCTATCGCTGGCAACGTTCCAAACGCACACTTTTGCATGTGCAAAATCATACCGTTCCGTTGTTTTCTATGGATTTTCGACTCCTGGTATTTTGAAAATGCTCAAAATCTTTCAACTCTCTTCCTGCAGCCATGTTGACATTGGACGATGGGTATATTTCATGTCTTTGTATTAAAATTCTATTGAACGAGCACAGGACAAAGTATTCCAAAATGAAATTGCTTTATTTACATGACATAAAATATTTCCAAACACACGCAAACAAGCAAGCATGTTAGCAGAGACATTCAAGTAGTCTGACTATAATGAAATTGAATTCTAGAAGCATGATGCACATGTACAAGGGACCAATATAACTAAAATCGTTTTTCTAACAATTTTGATACTAGTAATCACATTTAAAAGAAAACACAAATGTTTACATATATTTACAGGATTTTGTTTTTACATTAATATACTTTCTCAGTAAATAGTACTTTACATATAAAATGACAGGAAATTGGCTATAGAAAAAGCTTTAATAGTTTGGATCTGAGATATCCGTGAGTGTTTCTTCGTGGATTTCCTTTTCCCACTGTGAAAGCTGTTCAATGAAGGCTCTGTTTGGACGAATGGTTGGTTTGCAGTCTTCAACATGTCTGTATGCATCCTAAATTGAATGAAAACAAGAATGCATTCAAAATTCAGAATTGATCAGGTAAGTAATGTACTCACACATACAATCCAATCAAGACACCGTAATCAAATTCCCTTGTCACGTAGGAATTTGGTCATCTATTGGTGCAAAACAAGGTACAACTAAAGCTGCATCATGTTGATAACATTCTACGAATACACATGGCAGACGTGTGCCTATCACCATACATGCTGATACAAATTCAACAAAGACCAGGTAACTTTACAGTAACTATAGACAGTCTTCCACTGTATTGTGTATAGTAAAAATTATCTTTACTGTATCTTTTCCTACAGAATCATCATGATATATGTATGGCTGGTTAGTCTTTCAGACAGAGGTGAAAACAGCTGAAATTGTGGTGTGGGAAGAAACCTTCAGACCAGGCTCACTAGTTTATATAATATTTGGCCATAACTTACCTCCAGACTCCACTTGTAGAAGTACATAAGATATGCCACTACGATTGTAACACTCCGACTGATGCCTAGCTCACTGTATACTAAGACAACTTTACCCTTTTTGGAATGTGATTCTGTAGAACAAAAGAAAATACATTCATTGCATGACAAAAATGTTTCAGTCAAGAGACAAAATGGTTTCAGAGATGTTGTATTTCAGGTCTCTGGTGACAGATTACCAGAAACAACAGATACGGTCTTTTTTTTATTCTTTATAATCGCACTATCAATAACCAGTGTCAGCCATCTTTAAAGAATACTGCAACCTGGTAGTGCCTCTTGCTGATATATCGGCAACTTTGATTGAAATGAAGACAGATGTTTAGTTTGGACTCAGAGATTCAGGAATGGGGAAGTCTGCATGTACTATCTACGTACAGACCCATGGTTAACTTACCAATGAACTGACAGGCTGATTGGAAATGGACAGAGAGATCAGCTTCATTGTCATCAGTGACTGCAAGCTGTAAAGTGTCACACTGTTCTGCTGAGCCACTGAAAAAAAAGGCAACATAGATCAGTGTAAATGACGTTAATCATTACACTCTACAACTCTTTGAAAGTATGCAAGATAATTGTGGTGATTAAAACCAGGATGAAGATGATGCACTTTACATAATTGATTTGCAATCGATCAATCACTTTATGTAACGCACTTCATGATAATTACCAACATTTACATGTAGATGATATTAAAAGGGCACACAGTGCCAGTTCACCATGTGTGAGAAAGAGTGCCACACATGTATTTGTATACTATTGGTGTTGATAAGAATTTGGATGGACTGCGCGATACAACGAAAACCATGAGCTGAAGCGTACATAGAAATGTATGAGCATTCCTCATTCCTGTGTACACGTTTATCCACATGTATTTGATTTTACTGCTGTGGTATAACAGCACCCGCTTTCTGTTGAATACTGCAGTAGTCAGAGTGACAGGTTTTTCAGAGTAAGCCTATTAGCGTGGTGAATATAATAGACTTTGTCACTGTAATAGAGCTGTACACGTGGATGTGGATCTTGCCACTCTGTTTAGATACAAACTCACTCATGGTTTGCTAGTGATTAATTGTACGAAGTAAGCTAAACAACTCAAATTTTGCTGAGCTCAAAATTTGCTGTTACAATGACTCACATAGGAAACTATTGATGGTTTGTAGGCAAAAATAATTCTTTGTAAACAGAAATATTGGCACATTCCCATCTGACATGACCTGTACTTTACATACACAGTAGATTTTGCAAGGAATGTAAATTATATCAGAGACCAGGCACTACACTACACTACTGAAAAGCTTGATATTTACTTAATACAGACTTTAAGAACCTTCCTAATCTGGTATGACAAAATCTTCATAAAAAATAAAGAGAAAAAAGAAACCTTATACTTGATGTTGTTTAGGAAATATCCTTTGGTCATGTGACACTATAGCGACAACTTCAGGTAAATTTGACAATCAGAGCTTATCGTGACCATGCCAAAGGAACCAACGCTGTTACAAAGATATTCATCTAGCATGGAAGATACTCATACTGAGAGTTCTTGCAACCAATTTGGCAGCACAAATTGCAAATGTTTACAATACTCACAGCTCATCATTTTGCAATGTAACATTCACTCTGGCTTTGATCTTCAAATCTTTCTGCACCACAGCACTACAAGATTGTTCATAATCCCCCAAATACACCTGACCCGGAAGGACTTCAATTGGATACGTCTTGAGATCATCAAGCTCTCGTGGCATGTAAATGATTTTCTGTGTTCTGAGGAATGGATACAATGCTGAGAAATCTTCATAGCCTCCTCTAAGAATTTTCACTGGATTTTTGCTTCCCATCTCTGACATAACTTGCGCACAATCAATGGCAGGTCCTGTTTGAAAATGAAAGAATGCATTGAGTATTGTATGTTCTTCCTGCACTGTAAAATCTATTATCAAGAACAGATCACAGTAGTTGAAGATATGTTTACTCAACATAGTGACTTACATGAGAAGAAAAACATTCTGAACAAAAAATTGTTTCCAACAAACTTAAAGCAAACGGTTATTGACTAAAACCACTGCTGGTAAAGAGAAGAACCATTGGCAATCACTAGTAAGTTCTATCCACCTCAGTACCCTATGTCCATTTTCACATTTTGCAAAAAAGTGTACAGAATGTTAGTGTTTTCAGCAAGAGTACCAGTGTTGAATCTCACAAAATGGGTGTCAGTAGGTTGGTAATTCTGCAATTGTTACTGTGAGTAATCAATACAAAAATGTCACTTGTTATATGCCAAACACACATTCTACGCTTGTAAGATGGATTTATTTTTCTTTTTTCATCGTGAAGTCAGCAGCTTCAGTTTGCTGTATAAGATATATTTTAATCAAGCTTTGAAGAAAACAATGTTGCAGTCATAGATATTTTTTCCATCCGTAAAATTTTGTCTGAGAATTCTGGTAGCACTCTAGTCACTAGCCAGGAAATAACTTATGCTTTCTGCCTTCTCCCACTATGCACCTTGAAGTGAAATACTTTGACTTTTCCTCAAACTTTCCTCAGTGAAACTTTCATTCATTCTCTTGCCAAATCAGGTTCACCATGCAAAATTTGGTACTAGAGAAACAAATTACTTAACATTTACTGATATTTTAAATTCAAAATGGCCACCATTCCAGTGTTAATTCTCTGGTGAAAAACTAAGCTGGTTAAAATTTTTCTTACCCAAGGAGCTTTAAAAAAGGGCCTCCACGGTTGGTAGACCAGCAAGTACCCTAAAATTTTAAGAGTCTGAATATCTGTCCCTGAGGTGCTTTCTATGTTAAATTGTTCTCATTTGTAGAAATTGATGCTTTATTCTAATAGTCCACTTTCACCTACCTGATTCTGCCAGACTCCTTGTGCTGTTATCAATAACTACTA
This sequence comes from Ptychodera flava, assembly GCF_041260155.1. Lineage (NCBI taxonomy): Eukaryota > Metazoa > Hemichordata > Enteropneusta > Ptychoderidae > Ptychodera > Ptychodera flava. The sequence goes on along the minus strand of NC_091939.1, from coordinate 19,260,615 downwards.
CATGTGTTTTACATTCCAATTCAGCATCATAGGGTACCAGGAATTCCTCATTCTCTGTCTGCGAGAAGGAAAGCACAATAAGTGCAGATCTAATTTTATTTATGGACAAATTTCAAAAGACAATGATGAACACAGTGTTCTCCCAGACCAATTCTAGAGTGGTGGCTGCCACTCTTTAATTTTTGGTAAACAATAGAAACTTATTGCCATAACAATTATAATTAATATTGTTATGAAAATTTGCAACCAGAAAATAGCTATGAAAGAGAGTTTTATGGGTCCATATATACTATCATGAAATATTCTGTCTGGATGAAGTATGGCATTTCATCAGTTCAGTTCTTTATCACTTGCAAATTCAAGAGATAGTCAGAAGTAAATCTAAAGAGGAAGTCTATGGAATTATAAATCTATGCATTGTACTTTTTTAAAACCAACTGAGGTCAAGGGTCAAAGGTTGGTTTATGGTATTTACCTTATGTTTACAACGGTGATGTTCTTTCGCTATCTCAAATATTTTTAGTTTTTATGACAGTTGAATTTAATGCTTTGTGAAAATGTCCACAATAATCAGACCTACCACAAACAGAATCACTGAAACACAAATGTGACAGCTTAGGAAATCACATCAATAATTCAAAAAATTCTAAAATCTTTACTTACCCTAGGGGCTTTCTTTGATGTGATGATGTGACTTTCATTGTATTCGTGTTCTTTTCTTGCATCTGCAGAGAAACAAAAAAGAGTTGATAAGGATTATCTGCAGATCATAACACTACTGTAGTACTATCAATAATATTACTAAATTTATAGCACACTGCCAAAGAAGGAACAATTTAGTGTTAGAGAGAAATTATTTACCTCAACACTTTCTACATTACTTAACGTCATTTTATCACATTTAGCTATATTCTCTTACTGCTACACTAACGCGGTTCATTATGTGCCTTTTAATGCCGCCAAAGTCAATTACTCTAGGGATTATCAATGGAATGTACAACACTCTCCTCAGTGCAACCTTCAAGATTATCTGATACCTTCAGGGCATCTATTTACAAAGTCAGTTTTGCAGGGTGTATTCACGTCAAACTCTGGCATTTTCTCCGATTAGAGGTCAGGCTTACGGGGAATTATGATTTCCATGCTGCAAAAACAAGCTTATAATAATGTATAGGGAGTGAATATTAATAAGTGCTATCACTATACTGCTAGCATACTCACCTAAAAGCAGAAGATAGTTCGGATCGCTGAGACAGGGATATGCCGTCGTTCCCTGCTGTAAAATATTATAGAGTTCCGTGGGTTCACACATCGTCATTCCCGACATCTTTCCGTTTCAAGGTCAGACAACCAACAGAATTAAAGTTATGATCAACTGAATATTAGACGAATATAGGATGTAAGCTGAAGTATTGCATGTAATCACAACATGACAGCTCCGTGTGTTCGTATCGTTCGACCAAAAAGACGGAGCCTTGTAACAATGAATCCAAACATTAGAAACATCCGCTGGTAGAACTATATAGTCCGTTGGAATGTGAAGTTAGATTGATATCGCGCATATGGAATTAAATGTTGTCATATAACGTGAAATTAGTGATATGATATAATATGAATCTGCGTTTGGAATTTTGTCCAGAACGACTGTAAAATAAATGGTATGATATCTTTATATATCAATCCGCTTTGGTAATGTACTTCCTGGAGATGTCTTGGATACCATTGTGGTGGATCGTGGGTAACGCCAGTGGGGGCGCTGCTCTACTGTCTCTATCGTCGACGCGTCAGACGGCCAGACAGACAGTACCTGATCGTCAGGCCAATACAATACCGTTTTGCGTTTTGCCCACAATAGCTTCTAGGTTTCTTTCCCTGTTTTGTTGGGATAGCGGATACCTTTTCAAGTCGGATTATGGTTTCAAACCAATTACTTTTGATTGTTTCGTATGCATTATGATATGTTTTTCCTAAAACACCAAGAAATTTCATCATTTTCATACCCTACTTTCTTTACACGGTCGCGGTTCAATTAGGCCTAAATGAACAGAAAAGGAGACGTTCCATTTCCATTGGGTTAGGAAACAATCAGCAAATGATATCCATTTGCCGGAGACATACAGTTCATCTTTTGATAATATTTTGCGATCTACTGCATTGTCGAACCACTGATAACCGACATTTTTCAATACTTTTGAAATAATATTTTAATGGTGAGTTTATTGAATAAAATTCTCCAGGCGGTTATAAACGAAAGGTTAATTGTGGTCAAATGACTTCTGGTTAGTCAGTCATTAATTTTTTCAACATTTACGTTCGAACCACTAGAATGCACAAAATATTCTGTTCAAACTTATTAATACCATTAAGTGTTAGGGATAATATTTCCATAGACTGAAATTTCGAAGTATTGTTCGATCAACATCTTCACAGAATTGACAGGTGGTAACTATCCGGTAAAGGTAAAAGTTGTCAAAAACGTGAACGTGTAAAGTTTAAAGTAATATCATGATGTCTTGGGAATTATGAATCCCAACAAAATTCGTTTTACTCGGTGTATTTTCCATTCTTTGCACGACCCTTTCCCAACTTTGATATTGGTGCACCCATCAAATGAAAACAAAGCATGGCAAGAAAAATTACCACGAAATTTAGTTGGGTAATCTACACGCAGAAAGTGAAATAGAGAAAACAACGAATGGGAGACACCGATGTCATTAAGACGGCTTACATGATATTTGCAGGGTTAAAACACAAGCTACTTATTATACGATTTGCTATAGAGAGACCACACGAGCTCGGTGAAAGAAGAAATGCTTACTCCCAGTAGTAAAAATGAGACAATGACATCATTATAAGAAGCACGTACATGCTTATCAACTTCATACATCGACTGCTAATGTCACAGACTACAGATTTACATGGAATTTGAAGAAGGAAGTTTTATAGAAATTTATAACAATAAAAATATGGAAAGATACAATCTATTAAATCATTTACTCGTGCTAGCATAAACACGTTGTTGTGTACGTCACAGGCAGTACACTCAGTGTGACATTTTTCGGACAAGGTAGTAAATTTCGCCCAAAGTCGTTTTGTAAATGACCAGCAATACGAAATCTTATTACCATACCTTTCGAAACTTTATTGTGGTTATCCTCAAACTCAGTTGACACGACGGGAGTGATATTTCGGGTCAAAGTTGCCAAAGTTTTGACCCCATGTCGATGGCGTAGTAATCGGACTGCAATCCCAGAAATCGGACGTCGTGTTTGGAATGTGATTAGGAGCTAAGTATTGATAATTTGAAACTTCAAACCACCGATTTTTAATTTCGATGTGTTTAGAAAACTGTATATAAGAATATTTCATTATAATTAGTTATGTTTAATCCATGGACGACTCAACTATATTTCGACGTGTATAGCGCTTCGATATCGGACACGGGCTGTCTCCGTGTGTGTTGCTTTCGGCACCTTGTATCGTACGGTGTGGCTAACTTCGCTAAGTTTGTTCAGCGAGTATTACTTATAATTGTTTCCATTGCATATTTTGTTTGTATTAGAATCGCACAGGCATTATTTAATAAAATAGCAAGTATATTTCATCGTATGGAATCATTTACCTGTCAAGGTTTTACGCAGTAAGTCACTTACTACGTTTACACAATTATGCCAAATATTGTCTGTCCGAAAACTTGTACACTTCTTACGTTCATTAAATGTACTTTTTTTCTCGAAACAACTGCGCAGTTTTTGTTAAAACTACATGCAATCGTAGCGAACAATGTAAAGAATATTTTCAAAATCATTATTCTCCCCACATTCAAAATTCAATGCTAAATCAGGACTTTAGTCAAAATTTCAGTTACTTCGACCTGACGGCAGTATGTTGACAGTATCACTGACGCGGTGTCAGACGACAATTTGTGACCGCCGCTCGTAGCGAACTCAATAGCTTCTACCAAAAAAACTATCGAAAACGGGACAACAGTGTCACCTGACTTAATATGAGGTCACATGACCTGTAAAACGCTATCGATACGGAGCGAAGTGAGTGTAACTAACAGCATGTCACTAAATGTCCGAAAACTGAGGTCGTCCGAAAACTGTCACACTGAGTGTATTGATCTCACGGACACCTGCGATTCCTAATTCCATTGAAGTTACTGATGAAATTCAAGTGCGATGTACACTTTCATTGCGATTAACGCCTTTTCCATCATCGATTCGTTCAAATTGGGTATCTTAGATTTCTGCGATGATTCAAAGGAATTCGGAAGTCAGAATTTGCAATCATAACACAGGGAATAGAGTAATCTTGTTGTTGTTGTTATTGTTGTTGTTGATGGTGATGATGATGATGATGATGACGATAATAAAAATATTAAAAAACAATGTGTCATTCCTTGCTGTTGTTTGTCGATGTTGTAGATAATTGTAAAAGAAAACTGTAATCGTGACAAAAAAACGACGTAGGTCGCCCAACGTCACTCCCGTCATAATAGACACATTGTTTTTTAACATTTTTTATTATCGTCATCAACATCACCATCATCATCATCACCACCACCATCAACAACAACAACAACAACAACAACAACAACAAGATTACTCTATTCCCTGTGATCATAACTCATTTTCCGATTCAAGACTCTTGTCTCCTCTCGTCGGTTTTGGATTTCTTCATGCATCTTACTGCACCAGTGTTGCAAAAACAACCGGAACAAATCATTAGTTTTAATTCTTTACTGTAAAACGATGAAGAGATTCGAACTCATCATTTACTCGTGCGAGTAATATAAATCGTGTAACGTGGGCGTATAGCTCGCAAGGTCACCAGCGATCTCAGTATACTTTCCACTTGCTTTGTAGGCCCATTTCCGTTTTGCCTCACGTTTCTGTCATCTATTTTATTGGAATTGAACTCAGCTGTCTACGTATAAACTTATCTTTCTACGATGTATCTTGGAAACATTAGAATTTTTGCAATCAAGATCACAACTCTTATTTTGGTTCAATTAAGGGACTGGTCACTTTCTTCGGCCTTGGGCGGTGCATTCATGGTGGGGTCACCCTGTTTTCGACTTTGGTGATGGGGTCATCAAGTTTTTGAAATGCCCAAGGGGGCGGGATTCAGTGTGTTTTTGAATTTCGACATGGGCTCATACTTGCCTAATATGCATCGTGCTAGCCACGAATTTCATCATTCAGTTGCATTTGTCGGCGCTCCTTTTATATATATATTCACACCTTTTATTTTATGTTGTCGCAGGGGTCAACCTGTTTTCGAAAGTTGGAACAGGGGGATCAGCCATTTTTTGACGTCGGCGAAAAATAATATTCCCCGGCCGAAGAAACTTACTAGTCCCTAAGACTTGTTTTTCGTTAGCGAAGATAGACACATTAGGTACGATGATGACAATAGTTTTAAAATGTTACAAAGACTGACAAGATATCCGGTAGCACAGTTTACATAATACAGCACATGGCGTTGCGAAGATAATCGGCACAAAATTATTTTTTTTTGGCTTTATTATTGTAAAACGACAAGAAACGAAGAAGTCGATTCGCTGTAAAAGTGTCCATTGTCAATGGTTAAAGGTTGATATGTGTGCAAGAAATTAGATTTTGGAATTTCACCGAAATGCTGATTCACTATACACTGGAGTCTATGAGAAAACTAAGAATAATTTTTTTACAATGCTAAACTAAATTAATTTGTGCTTTTATAGGTGTTTGATAATTGATACAAATGTACTTGATTCAAATAGGGTATTTAAAAGTTCAGATGTGGACAACAATTATGATATTGGAATTTCACCTAAAAGTATTATTTAACTTTCCATGGTACTAGTAGTCTCAGTTCAGGTAACTGTTAAATAATTTCTCTGACAAAACTTGCTATATCTCTAATGTAAGTAATAGGAATTGTTCATTGCCCTCAGTGCTGTGAGCTTGATTTACAATAAGACAAGCCTCAGAGTTGTCAAGTCAAGATGTTCATGTGACAGATAATTATACTTTTGTTCAGATTTACAGGTGAATAACTTCAGAGAATGAAATCATGCAACGAATCATTTTTATCTCCCAGAATATTTCTGAACACTGAAACTGCTTTTTGACGGGATGGATACTTATGAAAATTAAGTGACCCCCTCGGAGCTATTTGAAAAATACATGACCCCCTTTGCAGTTTTCAAAATTGAGGTGACCCCCCCTGGATTTTGCCGGCCCACTCCCGGCCATAATAACTGAACGCTCCCTTAGCAGAAACGCTGTAAATGTCATTTCGTCATCTTTCGTACACTCGCTTGCGAATTAGATAGGCCAAGACCATTCGGATCCATAATACACCATAGTCAGAGGTGCCAGACTTAAAACTACTGGTATGTCAAACAAATAACTTGAATAGGCCCATAGACTAGTTTGCACTGAGCGAAAAAAACTTTGTTTCAATAAAATTGGAAAAAATGCCAGAGTTTATACAGCTAAACAAAGTGGGTTGTTTACTCCTTGTGATAGCACCTATGTTTTTATCGATCATAGAGCCACGGAGTGATAAGGCTGCGTTCAAAAAAACGGGGGGGGGGGGGGGCTGGAGGAATCGCGATTGAAATTTATTTTTTTTCAGATCCCCCCTCAATACCCTCAAAAATTTTCAAGTTCCCCTCAATACCCTAAAAAATGTTCAAGTCCCCCCCCCCCACCAAATTACCATATAGCCGCATATTTATTACGAACACACGCAGAGTAAAAATAAACATGTATTGTGTAGTTCTGCACGCAGATGTTCAACACTTCCTCTTATCAGCAGGTTTTTAGCGCCATATACCTAGGTCAAGTTCTTAAATTGATTCATTTTTAAATGCATCAGTGGACTTTTTGGATTTTTCAGTCTAAGCCGACTTGAGTTTATCCAGCTCTGGCCAGGGCACTGGCACCAGCTGAAAAGCACAAAAAATGACAATCATGAGAGAGAGAGTATGAAAATTGTGTATTCCTGGCTACGTTTTACCAAATTGTGACAAACGAGCACAGCGACCTACCAAAAACATTTTTTTTTCACTTAGATGCAACTTATGAAATGTTTTACAAAATTGACATTCCTGGAAGGTTAAAATATTCCATCAAATCAATGTTTTAATCTCATAAATTTTGGATGTAATAATGGCAAATTTGATAAAAAGTAAATGATTCCATTTAGTCACACATTTTTCCATTTAAATTACAGTCTTTTCTGTTCAAAGTTTTACTTTTGTGTTATTTTACAATGAGATATGAAAATTTCATTCTCTGCATGAACTTGAAATGAATGGTTTTATATATAGATTTTAAGTGATTTTAGAAAAACTGATTTTCATCGTACATTAGTATGAGATCAAGTATGGTGACCCCCATCTTTTTTCTCTAATATTTGATTGTTCTCATATGCCAGAATTCAAAAATCCATGGTAACTGTTAGTCCCCTAGTCTTCTTGTTGCTCTCTGGCTGGATCTTGTGTACAAGTAGATGTATGTTTCACTGTCAATTGAGTGTCCTATGACCGAAACTCTTCTTAAACTACATCAGAGTCAGAGCTACATGTATCACTGTCACTGCCAGTATGTAGTAGCAGGGCAGTAGTTGTGTGAACTTTTTATTTTGATAATATTTTTGTTCAGTTTATACAACTGCGTTCTTGTTCTACTCCCTACAGCATGTTGAGCTGTCCAGTATTCAGCTTGCAACACAGCCTACGCGTACAGTGCATTTGTATCATATCACCAATATTTAGACAAACTGGCTTTGTTGACAAACTGAATATTGTGTTTTTACAGCATGCTGTAGAGAGGCACAAAGAAACCGTGTATGATACATTGCATAGAAATATTGACAAACTTATCAACAGTTGCAGCTCCTGCCACCATAACAAGGCCAACTTGTTTTACGAAAATTTAATGGCATTCATACATTTTTAGATTTTTTCGAAATTAAAGGCATAAAATGCGACAAAACAGTTTTAGATTTTGATTAATTATTACTAATATTAGAACCATTGGACGACATCAAAATGTTTGGAGTATAAATATTTTCAGGTCTCCCTATAGGCAGAGCAAAACTTTCAAGTCCCCCCCCCGACTACCCCAAAAATTTTCGAATCCCCCCTGAATTCCTCCAGCCCCCCCCCCTCATCATTTTTTTGAATGCGGCCTAAAGCTTTCAATTTCATAAACATCCAACTTTAAGAGTTAAATTGTCCTAGAAAATGGTGAAAATGTACAGAAAGAAATATGACCATGAAGTCCACACTAGTCCACAGTGAAAAATTCTCAATAGAAAGACAAACATTTAAAAGATTTTGTTGCAAGATAATTAATTGAACTTGCAAAGGATTTAAGTGGCAGAAAATAACTTTTATCCTACGTGGCTCTTCAGAGAATTATACAAGAATGAATTCTGTTGAGAAATCGATAAGCTATTCGGACTGTTTTAAACGAAATTTGATTTTGTAATTGCATCATGTCATTCTCGGTATGACTGTCAAAGTGCGTGTATGAAGGTGTCACATTATGGCGCCCTCTATATCATAAATGGATAAATACAATAGTTTTTGCACATGCGCAGTTATCATCCGCCATCTTGGATTGGGGGCTCGAAATTATTTGTGATCGCAAAACTTTTCCCAAATAGTAGTGGAATTATACAAACTTTTCAAAAATGTTTTCAAGATTGATTAGACCAAGTGCAGTTTGCGGCTTTGCAAGGAACTTTTCCACTTCAAATGGGGTAAGTGAATTATTTTTTTCAGTTACCTAGTTCGAGCACAATGCCGGTTCACCGGTACAACTCACTGTGCACGTGCAATCTGCATGCTACCCCGCGTGTCCGACTGCAGAAACATTAAAGCCATCAAATGGGTTTTTTCCACAGATTCTCAGTTAGTGAACTCATTGTTCATCCAGGGTTTCATTAGAGCATGGAGGTAGAAAGAAAGACCAGTTATCGCTCGAGTAAATGACAGGAAACTGTTGACTGGCTTACCACTGCCTCTGTTGTATTCTATTGCCAGAGCGTCAATCCAAGGCATTTTATAGCCGATCGAGAGAGAAGCAGAGCAAGGGAAAGTTGCAGTGTTTCCTTAAGTATGGATGTCCTATTACATCCATAGTGATAGGAATTTAAATTGATGCGAAATTGCTCCACTGCATCATGAAGTAGTCATGTCAATGTGAACCCCCACCCACGCTCTTTGGAAGCCAGTAGTGTCAAATATGTCGAATGACCCCACCCCCTGGGCAAGACAATGAAGAAAATCGCCATGTGGGGACACTAAGTAGACTACCATGTTACAGTTCCCTGCCATAGGTCCGTGAAACACACTGATAAGGGACACAAAATTAGGTAATTGCCCACTCATCGTGCTAAGTTTTATTGCAGATCCCATATCATCCCTGCATTTGTCCTGTATCACTCGAGGTGGGCTCCCTTTAAATTGACTGCTGCAATAGCGTTGATCGCGATTTCGGATTTGTTACTAAATATAGCTGCACGCGCGCGACTTTCGGACAAATATGCTGAAATTCGGACAAACTTTGTTGTTGTATGCGCGGCTGCTGTTGCAGCTTGTTGTCTCAGTCATCAATTCATACGAATAAGTGTGACGCTAAATAGCCATTCTAACACTCGCAGGTTTTATTTTCGTCGTTTATGCGGAAAATGCGGAGAAATGTTTATTTATGCATATTAATGAAGAGAACAGTGACGTCATTTGCGATCAGCGCTATAGACCAGTGGAAAGGAAACATGTTTTTGCCAAAATATACAAAGGAAGCCTTTGCACCAGCACACCAATGAAAACACATAAACAAACAGTCCAACACATCAGGCTTATTTACCCATTTTATAATGTCTCCTGAATATAATTACAAACTGCACTGTTGTCTTAAAGGCAGGGGAGCCTATAAATACCCCCTATCTCCCTGGGGATTCATAATCCAACATGAGTGGCACATGGTAACACGTCAACGAATGCTCCCGAAAATCTGGATCTTGCAACAACCATGGTGTAAATTAAAGCACTGTTCCAACATATTACGTTTTGTGAATACTTGTGGCATCACCCTGTTGATGAAATTCTCTCGTTTTTTCCATTTTAAGTTGATTTTTTATGCCAAAACTGCTTCGATGCTGTGTTCGAAGCGTCCAACAAACAATAGATGAAAGCATTCAAACAGCTGCCAATCACGAGGGGACGCGGAAAGGTGCAAACGATCAAACATTTGTTGTGTACATCGGATCGATAACGATGTCAACAATGAATAAACGATTCTTACTACTGAACGAAAAAACTTGACCAACGGTTACTGAACACGCGCCTCAATGAATTCAGACACAAACGGACTACTTCATGGTTTCAAGCAGATTGCCTCTCCCTTTTTGTTCGTTGATATGTGTACCTGTAGGCCTATGAATGGGTGATGTGTGTGTTGACCTGCAGTACGATATTTTACGATAGATCGCTTTTGGAAGTATGTTGTGGCCTAGCCCTGCGTACGATGACGTGTATTCCCGGCGTTATACGGCCTCCCACCACAGCTCTACTGATTACCATGGACAAAACCGGCAACATGCGGATCCAATTTGGACGGAGCACGAAAACTACTTTCTAACTGTTTTCGGCCGAAATCAACTCGATTCCGATATAAATGTATGCAGCCTACCAAAACCACTCAACCGCTCACAGACTGCGAAAAAAAATGTTCAGTCTCGTGACGTCCAAAACCGTTGTTTGCTCGCGATGCACGGTCAATGGCTCATGCAGTGGACGGGCATTGTATACGTTCATGCCACGATTACATGTATACAGGTGCCATGAGCTTCATTATTTCCTGTCGGGTCGAGGCGATGAAACTAAATTGTGATTGATTCATCTCTGTCGAATTTGACCAAAAAGAGACACTTGACATAGATTATAGCATCAAATGTTGACCGTTCAGACTGAAACATGATAAAAGGTCTGAAGATCGCCGTGATCGGTGATGCTTTCTTCTCTATACGTTTTTCTGAGCTAGTTTTTTACTACAGTGTAAATTGTTCGAGTATTAGCTGACGTTTTTTTGAAAACTTTTATCAACTTTTCTTTCCCAACCAGGGCAAAACATTACCACTTTTTACTTTCATGGTAACCTAGGATGAATTAAATCGCAGATTGATAGACTCTTATGTTCTTCCTCGATTGTCTGTGACTGATTTTGCTATCCCAATATCGATATTGCGTTCGCACTCGGGTGTCTTGAAACTTACGTCATTCACTGAAATAGTTTTCGGACAAACTCAAGAAATTCGACAACTACTAACGAATAGTCGGCAAAATTTACAGAGACAAGCAATAATAATTATTGTCATTTTACCGTCTTTTTTACCATTTTGCCGTCTTTAGATAAGCGGACTCGTTTGACGGAAACAGTATATAACGATCTGAGTTCCCATATTTTACCGTAAAACGTGCGAGTGTAGTATTCAAATGAGTGAGATCAAATCTTACGCTGTTCCGAGTGATCTGAAGATTTTTTATCATATACAATAAATTGACCTTATCAAAATTACTCTGTTTTACATTGCTTGGATATTGATATTTTTTCCGTACGTTTTGACTGTTGATTTGAAGTCTTTTGATTCTCCATTGGCAGCAGCACATCTACGGTTACAACCGCCATGTGATGACCAGAGTGTGATTGTAAGTTGTTCAGAGGAAAAATCATTTTGTATTTTAGGCTTCAGTTCCAGGATTTTTCAAGATAAACAAATCATTATACATTTCCTACGTCTTTGAAACGGGGATTACGGTAATGTGATGAATGTGATGAAAATTTTGTGAACGTCTTTGCAATGTGTTCCCACGATGAGTGTGAACTGATTCTTTGTTAGTAAAAATCGTCAGAAATGGTCCAGTGACCGTGATAAAATAAACACAGATGCAAAACCATTGCGAGGAAGATAGTAAGAAATTCACATTGCAATATTTGCTGTCGTATTTCTCAGCAGGAATAATGAGTTTTTACACGTTGTGTATAAGAACAGCAAGTAGGTGTTCGGCGGTCAATTGCTTCTATCATAATGATCTTGATCGCAGCTATTTGGCGAAAAGACAACGGGTACTTATAATCTCGCAAAATTATTGATATCATGTCTTTGTGTTAAAAATTTTCGATCGGAGGCAGCTCAAATCAACAGCCGTGATATATTCGGAATCGTGTTCTCACTGGACACCGAACTACCTGCTATCAACAGTACGTTATTACCATCGGCGGTAACACATTGGTCGTAATCTTGTCTAATTCTGCCCCGCCGTTTGTACCGTCCAGAAATTCCAAAGCTAGATATTTTCACCCCGACATATAATACAGCGACCTTGCACACTAATGATCATCCACTGTTTCTGTTGTGGTTTGTTGGTTTTTTAATTTGCTCCGTGGCCCCGGTAAGATTTTTTCAATACGATACACAGTTTGAATTTTTTTCAAGGTAAATTTAGTATATTCCCAGTTTGTGGGGTAAATTTTTCTGGAGTGAAAGTTTGAGTTGACGCTGATAGAGTAGACATCGAGCCCGGCACAGTTGACTTGGACCCGGTCGGTTTAGGGTCGTTTAGTCCAGAAACCATTTGGGTGATATTTTGGTCAAAGTAATGCAGTAACAATGTACGCCAGATTCTTTGTGTTGTTTTTGTCACAACCGTCATACGCGTATACGGACGGTTTTCGATTAAAAACGGTAGTAATATCCAGTGCTCGTAAATGCGTGCAAAATTTATTCAGTGACTGTTTACGCAGCAGTCGTAAATACGACTAGGATTTACCACCACGTAACAACTGTAAACACCGCATCAACAGTCCATACAAAAATTTTGTGCTGAATCGAGGGAGATAACAATTGCGGTAGAAAAGGTCAGTCCATCATCCGTCAAAGTTGTTGATCGGAAAAATCTTCACTGAGCGCCAACTACATGAGTGGCTGTTATACACGTAGTTCTGTGGGCTTTCCACTGTCCCTTGTTACGAGCTATGTTCAAAGTGCGTCAAGCTACGAATATTTTCATGTACTGAGTTACAGACATCGGTGAAGTACCGGGTACATTGATTTTGTTCAAAACAACTGCCTGTTTGTTCCTCGTGTTGTTTTTTTGTGTCCCTAACGTCGACTGGCTCTATGTGCGTACAAACATAGCAGTCGGGATTAAGATTTCCTGGATAAATAGATTTATTCCGCCTCTGACGCAAAGATACACACTGTTTTACATGTGCCACTCCTAGGCCCTGGGATCGATTTCCATACCTTTAATAGTTCTGTATCTGTTAGTTTGAATAGAACCTAATCAAATCTCCTAGGCTGGTTTTAATTTGGAACTGTAACATGGTTTTAACTTACTTTCATGTACTGCACATACACTCAATTCTGTGAAGTAGTAAATTACCTTCCCATTATATGATGCAATGTATATTAGTCAAGAGCATTGTCAGTCAGCAATTTTCCCTTTCCCTACTTCTCCCTCTCTCGGTTATCTTATAGGGTAACTAGATCTTGCTTCTGTTTTCACCATAACAGCTGAACAGGAAAGTTGCTGTGCTAGGTGCATCTGGTGGTATTGGTCAGCCCATGTCATTACTTCTGAAACAGAGCCCTCTCATCAGTCATTTAGCCCTGTATGATATTGTCAATACCCCTGGTGTTGCTGCTGACCTTAGCCACATTGAGTCCCCAGCCAAAGTAACATCACACACTGGGCCAGAGGAGCTTGGCGATGGACTGAAGGGTTGTGAAATTGTTGTCATTCCAGCTGGAGTTCCCAGGAAGCCAGGTTGGTAAAATTGCAAAATTTGCCCTTCTTCAACTGTCCTGGTCCTGTATTTCTAATCCCATTAGCTCCTAGGTGGTTTTGTCTGGTGATATTGTTTGTGTGTGTGAGAGACAATGCATGCCCTCAGAGTTAATATTAATATGTGTTTTTTCTTGACTAAAATAATTTAATTTACTTCTGTAACTAACATGATTATTTCCTTCATCATTCAAAGACATCTATGATAATGATAGCTAATTATGCAGAAAAATAACAACAATCTTAGCCTAGTCCATAAATATATTGGCATATCCGTGTAAGATGTAACATCCCAGAGGCTAGACAGCATACCCTATGGTACTTCCATTCTCTAGGAAGTCCTTTCATACAAGGCCATTTATAAGTTCCAATTGTGTTCAGTGCTTTGCTCTTATACTTATTGTTGGTATGTTGATCTCTCATCTGCCCTCTACAGGTATGACCAGGGATGACCTCTTCAACACCAATGCATCCATTGTTCAGACTCTTGCAGAAGCCAGTGCAACCCATTGTCCCAATGCGTTAATCTGCATCATTGCAAACCCAGTAAGTATAAAACTGTATTCCCTTCAAATCAAGTACTTTCTGCTGCAGTATTTGTGGCAGGGGAAGTGAGCGGTTAAATTTCACTTTGGGATTTTCAGTCTTTATAGTGAAATTATCTTGTGTTGAACTAAAGCAATCTTGTCAGGGGAGAGTCGAGTGGAAGCACTACCAGGGTTCCCAGACCGTTTGCCCGATGGCAAGTTCCTAACATTAGGTATCAAACACATAACAACGCTTGACAGTGGCTGTTGTTGATACCCATAATCCATGTGGACAGTTGATAACAGGCATGTGTAGTCAGTTACTTCCTGACAGTACTGCCAATAAAATTGAAAGATTTTGCACATGAAAGTCATCCAGAATGTACAAATTACCGCTTTCTTCTCCAGCAGAAACTTTTTTTTTCATTTCCCTTCTATTTCCTTTTTTGTATAAGTTTTTTATTAAAGCTTTTCCATTTTCCTTACACAATACAAAGACACAAGAAAAGAAACAAAAACAAGAAAGACACACAATAGTGGCATACAGAAAAAATAAATGCTTTGAAAAAAAAAAATTAATTACACTTCTTTCAGTAATGACCATTTTGTGTTATGGATTTCTATTTTGCCATTATGTTTTGCAATATATTCCTCAACATTTCGTGTTTGTTTTAACATTGCTCTAAATCCTGGAAATATCGGTAAACACTTATGCATTTTGCACTTATACAGATATTGTTTTCCAATAATCAAAAGATGGTTTAAGATGCTTGGAAAATCCAAGGAATCAAGAATTATATGTTGTAGAGTTGGAAACTCTGAACTACTCATACGTTCTTAACACTTTATACGATTTGTGAAAATTATCCCAGAATTCTCTAGCATAAATGCAAAAATAAAAAAGAAGATCGCTTGTTTCAACTTCCCTTCGACAAAAACTACAAAGTGGATCAGTGACATTCAGAGCTTTCGTGTTAAAGAGATTGTTATTTGCGTAGAGAATACAATGTAATAGCTTAAATTGAAAGCTTCTATTTCCTTTATATCATATGAATGTATGATAATAATAGGAAGTACTATGATCTGTATATGTACATCCTGTTGCATGTCCAGCACATGTTCAGCCATCGTCAAAGGATGACCATATGTTGCATTATTTTCAGGTGAACTCAACAGTACCAATTACAGCTGAAGTTTTCAAGAAAGCCGGTGTTTACGACCCCAAGAAGATCTTTGGTGTCACAACGCTTGATATCGTCAGGGCTAATACATTCATTGCCGAAGCTAAGGGTCTTGATGTAGCACAGACCTCATGTCCAGTTGTTGGTGGCCACTCTGGTATTACCATTGTACCTCTCATCTCACAGGTGAAAATGGTTTCTCCAACTTCCTTGTCTGAGGATATTTTAGAGCAATCTCTAGAAGTATATGGTGTGAAGAAGCTCTAGTAAAATATTTACAAATGGAAGCTTACTGAGAGAATTAAACTTTCTTGACTACCTTTCTTTACGTGATGATATCTTGAAGTTAAAAAAGTCAAACCAGTTTTCAACATTTGAAAATGACAAGTATCTGGTATCTGTTGATATGCTAATAGCAGTATGTCAAATTGTCTACTCATCATATGTGGCAAACATACCTCATGGTTATGTAAATTAGCTACAAATTTGAGTCTTTTAGCAGATAATAGACATCATGATTTTTTTTTTGCAAGAGATATATGTGAATAGACCTTTCTCGACAGTATATGGTATTGGTATACGGTTTTGGATACCTTGACATACATTTTTCTCAAAAATTTTTACATACCCATCCAACAGTGTACACCAAAAGTATCTTTTGAAGCTGACGCACTAGCAAAACTTACAACACGTATACAGAATGCTGGAACTGAAGTTGTAGAAGCCAAGGCTGGAGCAGGGTCTGCCACACTCTCCATGGCTTATGCGGGAGCTAGATTCACCTTTTCTGTGAGTTTGATGTTGTCTAACTATGCATTACTACAGAGTCAATGTGTTGGTTTTTTTTTTCAAGTGGTCCAACAATTGTTATGTGTTTATTCAGAAATGTGTCATTATAGAGTTGATGTTGCATGCAGGAAAACTTGTCAAAACAACTATGAATGTATATGGTAAGAGCAGTTTCAAGAGTTGCAGTGTGCAGGTTTTTGGATGGCACCATCAGTGGTGAGATACTGTAGAGTACCGCACTGAAAGAGAACAAGATGATAGCAGTAATGGCAAATTACTTTATTTGTGTTTGATTTTTCCTTGAAAAGTCTGCCCTTTTCTAAAGATTGATTCTCTTCATCCAATGAACTATGGAAGTAAGTAGTGGGTGCTTTATTTACTGCCGAAGTATTTCTTCACACACAATTTCATGTGGTAACATAGAATTCAGAGAGTTTCTCCTATGCATAACTCTGCTACATGTATTTATTTTTACATCACAGCTATTGGAAGCACTGAATGGTAAACAAGGTGTTATTGAATGTGCATTTGTGGAGTCTGATATCACTGAAGCCAAATACTTTTCAACACCCATTCTGTTTGGTGTAAGTACTTGCCAAGTTGTTTCCCTTCATTCTGTTGAAGAATTTTGATGAGTTGCCACTGGTATAAGATTTTTATTACCATTTTATGTTGAGGTGTTTGACTGTTTAAATTGAACTCTTCTCTCAAACAGACCAATGTGCCAATATAGCAAATTCATTGTCAAGTCCAATTACTAAGAAAATGCTTGATGCCTATCCTAACATCAAACAATTTTTTCTGTTAACTTTGTGCGATTGACATCACTCAAGAATGATTGTAGAAACTGTTAATTTCAGTCTTACATCACAAACTATCATTTAACATGCCTGTTCACAAGTAAAAAGAATATTTATGTGAAACTTAGTGCTGTTTGTTCCACTAGTTGTTGAGAGATACTATTGCTCTTCTCAAAGTTGCAGGGGTTCACTTAACCCATTCAGTCACATCCATGTGAAACGGGTCCATACTCACCATTTCTAACCATGGGTTTTAGTGACATGACTATCAACCCTTTCACCACCACTTTCCTGCATATAGGTCCAACCCCTTATGAAACAATGGAATGTTCCACGAGCAGTGTCTTACCAAAACCTGTTTTCAGATCTACTCATCCTCTCAGACCTTACCTGAACTTTTCATCCGCATGTGCCTTGCTGTTATGTTTCTCACCCGACCAACTTACCTCAATTTTTACCTTGCAGACAAATGGCTTGGAGAAGAACCTTGGCCTTGGTAGTGTCTCTGACTTTGAGAGCAAACTTATTGAGGAAGCCCTGCCAGAACTGAAAAAGAACATCAAGAAGGGGGAGGACTTTGTACATGCACACTAGATTGGAGAAGTCCATCAAAACACTGCAGGAAACATAATGATAACTGAAAACTGAATACCGATTTTTTTATAGACAACACTTCTATTTAAAATCCTAACTAACAAATATAGAAATGTATATAGTAATATAGGATGGAATGAAAATCGAAAATGAAATGTCTATTTAAAGCAAAACGTGTTCTCGCCTCTGCCGTTGTCTTATTTCAGTTCTTCGTGTATGTTTTCTCAGGTTCATGTCACTTCCGAACAAAAGCTGTGGAAGCAGGAGATAACATTTTTTCTAAACTCTTTAGTTTGTTTGAAAAAATAATTTTATCATTCACAAAAAACATGCCAGTAAAAAAAGACACCTAATGCTATTGTGTGTCATATTCTATTGAATATGTTTGGAACCGTTTTTTTAATTTACATAAGTGCACATTTAGAAAATATTTTATTTTCTTCCGCAGCGTCACTCTAAGCACAGCTTCTGTGAGTGTGTTTTGTTTGGAATGTTTGTAGTCACCCTAGCTCACTGTTGATTATGTATATTGAAATAAAAAACACACAAAATAGAACAGAAACACTAAAAGATGCCAGTTCCATCATTTGTGTAAGAATTGCTTGATTTGGCAATGCCTTGTATTTTGAGCCAAGTGAGACCTTATGTAGACGTGGGTTTGGCTCTTACCATACTTAAACCGTACATTGCTGGATGTGGAGGGTCAGATATCGAACAGGGGAAATGCAGTGTGAAGAATATTATATTCTTAGACAGGAAGTGGTATGGGTTCATCTGATGCTGAAATTGTGGCGTATCAATTGCTTTATCTCTTTGCATTATTTGAGATGGTTTGAAATTCAGCACCAAAAATTTGGAATACTGACGTTTTCAAAGATAATATGACTCAATAATAGGAATCCAAAACCCTCTTTAAAGATTGGATGGCATCTTTTGGCAAGTGTATGCAAAAAGATATAGCTAGTTTGGCTTTAAGGAACAATATTTAGAGGTGCTATCTTTTCAAATTAAATCTGGTTTTGTTTCATGTGAGAAATTCAGTTCTGCTTACTGATATTTTGAGATCTATCATCAGAGCTCTACCCGCCCCTTTTGTATACAGATAATGTAAATTTGCTGATGACAGACAATTTTTTTGCATGTATCATAAATTGTCCGTGAAGCATTTATTATGGTATCTACGGGGGATGGGGTTAGGGCTGACAATTTAGTATGTTCAGTGAACAGAACAACATGAATAGTTCCATGAAATGACATAATGTACCTGAAAAAAAATGAAAAGGCCGTGACTTTGTCCTTTACATAATGGAAACCTTGAGTTAATGACTAGCCATAAATGAATAATACTTGTGTACTTCTGGTCAGGTGGTATACAGAATATTTGACAATGGTTCTCAAAATCTAAAAAAGTAAGCAACCTTGAGAGTTTAATTTCCGAAGAACATGCCTAATTCTTTATAAGAAAACAACACTGGAAAGGTCACATGTTGGTGTAATAGGAATAATATGAGTCAGAATTTTCACAGTGACTAAAATTTGCAAATGTTTGAACCTTGTCTGTATTTCTTAAAGAGATTCACTTTGCCAGAAATATCCTCTACTGTTTCACCAAACGCACCTCTCCGTGTGTCATATCCCGTGTGTTGATGGTCAACAGGGATAGGCCAGTGAAAGGTGCAAAGGCAGCATTTAAATTTCCAACTCCAGATGGCGCTTCACAACGTCACTTTGAAGGCAAAGACGCATAGACGCGACGTGCGGATCGCAAATTTGCCTTGAAACGCTATATGCACAGCCTTTCGTCAGTACACCGACAGGCGAAGAGAGGATGTACAAATCTACACGGGTCCATGTTCCATATGTAACACAAACGTTACTATTTTTTCGATTCACAAATGCAAAAAAGCAAAGGCTCTTCGGGAGAAAGCCCAATTTCGTGACGGTTTGGTACGTGTAATTAGTAGGATCTCGGAACAATCTGTGCCTTTGGATTTCAAACGTGTTGGTTTATGGGTCTCAAATAAATATTACGGATATTATATAAACTATAACATCACATGCAAAAATCCTAGGAAGATCCCACATATGACGAATCTTACATTTTCACATCTCCATCACAATGCCAAATCCCAAGTCAAAAGAACGAGCTGTATTTGTGTAAAGAACTACGGGACAGAGGATCAACAACAGCCCTTACGGTCTACAGAGGGTTGCCTTTATAGGTAGAGAATTACACTGGGGAAATATCCGGTCTTTCTGAAGAGAGAAAATTTTCGTCGAGAGGCGTAGTCATTAGTTTTGCAAATCCGAAATATAAAACAGTCACATAATGACGCAAGACAAGTAAGCAGGCAGACAGATTAACTTAAAAGTAAAATTGTCTAGAACCTCTCCATAGGTTTTGTTTGAGAGTCCAAAACTTACATTTGCGCAATCAAACCAAAACCACGGAAATATTCTCGAAAAATAAACAAACAAACAAACAAACAAATAAAAACACGAGAGGGATATTTTTGCCCTAGATCAAATTACAAAAGGAGAATTGCAGTTAGTGTAAAGGAAAAATGCAGCAACGACGTGCTTCTCTGACGTCAGGGAAAACAGCTTGTACGTCATAATGAGGCGATAACCCTATGGACTCCGAGCCGAGACGGCAAAACTTATGAAAATGAACGTTTGGGGTATATAAATTTTGAAGTCGATAGAGCCAGATATTGAAATAATCTATTCATTATTAATTTTCGTCATTAGAGAGTGACTGGAAATGTATTCTGTATTGTTTTCAAATAGGCGTAATACTGTGTTATAATGTATACTTTTTGGGAGAGTTATTTCATTCTACAAATGGAGAGGATAAATTCCGAATTAGTGCTTCAGATAATTTGAATTTCCTTGAATCAATGTCGTCATATGTCGTCACTGTTGCTTGAGAGGCTGTCTACATGTGGGACATGTTCAGCTATTGCGCACGTCATTTGCAGACTGGACGCAAACAGACCTTGCACCCAAAAGGCTTTGGAAACCCAACGCGAAAACAACCATTGAGACAAGTACAAGCGTAATTCCATCCAAAATATTTGGATCAGTTCGAAAAGGCCATGAACTCACTGAAAGTGGAACAGTTACACTTGAAATTGGCATTCTATTGATACCATTACAAATTACCTCCAGCGAAAGTATGGGGTCAAAAGATCAAAGTGATGTATTGTCATTTTTGTGACGTCAATTTTATGCTATTAATAGTCCGAACTGACAGCTATGAAGGTGTCCTTGACTTTGACGAACTCATATTTGTTGTACAATATGGATGACATCACTCACCATAAAAATAATGACCGTCAGTGATCAAGGTGAAACATAAAAGTAATATTAAAAGTTATTAAGCGACGCCCAGTGCGATTGGATATAATTTTTTTCCCGATTGAATAAAAGTAAGTCTTCCATATAATATTCAATATGTTATAGCTCAGTTCGATGAAATGGTAGCGCTTTCATTGTTGCAGGGAAATTGTTTGAAAAACAAAACAAAAAAATCATCAACCGGTTTTGATAAAAATCGTTTTTCGAAGTTGGCTTGTCAATCTTTCTCCAACGAGAAGCAAAACTAAGTGAAAGTACGTACTCGTATACAATCTCCAGCGTTTTTGGTTTGCTGCTAGCTTGGTTGAGCAGCAAAATGGTTGTTGTACTCATACATTCCGCTGTCAATAACTTGGCATTCCAATGTAAGTCTATCAAACAAGTGCGCTATTCAGGTTGGCATCCCTCGTCGATAGATTGGGTTACGGCGAAGGTTATAGGCCTATATGATGCGTGCGCGACCGTGGCATTCGTCTGCTGACTTAAAACGCCGATTATTGTTAATACTGATTGATTAATTGGCGTAAATTTATACAACACGAAAATATGTATTTTACTTAGTGGAAAGTACGGTTCAAGGGCTAGCTTTAATTCTCCGTTTTCAAATCAGCGTACTAGTGACTGGTGGTCATATTTCTTCTCAGTATTGTAAATCTCTCTCTCTCTCTCTCTCTCTCTCTCTCTCTCTCTCTCTCTCTCTCTCTCTCTCTCATAGATGATAAAACATCTTTTTTTGGAAGGCTATACGATTTTGATAAAAATATAATGGAAAACACATCTATTCAAATAGGACAAATTACATTGTAAGTAAGTTTCCCTGAGACAAAACCTCATTAACCACATACATAGGAGTATTAATTAAAAGACGATTACGGCCTAAGTCCATAGAATTCCGTTAAGAGGACGTGATTTTCGACCGTTGTGTATTTATACAATAACTATCACATATCGTATCTCACCACATTAAAATATCACATATTCCACCGTTTTTAATAAAGTGCCATTTCCGATAATTTTCATTCACGCTACCGTTCAACATTTTGATTCTGATTGTCATTGTTTACACTAGGGAATATTGCCTTATCAAAGTTGCTGCATATCTCAGCTCAGTGTGTGTTCAAAGCGCGTAAAAGCAGCAGAAAAGCAGAAACTGCACATTTTAACGACCGGGTTGTTTTTCTGATATGCGTATCTGCATGTAATAGTTCATCATTTACTAACCACACACTGCGATGCCAGTGCATTGTGTTCTCCCCGATTTTTAGCAATTACTCTGTCGCGATTTTGCTCAAAAATATTACTTACGGGTTACTATAACCATGAATTAACACAGTAAGCCTATGTCCTGACGTTTCATCCATTGTTCAAACTCGCTAAAATACAGAATGCTGTGCCGGTTATGAAATAAAGTGGAGGGACCGTGCCTAAAAACAATAAATATCGACTGAACATATGCTGAGACGATGAAACATGTTATCTACATTCTATCATATTTATTTATTTAGCATTTTTTGTTAATTTTTTTTTTGCTGTTATCTTTCCTCTTTCCTCTTGTTCCCGGACGGGTCCGGTGAACTTGATCTTGCAATCACAGCGTGAACATATCCTGCTAGTGTAAAATCGTCTACAAGGTCATTTGCGTAAATTCTTATCTGTTTCATTTAAATAGAATACTATTACAATGCAATAGTTTGCTATTGGTGCAACGACCTTCTTTTCATTTACCTTTAATGTATTTTCTTTCATTGCGTGAGTTATCTGTAGGAAACTCGTAGCAAGGGAGACCTACCCACTTCCGGGGTCATTGACTCCTCGGCCCCAGGCCCATAACAATCACACAAACATCACGTCCGCAGCTTGTCTATGGGGTTGATTTGTAAAAATTACTCATGTCATGACGTTAGTTGGTACTGCGGGTTATTTGTACTATACCCTGTTGACAAATAGCCGGGTTTATTCCTAGCTCAGTACTGCATTGAGGGTGCTATCACAGATGCACAGCGGAGCTTGTAGACAAGCTTGCCAGCAACTTACACTGTGTACACACACGGACGGACTCGTTGAAGTCACACACATACTACGCGGCCGACTTCTCCAACAACTTGATCGACTGAAACCGTACTTCTAGGTGGATAACTCTTCAACGCAATTCTCTAATCGCGTTATTTATTTTGCCTTTTCAGTTTCACGGCTGACATTTGGATATTGACTGACGACCTTAACCCAAGATCACCTTCCTTGAAATACTGCTATCGGTCCTCGCTAGGTAGCCTTCACCAGGTAATCTCGCAAAACTCTCGTGATATTGGACGAGATTACGACAGGGCTTTGTCTCTGCTCGCTAGATAGTACTTCAGCCGGCCTTTAGGATCTATTTCGTAAATTTCCACCTTTATGGCAACTTCTTCGTGACACAGCTACAAGTGAGGTTGCACCCAGTTCTGCCCTGTATGTTTACCCCGTTCCAAGTAGATTTAGTGCACAACATCAATATGTTTCTTTGTTAAGTTCAGCGTGGTGCAGAGCGTGTGTGCAGCGTTCAGCTAGACGGGCGTTCAAGTTTGTAATGGCGGTGGTGGGTGGTCATTCTAGACAGATGGCTTACAACGGGGCCCCAGCTCCACGAGACCATGCTATCCTCAGTGCTACCCAGCCCTACTACCAGGCAGCAGCATCTATATCCCGTGCGGACGTGGAGCCTGACCGTCCCATAGGGTACGGCGCATTTGGAGTTGTCTGGTAAGTTGCTCGAACCCATGTGTGATGTCTTTTGTCCAGCGCGATTTAAAATTTGCCGACCAGCTGATCGCCTCATATGCGGAACTCGAGTGTTCACAGAAAATTTTAGCGACCTAGGTTCATGCAATATCTGTATGAATAAAGTAAACCATGTTTCTGATCGATCTGAAGCACACTTTAAGTACTTTTATTTTCAGTGTCGAATTTTTCATTGGGGATAAAAGTTTGTCGAAGGATATGTGGCGAGTCCGTTGCAATTTCTTTGTTCAGAGCCCGGCTTTTGTTTCCTCTCAGCTATCGGATAGTGTCGACAGCATTTGACTCACAGCTGAGTCATGAGCATTCGGTTTTTTGATTTGTCGGAAGTTTCTGAGCACTATCTAGCATTTCTGACAGATTTTAGCCGGGTCTGGAGTACTTCCAGTCGTTGCTTTGTTAGCAGACTATGGAAAGTTTGACACTGCATCCCAATCGCTAATAAACAAATCCATTGCATCGGTAATGATGCTGTGTGAATTGACCTCTTTGTTACTTTGTCAAACGTCCCCGTAGAGGCATGGTCATGCAGGGACGCTATTCCCTCCCGGTCCCCAGAAATCCCCATCGCGGGTTCACAGGTTTTTTGTCACACAACAAAAGTGAAAATGGCCACATTTGAACAAACTGTCACTTTGTGTGATTTTACTAAACTGCACATGTAATGGGGAGAATAGTTATGACAGTCTGTGACGTCACATTTAAAAAGAAGTTTTTAAATGCATGACCAAAGTGGGTTGCATTGTCGCCATGGTAACCAATTTAAAGTGTTAGCATTATATTCAATTATTTTGGAAAACTACTTTCTGCAACGATTTATTCTGCCTCTCGAAGTGTTTGTGTCTATCAAATATTAAAATTTTAGGGACAAAACAAGACATGTTATGACCAGTCTGATAATAAACACATACAATGCTGCATTTTAATATGTAACCATGGAATTTTTTAATAGTTTTGGTTGCACAAATCTATGGTAAAATTAATAAGTTACCACACTTCTGATTTTACACTGTAAACTTTCACTATTGTGATATCAGATTTGGAGGTAGTGCCAAAAAACTCTTCCCATAAAAGCTAGATAGAGGACCCCTCCACAAAGTCTGTTCTAGGACAATTTAAATTCTGGACCTCATAACTAACAAGTGGTCAACACCTATAAGGTGTGTGTTTTGTTGCTTTAAGAAAACGCCAAAATCTGCCTTATTTTGTCTTGTTATACTACTCTGATATGGCCAATTGTACACATAAAATTGAACTGTGAATTATGAATTTGAGAAGTTTTAACCCAAACTTTGTACATGTAATTCAGTTTGTACATTGATACACAGGTCCCAGACAGCTGCATGATTTGCATGCTCCTTGTTTCTTATACTTTCAAAAGTAATCTTTTGCATTATCCCCATTTGTTGTCTAATTAAAAATATTGATCTCTGTTACTAGTATTCTTGCAGTCAAAGCTATGTAAAATTCAGTAAGAACTTTGAACATGGTTCATAGTGAGTAATTTTATTTATGGCTGTTACTAGGGTAAATCGGGTTTTAGAAAACACACAGCTTTATCTTTTTAAGAGAGTTTGGAACTTTTTGAAGCATAGACCCTAAAAAAAGGGTATGTTTGAAGTAGTTTTGTGCCATGCAAAGTTTTGCTGCCTCTAGGAGTCAATAAAACTTTATAAATGGCCGTCTTTGTTTGTAGTTCTCCACCGGTCCCACTTAATGTTATACAATGGCTGCATTTCTGCATGATCATGGAAATGTTATAAAAATATGACATTTTTTATGGTGACATCAACACCTTATAGATTTTTTTCTGCCTGAACAACAACACAAATGTAAAAAAAAAAATTTCTCAACAATAACAGCCGGGGTTTTGGATGGCGTCCAGACCATAAAAAAAGGATATTTTAAAGCCAATAGCAGACTCTCAGGACTAATTCAGATAGGCTCTTTCGGATATTGCCTGCATTCACTTGTCAAGAAGCGCAATTTGTGAACTGAGAATAGCTAATGAACTGGCCTATTGTGTGATGGCAAATAATCACAATGGAAAGATTGACTGTGGTATTTAGTTGCAATAAATGATGTGAGTGAATGAGTTCTGTATTCAAAGCTCTCCCCTTGGGTATTATCATTGCTGAATTAAAAAGCATAAAAGAACCACCATCTCAGAAAACATAATTACAAAATGTCTCTTCAAACTGGTCTTTTCTGATTATAAAGACTGTATGACAAATTTATAATCATCATCTGGTCATTTGAAATTTAAATTTAACAGTTGCAGTTCTTTAACTTTGTCTTATTTTGAAGATATACATGTAAATAATTAAATTTATTAATTAAATTTGTATAGAATTTTTTTTTTTTATGATTGATTTACTTTTTCCCACTGCGCTTAAACTTTCTCAGCAAAGCAAAGATGGCTACTGGGACTTACGACTTATAGAGTATGTTCTTTATTTCGGTTTGCTGCAAAATTTGTTCTTTATGAACACCTTTAGAATTTATCTAGCCTCCTTTATTTGTTCAAATGTAGGTATTTTACTTTTCCCAAATGTTTTTTAAAATAACATACAGAATGTATCTGTAATAGACATAAATTTTCGACCCATATTTTTTTAGGAGAATGTTAAGATGAATATTGTGTTGATAAACTGGGCAAGCGGCATGGTTTTCATTTCCTGTGTTAAATCGATTTCTGCTCATTTCTGTTAATTAATTACTACGTCCTTTGTAGGTGGACTGTGCGACTAGACCTTGGCATGCTTTACCGTTTTGTATGGTCTGACTCCATGTGAAGGTCAGCAGTTAAAAAAAAGACACGTCCTTCAACCGCAATATGACCATCATTTCAATTAATGAAAATACTAATCAAATGTATTTAGCTAGTTGCATCATACTTTTTTAAACAGTTATTACCGGTATTTCTTTTTATAGACTCACTGAGCTTTTGTTTTGATTTTGTTTTGCAATCACTGACAATACAATAGATTCTTTGTTTCATGAATTGTGTGCATAAACGCATTCTAAGCTCACGACAACAGACTTTTACAAACGTTTTTAAGCTGCAATTTAATGTAGTCAGAAAAAAATTACCTGACTAAAGTACTAGCATTTGTATTAATGAAAATAATCATGATACTCTGCCATCCTGCGCGAAATTTTAGAATTAGGAGAAAAGCTATAAAAACCTGCAGGTGAATTCCTGGCTATAGAAAACCACAGAACCCACAAGAGGTTGCGTTTGCCTACATTTAAGACTAATGTGTGGTGAAGGGTTTCTAACCACCTTACAATGCTTCCAGGACTGTCAACCATACACTGATGAATAAGTTATGATACCCATTGAATTGCAAGTTTAAAGGGATGTTATGCTGATGTTCATTTTCATGATATACATTGTAGTTGAACAATTATTTGAGAATGGCTGTGCATCCAAAAAGTTGGTGTGTGCATATGTCTAGATGGTATTAACCCACAATTTATGTCAACGTTGTTTTGTTAAAATGACAAGATAAACACTTTAATTGTCTTTAGTCATAATTTTGATAAAGGACAACAAAGTACAAGGCCTTAAAATAAATGCAAGTGATTTATATTCCAATGTCCATTTTGTTTCAGCTGTCAGGATTATTGTAATTTGAAAAGAATGTGAAAACCAACTCCATGGTGTTTGTTTTGACAGCAGTGGTGTTTATATACAACTCACAGTGCCTCACAATTTTTTAAACTCCAAATTCTGTCAGGATGAAAATAAATATGGGTCTGAGTTTTATTCTCAGGTGTAGTCGAAAGCAAATTTTACACCTATGGGATGGATTGTCTTCCATTGTGTTCTCTGAGGAATCATTGACTTGGAATGGAATTCTGTTTCGGGTTCTGTGGCTTTGGTGTGAAACTTCATGCAAAGCTATACCTGAGCCAGCTGAACTTTCAGAGATAACTGCAACTTGACACAAGTCGCTGCTGAAAGGAATGTGAACAGCAACACCTTCTTTTCAAGTGAAGTTGTTTTCCTGCATCCCGCACACCGATATATTTGAAAGGCAAAAGATGCTGGGGCAATCTGACCCAAGGATCTACATCTGTCTTCTCACACAACCTATAATCCCAACATTTTCAATGTAGGAGTGACTTTGTTATAAGAAGTAATCCAGTGTATTCTATCGAGAGCATCTCTTACTTTGAGACTTTCCAGAGGGACACACTCACATTATCGTTTTCTGCGTTGTTTTCCCTCCATTCCCAGGTCTGTGACGGACCCACGAGATGGCAAAAGAGTTGCACTTAAGAAAATGCCAAATGTCTTCCAGAATCTCATATCTTGTAAGAGAGTCTACAGAGAGCTGAAAATGCTGTTTTTCTTCAGGCACGATAACGTAAGTACAAGCGGCTTTAGTGGAAAGCATAAACTTTCCCCAGCCATTTCAAAGACTGGCTATCCGATCCAAGTATTCTACAAAAAAAATGAAAGGAAAGAGTATTGTGTTAGAAGCTTAAAAGACTGCTTGACTTAAGGAAAGTGAAGTGTTAAATAGAACAACTAAATGTCAGACTTTGGGTTTCAAGAAACCCAATAGATCCTGTGAACCAGAAGGAAAATTCCATTTCTAACCGTTCTGTACAGCGTAACTCTGTTTTACAATTATATTCCAACGTGTGCTCTACTCTACCTTTTTTTCTGTGATGTTCACAAATTCTTTCAGAAAAAAAAATATGCAGAAAGCTAGAGTGCAGATGATATTTTAACGTGGCATTGGGTTTCTTGCTTTTGAAAGGTATGATTGGGGAGTAGAAAATGTTATTCCTCAAAGTATAAACCTTCTACCTCATTGTGTTCCTGTGTTTACCTGGCCTTCGGAATGAAAACAATAGTGCAAGTTAGAAATAGTTTGTTGAAAGCTGAAATATTTAATCCCCTTTCAACAACGCCGACTGCTGTTGATTCTTATCAGTGAACCAGGAAGCTGTTTCACTCATATTAAATGCAGTCAAATATATGAAATGAAATGGGTGAATTTGGAATTTTGCTTCAAGATGGCAAGTTTTTCATCAATGATGATTTACACTCATTACTGCCAGACTTTGACTCAGTGTTTTAGAATCACCAAATTAAAACTTTTCTTTCTTTGATATTAATCTTTGGCAATTATAAGCAGTATATCCCAATCTGAAGATCGGGGATTAATCATGTATCGCTGTCTAAGCTATTTGTAATGTGTCACTGAAAGATGTTACATAATTCATTCCCCAGAGGTGATAAGTCCCCTCCTCAACTCCTCCAAATGCTACACAGGACGTTCTGAATAACAGTGATTTTGTGATTTATCATTTCCAGGTCCTTAAAGCCTTAGACATCCTGCAGCCACCACATGTCGACTTCTTTGAAGAAATGTATCCTTTTGCCATGCACTGCGTAGTAGAAATATGATAAGTCTTTTATATTTTATGTGTTTGGTAATTGTAGGGCACTGCTTGCTACAAGGAATAGACGGAGAACACGAGTGTCTTTTTTTGTTTTCTTATAAGTGTGAAATCTTCTTTATTAATTTTTTTCATTCTTTTTTGAAATAACTGCTGTCAAAGCCGTGTAATGTTCTCTTTTCAATGTGGCCTTGTTTGACATTGAAATAAAAAAGTACAAAGACAGTGCCGACTGGAAGTGCTGACGTAGGAAAGCAGTATCATTTTTATGTGGGCATAAAATTGTGGCGTTATAATCGGAGATATTACGTTGAACTATTCATTCTGAGAATCCATTCCCAGTGATATTTGACTCTGTCAGAGCTCCATGTAGCTTTGGTTTCATTTACACGTGGTCTTTTGTAAAATTTGTGTAGGCTTGGTGGAGTTGCTTCTGAAAAGTGATGCTTGGTCGCTATCCACATGTCCTGGGGGCGGCGTGCATTTGATGACGGTGTACATGTACACTCACTGTTAAAGGTCTGGTCGTTCATATTGAATAGAATGCATGCTATGTTGCGAGAGCTGATAGAATGCTTATTCCTTTCTCTCTTGTTGCTGAAAATTCATTCAGATATTGGAAATGTATCTAGAGTGGAGTTTATATATGAAACGTGGTGCTCTCTGTAGCACACATGGTATTGTTCAAGGACTGCGTCTTCATCCGGCATAACTGAGTATACATACATGCATCTCGGGTCAAGGCCAAATAATGTATTGACTTTCTGTGCTAACTCCACCATTCCAAATCCATCATCGCGTTGTAAAAGTTCTAACCTCTAGCTCCTACAATGCCTTTTTTTTTGTTAAATAATTAACGCTTGATGGGCAAATATTGGCCATTTGCATTTCATTTTTTTGTCCCAGTGAAACATAATTCTGTCACAGGGCATGTTTCTTAATAGACTCTGTCAGTCCATTGGAAATAGCATGATTGATTGATAACACGATTGCGCATATTTAGTAAATGCATATCGGCACTATGTAATGTCCCCCAACAAGTAGTGTTTTGTTGGGTGCTAACATTCTCTGTATCTGCTTAGGATTAATAACAAGCTGCAAAAGTGTGAATATTCAGCTAATGTGCCAGCATACAAGCACACTTTGCACCGAGGGAACAAACCATCTGTATTCAATCTGTTAACGAATGTAAAATTAAAACTAATGCGTTCAATTTTCTCGCAATTCTTTCCCCGCACTTAATCTGCGATAAATGTGCCCTAACAGATTTTTCTGGATCGAACCGTACACCAATCAATACGTGACCGTGAATGAAAAAAAAAATGTGTTTGCGCACTGGCATTGCACTTTCTGACGTATTTCCAACAGAGTGACTGCTCTCTGAGCCACAGACCTGCACCTGATATTGGTAAAGAAATATTGGGGCCAAATTTCCTGCATTTTAGCGATACATAATGCATTTATTTACGAGGGAGTGATAAGCTTGATTTAACACGTACAGGTGTTGGGTTATTGATTATCTGCAGAGGTCTGAATGGGCCTGCAGCATCTGAGTTCAATATGAATCTTGCCGAAGAGAGCAATGCATTGGAAATATCTGTACTAGCTAAGGTACCTCAACATATTAGGCAAATTTTTTCAATCTAATTATCAGTGGCAGTAATTTGATTACTGTTCGGTGGTCTGTTTTTCAGGTGTGTGATATTTTAATCGTCACAATAAGTTTTTTCAAGTGAGAATCGGCTGCCAAAGGCCAAGCTGTATGAAATGTTGATGTTCAGTATCTTGATTTGTAAAATACTGGCCCCTTTTCCAAATCCTTGCACTGACCAAGTACTCACCCATCTTTTAATTTAGAAGCAGAGAGTTGTCAGGTAGTTTATAGCCTTTATCTTTCAAAAAGGAAATCCTTATACACCCAATATTATTATCCTGGATTCACTAGTGAAGAATGGTGTTGGAAGAGACCATGAGAAGGAAGGTTGACTGTGTTCTTGAGTGTGATAATGATTTCAATTGGGACTGAGCAGTCCTCCTGTGTGTTTTTGTAATTGGGGCAAGACATAGGCCTCATAGAGCCTGGCTTCACTTCACTTCACAGGCAGAGTAAGATTTTTGTGTCCAGGGTAGTTTCAAACATTTGCTTGTGTGTTATTTTGTATATACAGATTTTGTTTTAGTGGAAAAGACTTCAAATACTGACAAAATCCTAACAGAAATAACTTGCTTCAGTTTACTTTGAATTTTGTCTTTTTGAGAAAACAAGAAAAGGGCAAAAGCAGTTTCAATATTAAAGTATAGAACTATTAAAAAAGATGAGCTCTGTGATCAAAAGGTTTTGATTTAAATCATGTAAAATGATCATTATGTAGCTTTTCCTGAACTACCATCGATCAGTTCTTCCTAATTACTGGGATTTAATTATAATGAGCCATGGAAGTGCGGTGCAGTGACATAGCTCAGATGTCTCTTGGTTTGTTAGAGCATTCTGGGCATTTTTGTCTATTCTTTCACCGCTTTGCAGAGCTTAGAGGCATCTTTAGTCACATGCCATTCACTTCAGTCACTGTCTGAAATAGACATTTCTGAAAAAGAAATTCAAAATTGCTGATATTTGTCAAAAATATTATTGTTGAAGTTTCTTTATGTAGACATTTGTTTTATTTGAGTTAGCAATGTTATATATAGCAGCTAAAAAATTTGGCAAAAACTTTCATTGCTTATATTTTGTCTTATGATTTGCGCAAAATTTTGACGCCAAACTATCTTGACTTTAAAAGCCAAAAAACATTATTTCCCAGGTTTATGAACCAGATCAGAATGCATTGGAAAAGTATTTTTCGTCCCATAGAGCTTGAAATTTTCCTTGGGGGCGTGATTTTGAATCTGAATTTCCGGATGAGGCGTGGTTTGGTATGCATTCCTGCTGCATTAGGAAATCTTATGAATGCAGTGAATAAGATAGGAAGTTGTTGAACCCCCTCAGTCAAGACTGGCTAATTTAAAAGGAAACTTTACTCAGCTGGTCGTATTGTCTTTTAGTGGAGGACATGGGATAATTTGGCCATTTCCATGTGAATAGGCCGACTTGTTTTAAACATTCAGGAGATGCGTTAAATTCTGTAGTGTTGATTGAATGGCTTGAAGGATGAGTTGTAGGAGAATAAATGTCCTTTGAAAATAAAAACAATCCCTTGGGTCATGGCAGAGGAAGACATGTCGCCAATAGGTCTTACTTTTGGAGCAGTTTGGAAATTCAACCGCTAGATGTTAAAAAAAAAAAATGGCCAACTGCAAATACCGGCCATACAAGTGTATGGCTCATGCATTGATCCTAACATTATTTTTGAAAATCCTTGAAATAAACTGCCAGTTGTGTGAACTTATTGAGTGTTAAAAAGGTTTAGCCCCGTGATAAACTTGCTTTTTGGTTGGTTGCAGTCCCGTTCACAGCTCAGGTCACTGAGTAGTCTCTTAAGATCACCATAGAATTACCGCACTGGCTAATTAAAAACCCATTGTTGATCTTTGGAATTAAGAAGGTACAAGACTGGAAGTTTGTAAAGAAAAAAAAAGAGGTTTTCATGGCTGGCATATTTTTTGATAAACTGATGCAGAAGTGGATAAACTTCAAAGAAAAAAAAAGAGGAAATACATGAAATTGTTTGGGTTTAGGTGTTCAGATACAGCGGGCAACAAAAAAAAAGCTGTGCCTGGGGTGTTTGTAGTAGTTCCCCCACTTTGGCACCCTGCTGTGAAAAGTTGACAAAGGATGAAGCCATTGAATGGCTTCAGATACAGCCCGGGCATCGGTCACCACCAGTCTGAGAGCTGAGCATCTGTTTAGGAGCCTCCATTGAGTCAATGAATGGCATTGTAACAAAGGGCAGCTTCTATAACTAATCACAGGGTTATGAACAGGTGTGTCTTTCGCTCCGTGCCCCTCTGAAGTTTCGGGTATTCCCCGGCATTGTCACCTCACCAGTAATTTGCTCCATTCCTAGTAAAGTGCTTGATTATTAAACTATCACATTCATATCATGAGCAGCTTTGTAATCTTTCCACCCTCAACAAAGAAGGTGTTTATCTACACAAAATAATTTTACAGTCTACTTGAGAGGAAAGTAGATTAACTTAAATTTACCGCAAAAAAACTTCAGGGTAGGAAATATGAAAATGTCGTAAATAATGAGTCATGATGCTAAATAGCTCTTTTTAATGTAGATATATCTCCATATCTTGGATTGTGTTTGAGGTTTAAGTAATCAAATCACTGGTAGACAAACTTAATGGCCAAGAAAATTTATTGAATGACTTTTAAGGTTAATGATGAACAATGTTCAAATTTTAAGTGGAGATTTCAGTGGGCAGGTCACTTGGGTAGACTGTGAGCTCGACGAAGCCTTGAGCAAAGGATGGCATGAAGTTAATCAAATTGGAAGTATTTTCTTTTCTGTCATATCTAACAGCTGTTGTAAGTCAGTCACATCAAGAGATAAAGTTCAGGGAGTTCCCTGCTGAGCATAAGTTAAACACACGATGCTGTGTATGTCATCTGTAGGACAGTGCTCTGCCACTTGATAGAGGCATTTCTTAGTTCTTTAGTAAAAAAATAAAACAGTATCATCCATTGAGCATTTTAAAATATAATAGCTTTCACTGCTATGCATAAACTTTATAGCAACTTTCTGCTTTCAAATGCTGGTTTAGCGTCATTGCAATTCACAAGGATACAGCTATCCTTGAACTTTCTATTAACTTTGCGTTTTATGTGTCAGTGAGAAAATTCAAAAATGGTGTTTACATTTCTGAAACAGAAAAAAGTATCCCTTTTAAACTTCTCAACCTGACACAAAAGAAATTTGATAAGTACCTATTTGAATAATCTGTGATATTAAGCCAAGGACAATAATGACCAGCTCGGTGTTAATACCTCGTATTAATGGGAGGATTTCCTTTTCACTCTGGTACATTAATTATGATAATGAGCCTTTGTGAAAATTGCTGTGAAGACAAAAGCCAGCACAGCTGGGATGTGTTTGCTGTTGGCAGATTACTGGTGCCGCTGGTTATCATCCCTTTGATGAATTCATTTCAATTTTCTGATTACGGCGTGCAATTTCCATTTGGCTCATGGAGCCGGTAGATGTCATTAGAGCTTGGGAGCTATCGGTGGTTTCTGCCCCGAGGCGGGTTTCCTTTCTGATAAGCATATTTCAGCGACTGAAACAGTTGCTGTGGGGCAATCATGTACCTTACCAGAGACTGGATGAGAAACCTCATTGCCAAAGTGAGGCCATATTTTCCCTGATGAATAGGCTTTTGGAAAATTAACAAATGTCATTACCTTTGGAAAACCTTCACATCTTTGCTAAGTTATGATACGACTTTTTTAAAGTGTTCATATTGACGTATTGACACTTTTGAAACCTGAGCTGTGTGTGCACCAAGTTTTCCAGATTGTGGTAACTTCTTAGAAACCACAGAAGAGAAGTAAAATTACTTCTTTCTGCAGAGTGGTTGTAAAATTCAAAGTGCAGGGAAAGGGGAAGTAGTGCTTTTCTTATGCCCAGATATTGTTGTGTGTTGAAGCCCTAGGAAGCCATTGGGCACACTTCTACTGGAGAGTGGATTAGCTGGATTTGATGCAAGAAAATGAAATTTAAACGGTGCAAATACTGTTCTTTAATTATGGCAATTACGGTGACATGATTTATAGTCAGTAACAAAGACATGGAACTGAACAAACAGGAGAATTACAGGTCATGCCAAATGTTTTAATAAATTACAGCGAGGAAAGGGGACATGTCAGTAATTACATGCATGTTTTGAACTCTGACCGTTCTGAAACTAGCCATTTATAGAATTGAAAGTGGGAAGGAGTTTTCCATGATGTCACCCACATTTCTGGCAAGTGACTTGCAACAGCATAGGAGGTTTTAATAAATGACAACCCCTCGTCCCAAGAGGTGACGTTGATTCAGTGCGCTCATCTGAATGGCAAACATCAATTTTCATCCAATAGTGTGAATGAGAAAAAAAACCCCACTGTTTAAGCTGTACACTGAACTCAAGTTGAGCAACTTGTAAAGAACCATTAGTCTGAGGAAGACAATATTTACACTTTGTAACAGGAAGTAGGGCGCCATTCAAAGATTACATTGAGTTTCCAGCACGGAGGTTATTTCCCCAAGGTTGAAAAACAGAATGGCTTATGATAAACAGGTAACCTTCTCTAAAGGGGTTTGCAAGGTCACCTATTTTTAGATCTTACAAAGTTTTATGGATATTTTGCTGTGGGCAGGAGATATAGAGTTTTGAATACAGAAAATAACACCAAAAGTTGTGATCAAATGGTACCTGTGCGTATACCCAGTGCGTATTTACTTGTACAGATTTGGGCATTTGTGAGACTTATCTCAGGGTTAGGACACCGGGATCAAATTTGCACCATGGAATTTATGAGTGTTATGACATTTTGTCTATGTCTGTGTATGGTCTCTGTGTGCATGGCTGAAATAGCTTTCTTATGTGTAATTTCAATCTTTATTTTCAGTTTACGCCTGTTTTTCCATAGTCTCCGCGGCTAACCTGCCAACAAGTTTCATGTTTGATGAATTTAATACCCAGATGCGAGTTGCACTATTATCATCGGTGTATCTGTGTTACTATGGAGTAAGTTTACAAATATGTGCATGTGTTTACAGATGGGTGGTCACTGACATGCTTTCTCCATCAATCACATCCTTGTCAAAAATTTTTGTCACATTTTTATGAAAACTGTTTATGTTTGCTGGGCCTTAACCCAACATCCTGTACAGTTATGTCGTCACAGAATTGCTACAGAGCGACCTGCATAAGATCATCGTCTCGCCACAGCCGCTTAGTGCAGACCATGTCAAAGTCTTCCTCTACCAGATTCTTAGGGGTGAGTCACTCATTTTCTTGCCTAAACCATCCCTTCATTTTGATCCTTCCACCCCCACATTGCTGTGCACAGGTCCAGATCACCAATGGATAACAGTAAGCAGTCCGGGTTATGTCCATATAGAGGATACTATGATTGACCAATCAGCGAACCTACCGTCGCAACGTCATGAATAATTAACCATGCAAACCTAGGCTCGCAGATTGCAACGAGTTCGGCACTTTTCGGCTTGATTTCACCCTTTATTTTTAGCACTCGGTAGTTTTCAGATGTAGACGTTACGCACAATGTTTAGTACGGTCGAGATGGTGACCGATACAAGTGGTTAGTACATCGAAAATTACTTCTTTGGATGATTTTCCTGGCCACGTACCGCTCCTAGAAATCAGGATTTGACCCCTGTAAGTTATTTGTCGCCAAATATCGCCTATTTTTGGTCGAATTTCGATTTAACCTTTCCATCTGTAGTGTAGAGAATGTTTCAAGCTTTGCAACGATGGGTCAACTGTTCTTGTCGGTCATCGGAGCACGATGGAGCACGATATTTTCGATCACCATGCATTTCCCGCTACGATTGACCCTTCGCTCAGAAAAACGCGCGCCGGATCAATCGCCGAGAAGTTAACCAGAAGCTGGTAAAGAGTACGAAAAACGTCCAATAACTCTTTCTCGAACATGGTCAAGGGTAAATAAACACAGATAACTATTCCTGAAGAAATCTTACAATTTTTGACACGGTAGAACGTCGCAAACCGACTCGGGCTGAGACACTTCCGGGTAGCAACAGTCTCACTCGATCGGTGTCAGCATATGTCAGCATAAGATTTCAAAGTGAACCCACTTAACCTTTAACCGTCATTACATATACAGTATGTGATTGGTTCTTGCCTTACCTCATTACATATACGGTACGCCATTGGCTTATCCCAACTATCCTCTATATGGACATAACCCGGACTGGTAAGGACTGTAACAAAGTTTTGCAGTGACAGTGTCAAAGGTGGAAAATCGTTGTTTTTTGTCATGTTTGGATTTTTTATCATCACTTCTAACATCATGTTCATTTTAGCCAGAATTTTTGCCAAATATATCGGGCTGTTAACTCATGCAACTTTTTTCAATCAGAGAATATCTCCTCTGTGAAAGGGAAAGTTACCCTCTCTAAAATCCTACCCTTACTTTGGTCGGCCATCAATTGCAATGTGCAACCTCTTTGGACAAGATTTGAAAATTGGTGATGAGAAGCTATATTCCATCATGCAGAGATGACAGATTTTGATATACTTTAAAATGCTTTGGAAAATTTCATGACTTTCATCATGCGCAGTGGAACTCCAGTAACATAAATAATTGTAGCCATTTTACCTTTATTGTCTGCACATAGTTTGTTAAGAATACATCTGATATGTATCATCTGGAAATACCTTGATATCTTGGCTTTGTTTGTTCCATGCATATATATACAACAGCAATATGCCAACTTTAAACAGACACCATACACTGCCAGATGGTTGTTGTCTGGTACAGTTTATTCAGATGGGGGAAAAAACTGTTATTGAGTAATAATTTATACAGTTGTTACTGATATACTCCATGTCGTGGAGCGTTGAAATGCTGAGGCAAAATTGTGTTGTTGTCATATAATATTCGGAAGTTTGCAAGAGAATAGAGTCGGGTAGCCACAAGACAATCACATGTTTTTATGAGTGACAGTGTGTACATCAACCACTTTCCATAATTCATATTTTAATTCAATAACTGTCTATCAATATACTGAACAAGGTAGTTATTTTGGCACTGCCGTTTCTCTTATTTCCAAATTTGACTTTGGCATAAAAATGCAATTCCAACAGAGTTTAACCCAGTGGAAAAGTTGCGTAAAGTTGCAGATGACTAGATAAAAAGAGTCCAACTGAGAGTTTAGAATATGATCGCTGGCACCAGTGAAGTCCTAATACCAATCAACTGAGAGAAAGTTAAAAATAACTGAGTTGTTTTTTAGGTTAGAAAATTTATGTTTATAAAGCTATATATAGATCTACTGAAGTATTTTTAGGTGCATATTGTATCATTCATAATGATTTGAAAGTAGATGTGCTTTTCATAAAGGGATTGGATTTCATGATCGTGACTCGTCAGTGCTGTATTTTTATTTTCAAAAGTGCAGCAATGCTACATTAGACCATTATGAACCATTTACAAAATTGATATCAGGGATGGTTTTATTAAATTACATTTGAGTATTATAAAGTTGTTCCACCATTATTCATTACTAAGACTTTTATTAAAATATTCCCAATATTAATCTTCAAAATATTGAGAATTTTATAACTTTTTGTATTTGATAAACTTGGTTCAGTTTAGAAATGATAGTCTTTGTGATCAATGTTCATTCCATATTTGCGTTTAATCACTGTGTCTGTGAGGAGGTAGCTTAAATTTACAGTGCAAAGTTCTTTGCAGTTTTCATTCTTTAGTTTTTTGAACCAAGTAAAAGTTTTGTTTCTGTGACATTGAGTTTGACCTTCAACTCTGCTGTTTGTTTGTTCTGGTTACAACTCACACACTGGCTTATCTCAACATGTAAAATTTGACATTGGTTAAAGCCGCTGGAAATTATCAGCAACACAAGGTGGTGTGCCTTGAAATCAACATTTATTTTGAGTTCCTGCTAGCTGTTTTTCAAGGACAAATTCAAGCCCCCTTGTCTATTACTCAGTAGATAAGTTGGTTTTTTATCAAATGATATTGACTCTTGTCACATAGTATTTAGTATTCATAAATAGTTTCACCTATCTTGTCACATTTACTGATTTGGGCATCTGGAAAGACACTGCGGCAGATACCATGCATGTGACAGCCATCACTTCTTACTCCGACATCAAGATGATAAATTATGCAGTAAAAGAAATGATATCTATACCCTAGAAATGCCCGCTGCATATTAATGATACAAGGTATTTACCGGAGTCAGACAACTGCTTGTCCTGTTAGAATGTATAAAATTACATAAAAACCTGCGTATCTCTGATACCTAAGTTACAATAAATATACTCAGTTGTAGCTTTGTGTATTTCATGCTCTTGTTTTGTGTATTATTTTGTTTATGTTAAGGACTTAACAAATTTTGCTCAAATTTTCTTCAACTAAACTTTCCACATTTCTCTTTCAAAATCAAGAAGAAAAAAATAAGTTGGGGGGTCACCTTTCAAATTTTGTTACTAGTCTCTAAAGAAACTACTTTCCCAATATTTAATGATATTGAAAATCAAAAATGGCCACCATTCCTATGTTATTTCTGTGGAGGAAAATAAAATTCCTGATTTTCACAAAACTAAGCCACTGAAAATTTTATTTACCCCATAAGCTTCAAAATGAGCTCCCACATGTGAATATTATGAAAGTTTGAGAGTCTGACTATCTGGCCCTGGGGCGCAGTCTACCTGAACTGACATCCATAATATGCTTATATTTTGGCAATATTTTCATGAGTGATCTAAAAAGAGAGAGGTTGATATAAACTTTCCTTGGAAGATATTATCATTCAGTTGGTATCTTTGATGAAAACTGGTGGAACTGATAAAAGGTTGTAAAAAATTCCAAAAAAATTAATCATTTAAAGTGTGCATGAATATAGATCCCCTTTTGAAGGTGAAATTGGTATTTTTATTAGCCGAGTGTCAGTTACTGTATGTCCGCTGTGTTCACTTGTAAACCATTGTTAATTCGAAGATTTTATGAGACCATCTGTGGCACACGCTGCGCATATTTGAGCAGATAAAACTGTTGAATTGAAAAGAGAATTGGCCATTTTCCCCCATGTGCATTTTATGGTTTAATTTCATCATGCAGTTTTACACATACAGGATACAGCATGTTGGATACATTTTACAAAATTTACAGGCATTGCCGTTAATACTTTGGAATTTTTTTTTATGTCAACTTTATAAGAAAATTTATTGAAGTAAAAACAAAGGTGGTTACTGGGCTTGGAATGTAATGTAACCAAAGCACTGGATGATAGGTGAAAATGTCCCACAACTTAATGGATTGTTCCATGATGGATGGTAGAAAAATGGGGGTTAAAGATGGAAGCCTGATTCCAGGGCTGACTCTTCCATACTTCTCACCTGTGACAAGAGTTCCATAAAGCTAGTGAAATATTAATTATAACTATTGGTGTTATGACTTTGAAAATGCTCGGTCCCAGCACATTTGCAGGTAGTCACTGAACAGTGACCTTTGTAAAACATGATGATGGATGTATGATAAATTTCCAAGCTTTGTATGAGATGTAGTATTTTGTCTTCTCCAGATGTGCACTTGTGGGCTAAAAACATTTGATAAAATACAAATATTGACCAGATTGGTCTGAATATCAATGGTATCTCGGTTTTCCGTGAAGTGAAAATCAAAAATATTAATCTTTCAGCTAATAAAATATGTTAATTATGCCTAACTCATTTGTAAAAGCTGAACTAGTTTGAAAATATAGTTAAAAATAACAGCATCAATTCTTCAACTTTGCAGTGTGTACCCTTCATTCTAACACTAATAATAAAGCATCACTCACATCGTGCATCTACTGTTTTATTTTTTTGTCAGGTTTGAAGTATCTGCACTCTGCCCACATTCTCCATCGGGACATTAAGCCAGGAAATCTACTTGTGAACAGCAACTGCGTACTTAAAGTAAGTAGCTCACCAGTTCCCATGTCAACGCTAGTCTCGGCTGCAGACTTTATGGTATAAACATGCATGCTTTTTACATACCTGTGGACACATGACAGATGGGGCGCTAATCAGAAAGTCATATCTTTTCTGTAGACGTCCTTGGACAGTACCAGCTTAATTTCTGTTTTAACAGAGGAACTTTCTAGATGTTTGACATGGGACAGTTCTCCTGGACTGATGAATATTCATATCAGCTTAGATTCTGCAGAGAGGCATATTCGCTTTGGGTCTGGCTATGCAGTGCCATCCCGCCAGTTTATGATATGCCGACACTGGGCTAGAAAAGCCTCAGTCGTCAGGTACAGCTACTGTTTGAAGCACGACGACCTATTGGTTGCACCAATAAGCTTTCATACTCCCTACACCTAATTTTCTTATGCAAGAGGGCCTGAAGCTAGCATCATCTCTGCTTATTGCAATCATTCCATAGCTTCTGCCTTGTATTGAAAGATAAACATCAAAGAGATTTGTCACACGAAAGTTGTTTGTGTAAGTAAGATTAGACGTCCATCACAATTTCTTGCGTGTACTTGTTTCAACAAAGCGTATAGTCATCACAAGTTGTTGGCGGGCAAAACTTTTGCCCTGTGTGTTTATTCAGTGCTTTATGTGAAGGCAACACTTTGTGCTATTGTGTGGGGGTCAGGAGGTCAAAATTTGAAATGGTTTCTTTCTGGTATCGAAGTGGTTACTAAAACGTGGCTGTTTGTTACAAAGTGTTGATATAAGTTTTGTGGAAACTGAACGTTGGCAGTTGTATTGCCACCCAGGACGTAAACTCGCAGCTTGTTCAGTTTCCATGGATACAGGGGCAATAACAACATGAGTAGGTCATTCACATAGACAGCAAGGCTGAGAAGATTTGCACAAAGTGAAAATGGGCACTTTCTCACTTGATGATTACATTGAATAAAACTTATCAATGTTTCCTGTCTTACATAGTTGGGAGTTAACCTGGTACAAGTCGGACAATAGTTTATGTCTGCTCAAGTCATTGAGGAGACTGCGCTGCGAGGAGTTCTTATCAGCTTTATCTCTGAGCAAATTGACTAAATTGTGAACAACAAATGAGAACAAAGGACTAAAATCACATAAACAGTCAATGTCAACAACCACTAATGTGAGAATCAGGGATTGAGAACTGCCCCTTTAAGGGGTGATAAGATTTTACACATTACAATCAATAGAATAATTTTATTCACAATTTAAAGAAAAAAAAAAATCTTTACTGTTCAGACAGACTTCAGGGGATTCATTTCATTCTCATCCGCTGATTCAAATTATTAACAATCTTGACCAGCAAACTTTCAGATAATTATCCAAGATGGTGGCATACTCAGTCATAAAATTTCCCTCAGTCTGTGCCGTGAACTATTTGACATTTTGAAAGATTTAAAGACTTTAATAGCAGACAAGCTATATCTTGAGTTCTTTGAAATTCATTAACCTTTCACAGTTTGTGGAAATATGAAGACACCTATTTTTCGTACATTTTTGGATAAGTTCAATAAAGGCACCCCTCCATGTTGCCAGGATTGGCAGTCTATACGGTACCCTGGGTTGGTCAAAAAATTCGTCGATATTAGGGCTAATATACAGTACCACATAAAAAAATTATACGCTACGAGTCCAATTTTGAAATGTATAACCATTCAAATGTCAATTTTTCCCCCCTTTTTTTCTGCAGATATGTGATTTTGGCTTAGCCCGTGTGATCGAGCCGGACGAGAACCGTCACATGACTCAGGAAGTTGTTACTCAGTACTACCGTGCTCCAGAAATTTTGACCGGTACAAAGCACTATAGCACAGCTGTTGACGTCTGGTCCGTTGGCTGTATATTTGCTGAATTACTAGGCCGAAGAATACTCTTCCAAGCGCAGAGTCCAGTCGCACAGGTAAGGCTTAGTGGTTTGACTTCGGATTGGATGTTTAAAAAAATCGTCACACTATTTCATCTTTGAAAATTTGTAAGCTTCCTAATACATTTATCATCACCAGTGCTAATATGGACTTATGAAATGTTCACCATATTGTTTTATTGAAAATCAAAAATTTTCTTTGAATCCAAGAAGTTTAACTTGGGTGGCCATTTTGAATTTCAATATCGGTAAATCTCTTTGGTTACAAGCTGACCCTTTTTGAAACTCGTAATTTAGGTCATATTTGGTTCAATAGATAGCTTTAGATTTTTGCTCAGTCACTCCTCAACGAAGCTTAAACCATTCTTTTCAATAATCATGAATAAAATTCAGGGACAGGGGTCATTGTACAAAGTTTTGGTATTAGAAAAATTATGGTAAGTTTCTGGACATTTGAAATTCAAAATGGCTGCTATACTCAAGTTTAACTTCATTGATCAAAAAAGAAAATTTGCTATTTTCAATCAAACAAGATGGTGAACATTTCATAAGTTTATATCCTTCAAAATTTATCCACGCAAGCAGCAGAAAAGTATAGTGAAATGTGAATGCCCTGAGAACTGCCCCCAAAGTACATTTTGCTGTAGTTCGTAAAATGAAATGTAAAGAAATAACCCCTGCCAGCATGGCATAAAGATTCCAACATTTACAAAGTTGAAATTACATCACCATTAATCTTGTCAAAACATGTATAATATTCTATGTCTTAAAAGATTGCTTTAGTATCCATCTACTCAAATGGAAAAGTGCTTTTGTTTGACGTCTCTGTAAAGATGTTTTTATGACTGGCATGGTCAAACTAGTAAGAATGTTTACTTTTAAAGCGCTTGATTGAAATTATGATTATGACTTTAGTATTTGGATTCTATACAGCATAGATATAAGATTAAAAGATTTTATTCTGACTTGGTTGGTGTGTGTTAATGCCTATGTATACACTGTTAAACTTGTGTAAGGTTTTGAATCTTATAACCCAGTCGGTGTGTTTAGTTTGTTGAAAAACTTTGCAATAACATGTATTTGTGGTCTTCTCATACTCTGGCAGTAATACTTACATATTTCTTGTATTTCCATTTTCTGTATAGCCATAGTTTCTTTGTATATTAATATGATCATTTTCTACAATCTTGCTTAACGTGATGATAATATTCATGCAGTGTACTCGTAATGAAAGTATCACATAAGGTTTTCTGGATTATCATGTTTTTGCAAATATGCGATGTGGATAGCGTGGCATTGTGTATGCTCTCTGGCAGGTTTTAGCTGTGGACAATTTGTGAATCAATGTGTATATAAAGTTACACACCAAGGTGTGGAAAAGGCTCTTTTGAAAAGCTCTTTCTTTTTTTTGCTCAAATTCAAAGTGCAGTTGTTCAGACTCTTACAAAAGGAGAGTTGGGAAACTGAGCGATGGAATAGTTGACCGTCTGATCATCAATAATTACACAACACAAGTAAAAAGGGATTGCATACTATTAGGATCAAATCTAATTGCAATGTGAAAAAGAAGACTTGAAAATGCCCCAAGTACCGTGCAATTTTTAGCTCATTTAGAACTGCCTATAGATTCTGTCCATGAATGGGGTGTAAGTAATTACGCAATTGCCTTTACTCATTACAGATAGAGCCCACTCTATGTCAATTTAAGCAGCCAGCCATTATTTCAAACCTAGGCTGCTCTCTCACATGTAACAATGTACAGTATATATAATGGCCTGGCTGGTTGTATATTGGCTCAGCTCAATTAAGAAGCCATTGATTAGAGCTGAAATCCAATTTGAGTTGAAACAAGCAAAGGGAGTGTCTCGTGTGCAATTCATGTCAGTGCGTGGTTTTGTGTGGGCAGCTGAATTAGCAGAGATATGGAACAACTGATTAAATCCAGGAATGATGCAGTGTGCTGGCCATCCAAAGTATTCTGGCAATATTCGACCATTGAATTTGAGACTGAAAATAACCGCACTCTGTCAGTTGCTTAATCAAAATCTGCTGTTTAATTTGCAATCATGAAACTATGGTTCAAGTGAATGACAGTGGAATC
Source organism: Ptychodera flava (assembly GCF_041260155.1). Classification (NCBI taxonomy): domain Eukaryota; kingdom Metazoa; phylum Hemichordata; class Enteropneusta; family Ptychoderidae; genus Ptychodera; species Ptychodera flava. Next base: position 19,215,690 of record NC_091939.1, on the reverse strand, counting down.
TCCTGACCTCCCCTGTATCAAAACAATGGAACAACCCTTCTGTTTTCCTTTTAAAAAGCCTGGATCAAAGTCAGCGTTATGAAGGTGGCCCATCCCTTTGACTGCAAGAAACTGTTTTCCAAATTCCTGGGTAGAAATTCATGGCTAATATAGATTGTATGGGTGATGCGGGAGCACTTGCTGTACCTTCAACATAAAGCTGCATTTCACATGAATTGCAGTGTTGGGCATTGTTCAAATCCCCAGCCCATTCAACATTATTAACTTAAAATGTCCGGAAATAAAACACAATCTGTGTCTGCTGCCGTAAGTTGCCGAATTAGTCGGCCTACTCTAGCTAGCCAGGGTGCTAAGTAATATTGATTAGCCACAGGGCTTTCTACAAAGCGTGCCAAATGCCTGTCAGTTACATAATGATATTAGAAAAAAAAGCCGCGTTGGAACAAAATGCCATTCTGTAGTCTAACAAGAAGTGAGATACAATGCATAGAGAGAGTACAGCTGTAGAAATAAAATGTTACATGAGAAAAAAACTGCTGAAGGGATATTTGGTAATAAATTTAAGCACTGTTGTAAAAGTTTGAAAAACACAGAATACACTGTTTATTTTAACTATGTGCCATCATACCCAAAAATTCAAATAAATCGTGTGTTTTGTGTCATAGGCCAACCTAAATTTTAAGGTTAGATGAACTGTCAATATAGGGCTGTGCGTGCTTGTGGCAAAGACAGAAAATTTGTAAATAAATGATGAATATTCGCAACTATATTTAATTCTATCATTAGTGAAGCTAAAAAAAAGTGCAAAGTAGTAGACATTTGATAATAATATCAAATTAGTACCCCAATTGGATTGATCTGTTGTGTCAGCTTTTTAAAAAGCCTGGCACCATCCTTTGTCTGGCCGTCAGACAGTCGCTATGTATTTTAAATATTGCGTATTTTAAACATCAATGAAGTTGTTCACACCCCGTCGCACCCATTTGTTGTCACGCAAAGAGGTGTGAGACTGTATGAAACTACTGTCAGAATCATGTACAAGGCAAAGACTGCCCTCGTTAATATTAATTTCAGAAAAAATAGTGATTAATAGGATGTGTGTACTTTGGCACAGAAAAGGCATTTTGCTAATGCCTAGACGAATCAGAAATGATGTCGTTGAGGGTGATGTTGTATCAAGATGCAAGATTAAGCAAATGTAACAGTAGAGTGTGTTTTTCCAAGATAAGACCGTTATCAAACCTTCTCTTTTCTTGACTTTGCATGTGTGTGCAATTAGTGTATTTTCTTTTGTCTTGTGTCTAATTGAAAACTCTCTGTTTGCTATTCACAGCTCGACCTGATCACTGAACTACTTGGAACACCATGCTTAGATGATTTAAAATATGCGTGTGAGGGGGCTAAAGCACACATACTCAGGGGAGCCCACAAGTCGCCCTCACTGGCAGCTCTATACACCCTATCCAACCAGGCCACCCATGAAGCTGTACATTTACTATGCAGAATGTTGGTCTTTAATCCTGTAAGTCCAGTTATTTTTGTGTCATTGTTATTCTTCTCCAGATGCCCAGCCATTCCCCAAATGATACTTTCACTGTTGATCCTACTGTTTCACAGCCACAGTTTTGGCACATTCCATTTAAAGGAAGGGGAAGACAGATTTTGCAGCTGAATATGCTGAAGGCAGGTACAGCATAGGAGTTGAAATTTAAGATGACTGCTGTCAGTACTGTAAAGTGATACATGACAAGGAAGGCTTTTTAAGTTCACCGCCCATGAACATGACTTCCGGTAGATCTTAGCAATCGGAGACTCTCTGTCGTTCCAGTTGCCCTAATATTTGCTGCATCAAAATCATTTATCCATCAATAATTTGATCTAGGAAACACAGAGGTCAGCCCTGATAAGCTGATCATATCAGTTTGGATAATTATTCACTGCTGTTACATTTAAATCAAATTCCCCTTCACAGTATTTTCAGTTGAAATATCGTCAATCCTTTTCAAAAAATGTATATTACTTTCCTGGATTGTTTTTAACAAGATGAGAACAGCCCTCAAAGTCAAGTTTTGCTGCCTTCATAAAATGTAACTCTGACAAAATTTTTCAGATTTTTTCCAAAATTTTGATCGAAAACTGTAACCAATGATAAGTAATGTCCTGTTGGTCCATAATTGTCAAAAAAATTACAAGACTTTAATAATAACTTGGCACGATTTTGCACAAAAATTTTGGTGGGAAAATTTACAGCACTTTATAAAGGGTTAACTCAATATGATTTTTCCTCCCGTTGCAGGACAAAAGAATCAACTGCTCTGACGCATTAGCACATCCATACTTAGACGAGGGCAGACTTCGTTACCACACTTGTATGTGCAAATGCTGTAACAACACGTCCTCCGGAAGGCAATACACGTCCGACTTTGAACCGACTTCACAAGTGCCGTTCAATTCGAGTTTTGAAGATGGCCTATCGACTGTCCGTCAAGTAAAAGGTAAATTAAAAAACCCAGGCTCCGTTTGAGATCTCCACGCACATCCATCATAGTTAATGGTCTTAGATTACATGCACAGATCTGTTCTCAGCAGCCAATGTGTTTGACACACTGCATTCTCCCCCTCAATGCAAGATTAATTTGATCGCTGTCAACGCATACATCGCCAGAAAGAGTAGTCTCAAAGACGCTGCATAATTCCTGGTCCAAATAAAATATTAGGTGGTAAAATCCCTGCTTTCATCACCTAGTCCCATCATTTCTGTTTCATGTTAATCTTTTGAGACAGATTTTTGCCCGCTGGAACGTCCACAGTGAGCTTTGCTTGATTCATGAAAGCAGACTTGATATAAATTATGCATTTGTGTCATTTTGATGTCAAAGAAAGAAGAAGATAGTATTGTTGCATTATTTACTTGTCTTTTTCAAAACCATACCCACTCATAAACTAGTAAGTTGCCAAAGATGAGAACGTTATGAATCAGTTGTGTGCAGAACTAGTATCAAGGAAGAACAGCGCCAATGATGAAAGATATATCTTTTCAACGAAAAATTAGCCCCAAGACATGGAGGATTCTTTTGTTCGGAAATTTGAAAAAATAATGGGGGAGCAATAATCCCCTCTGCAGACAAGACAGTAGCGGAAGATTGAATAAGGATAAAGCAATTTGAATGGCGACTGTATTACTTATGGTGTAGCCGCTTGGAGGAAGTGTAGATTACAGAACCAGCTTGGCTCTGTCACCAAAATTTGTGTCTCCATGTTGAAATAAAAAATGGATGTCAGCATGCGCTATTGATAAGGCCGATTATGGCAATGATAGATCTTTTCTGCTGCAGCTTAGCGTCACAAAAATCATAGATCAGTCGAGATTGAAAGTCTGGAGGGACGGTCAGCAAAGCAGCTACTGTGGTTGCAAGGACTGACTCTTTGCTATTGTATGAAGGTTAAGATAGAATTAGACCTCAAGGGCAAAATTTATGCGTCAATATCTCATAATGCTGTGCTGATCTGCAGCTTTTGCATCGACCAATGTTGAAAATAGTGTAGAAAATTCAATTTTCACCATCATTGTTTCTTTTTGAAAAATTAAAATGTGTAATTTTTTGCCCTATAAAGACCATAGACCCTACAAACGATGAGACTAACACATAGAATGGCAGCCATTTTAAATTTAAAGAGCAGTAAATTAAGGAGTTGCTAGCTTCTCTAATCCAAAGATTTGACCCCTGATTTTTGGTCAAGACTGTGAAATTAAATGATTTCTAGAGCAGAGTACAGTATCAGGAAAAATGAAAGCTGTCATTTACAGGGTACATATTAGCTTAATGAAGGTTCTATAAGCCTATAGATTCCCATTTCTCTAATCCTTTGAACATCTGGACCTTTCAAAATGGCATGAATTATTTATCTGAAAGCAAAGTGTTAAAAAAAATTACAGAATGCAGTTTTTGAGTTGTCTTTGAAGTTAATGTATAAAAACTGCATTTGAGAATTGAGGTGTCTTTGTGGACTGCTGCTATGATTCCAGTTTATTGTTGGTGTTGTAAAACATGTACTTTATATTCTGTTTTACAACAGTGGTGTTCTTTGACTGGTTTTGAATGGTAACAAACATTGTGTCTGGGATTATCTTGGCCATATCCCCCGTACAATATGCCAGATAGTCTCTGTAAGACAAAATGTTTGGTTCAATTAAGTGTCATATGCTGTCAATGAACACTTCATCGGTGACTGCTCTGTGTTCAGTAAGGCTGTATGCAAATAACATCGTTGTTCTCTCATTAATATGCAAAAACAAATATGTGTCCTAATTTTTAGAATACAAGTTTGGAAATTACACATGTAAGAATGGGGAAAAAAACAACTTAGTAGGTTACCGCTTGCATTACTGTGAATACAATAGGATATATTTTCCACTCAGACTACAAGCTGAAACGAAAGCCAAGAGTGCAACACTGACAAAGTTTGTCTGCATTTCAAGAGGCATTATCCGGTGCCGGGCATGTGCAGCTATATTTGGTAACAAACCTGTAATCGCGAACAGCGCTATTCAAATGTCATCTATGGAAACACAATATGAAGCATTGGATCGGTTTTATCAGAAAAACAAGTCATGTTCCAAATGTGAGAAACTTTTACCCAGGGATGTGTCACTCATACTCTTCAATCAGGTATATTTATGCTTCCATGGAAACCAGACCTTTGGGGGAATTCACCGCGTATTTGACCACACACTGATTTAGACATGGTCAACTATTACATCTTTGCTTGGGCTTAGATTGTAGAATATTGATAAATATTTCAAAAGTCTGATAAATAATGTATTTTCTTTCTCCCTCTAACAGATCGTCTTCACAAGTTTATCACAGAACGACACCAAGGCAATAGTGTACCATTATGCATCAACCCACATTCAGCTGCCTTCAAGAGTTTTGCCAGGTATGGAGATACCCCTCCCTCCCCTCGTTCTGTCTCTCCCTTCCTCCTCCTCTCTCACTTTCTTTCCATCCCTCCCCTGTCCCTGTCCCTGCCCGTGTGTCTGTGTCTGTCTGTCTGTCTCACTTAATCCTAACAAACTTCAGTGTATATCAAAATGCAAGATACCGTGTACCATAATTTGGAATCCTGCAAACATTTCAGATTGAGAAAAGAAAGGTGTTTTACTTTATTAAGACTCGCTATAGATTTAAATCAATACAGACTATCCACAGTCAATCTGAACTATCTAGCCACCAGCAAAAATGTCAATTTTTCATTTCATTATAAGATACAATGAACTTTGAAAAGTTCCAACATGCCTGTTAATTACAAATGAGAAATAGCTAATCTTATGTTGTTGTTGTCTCTCTCTGTTTGCCATCACAGCTCCTCAGTTGCAAGTGCTTCAGAGTTACCTCCATCACCTCAGCCTTGGGACTAAGTCACCACGGTTACCAGCCAGTACTATCATCCCTCTGAAGTTTCCCCCTCCAGAGAAATTTCTGCTTAAAAGTGGGTGCTGGACTTGACTGAACACAAGTTAAACAATATTGACTCAAAAAGTGCAAAATCATGGATCTTTATGTTATTTATTGGAGAGAAAACAAATGAATGAGGTTATTTTTTACTACTTCTACGAGAACATGGAAACTGCCAAGCCTTGGAGAATTGTCCATGCTTTACACAAGGACTTATTTTGTATATACCTGAAAAAAAAAACTGAAATAAGCGTTGATGGCTCATACTGTTGTGGTATTGCCATTTTAATCAATGAACTATGCTAAACTTTAGTGAGTGGGCGCACTCAGCAAGGCAGTAGAATTGGAATCTGCTGGTTGACAAGCCGAGATACCAACCCAGAACTGTACAGTTTGAAGAGTTTACCGCCAGCAAACATATTTACCGAAAAAAAGAGTCTGTACAGTTCTGTGAATTATTTCTGTGGGAATGTGTGGGAGTGAAGAGGACAGAGAGACAATACAACAAAAAAAATTGCTGCCCATTTGCTCAGGGTAGGCTGTGATAGCTTTTTATTAAAAATAAAAAAAAAATACACCTATGGCAAGTCCTGTCCCCTCCCGCTGTGTCCAAATGGTTTGTGCCATGTTCTTGGCTTCGGAGCATACCATATCAAAGTGGAGGGGAGGTTGGTCAGGTAGCCATGGCAAGCAGGTGAAATGCAATCGAATGCAGCTCCAAAGGAACTCATTACCAAACCTGCGTATAGCTGCTGTCCAACTCATTTTGTAAATATTTTTATTTGAAATGTAGAACCATTTGTATTCTAGAATTATGGGAGAAATTTCAGTGATTGGGTCGTATGCTAATTCATGTCATTTTTTGAACTTTAAGGGCTTTTGCACTGTGCTCTCTGCTTCTTTCATAGCGCACTGCACTCTTAAATCTAGCAAGACATATCTTTCAGGGTAATTTGAAAATTGCTGATAGCTTTTTTTTTAAAAAAGTAGAAATCCTATGTACTTTCTTACCAAAGCGTGAGATTTTTAAGTTTTTAGAACTGAAATTTTTTCCAATGGTCCCAGGCCTCGTTTTTTGCATTCCAAATCTGCCTGTCATTTATAAAACTCAGAATTTGTCCATTTTTTCTAGCAAGATAGCGTAGCCTTTTAGGATCCTTTCTTAATAATAAAAAAAAAAACAGTGATTAGGAACCCAATCATGTTATTAATAACGTAGATATGGTATAGGTAATAGATATGTATGTCATAGTGAATGATTTCGGAGTAGAGTTTTGAAACCGTAAGCTACAAATTTTAGGATATTTTCAGTGAGTATTCATCAGCTGACCTCGGTGCAATCATTGGAGTCAGTCATGCAAATCAATTCCATATGTTGTATTTATTTATTCGCAGTCTGTAGATTCTTCCATATGACTGGCAGTCAAGGTGCCTGATTGGTTTGATTTTGTCATGTGACGGAACAGCTCTGCAGTGAAAGCCAGAAAAAAATGCCATTGGAAGTACTTGAACAGAATTATAATGATATGCATGTAATACCAAAGATAAAAAAAAACTTGTTTGTTGTAATCTTATTTATTTTTTAAAGGGCTTTATTGTAGTTGCTCTCACTGCAATGGAAAAGCCTTTTAGCATTCCCACACTGAAACTTTGACGTCTTCAACGAAGACTTTTCAAAGTTTTTTTTTGGGACCATCGAGAGCTTGTCGTACCAACTTCAAGTTAACATAGGTCAAAGCTTATATTCAGCGGACTTGGCTCAAGATTTTCAAAAATTATTTTCACCTCCCTCCCGTCTTGAAACACCCTGCACACCCTGTACTTCAAATACTGTAGGCTGAAAAACAATGGAGTGTTTCATAACTAGGATACTTAAGGGTGGTGCGGGATTGTATTCAGATGGGCATTGAGGATCTGACTGTTCAGCTCTTGCAGTGCCATACTATAGTATCGGCAAACTGCAAATCCATGCAATGTGGTAGACATTGATAATGTAGAATTTTAAAAGGGATGCCTTGCTTACAGGTGTTTGTACTATTTACTACTTAGTTTGTGCAAAGTGCAAGAGTCGATATGGCACTTGGTGTTCAAAATATTTAATGAAGTTACCACTTTCCAACCAAACGCTTTTTCTCTTCTTTGTCTTTCTACCAAATACACTATGAACAATGCAATGGAAAGTTCAAGTTCAATGAGAATATAACTATATTACCCCAAATCAGTGCTAATCAGCTGAATCACTGCGATTTTATCAAAATCTTTGTCCTTTTTTTGCAAGGATCTACAGACTGCCCTTTTCCTTACATCCTACACATTTTGTACAGCTTTCACATTTTGATGCCTTATGTATGGAAGTATCGACCTATGTCAACAATAAAACCATCTCATTCTACAAGGTTTTACAAAGGATTGGAATGTCTGTCTGGTTTCTTTTATATTGCTGTTCACTGGTGAAAGTAGCTTATTATTCTCACTTCAAGAGCGACTTTACTCATGATTGTTTTGCTTTAGACATGCAGAGTGACATATCCATAATAGCCTAGATTCTATTTGTCCGCTTGCCTCCGTACCTCTGGGAGTGGGTCGGAGGTACGGAGGCAAGCGGACGAATAGAATCTAGGCTATATCCATAAGTATCAACAATTTTTAATGAAAAGCCAGCATGGTTCAGATTTAGGGGTGGACCATTTGATATCCTGGGCGGGGGGGGGGGGGGGGGGGGGGGGGGGGAGGGGGGTCTGGAAGATTTTTGAAAGAAAAAGATTCCCAGCATATGTCAATGAACAAAAAAATTCTTGATAAAAAAAGGTGGGAGAGTGGAAAAAAAATAACGTACAATGGATCAGGTAAAAAAAAATAATGCTACCTCATCAATCTTCCAGACCTCATATCCAGGATATCAAATGGTCTAGCCCTTGCTTTGATATCATATGCAGTGATCTCCTCAACGTTGGTAAACGGAGAGGTGACAATTTACCTGGCAATGCCTAATTTACATATTTTATGTTATGCAAATACTTTTGGCAGTTCTCTCTGCATGACCAACCAATCGGAGGTTGAGCATCGATAAACAAAGAAGTCTTTCTGAAATTCAGGAAAAAAAACTGGCAAAAGTGTCAGTGACCATTAGACACAATTGAAATATGAAGTTGACGGGATGATTTGTATCTTGGCAGCATTCTGAAGAATATTTCAATACTTTTTATGTTGTAAGAAAATGCTGTCAAAAATTTAATAAATGGTCATTTTTATGGAAGGAAAAGGATAAAGTAATGAAAAGAACAGACTGAATTAATGCATATGATAAACCTGATAATCAGCGGTTGAATCCAGATAGTAATCAATTATGGGATGTTTTGTCGGGGATGCTGAGCATCAGTTTATGTATACAAAGTACATATTTTCAATCTTGTCTTACCCTTTCACCCCCGTTTTCTAGTGTAGGAGTCCCACCTTGCCATAGAAAACAACTAGGTCATGTAACACAGTTGCCGAGTGAAAGGACTGATGTTCATCGGCAAAGTGGATGCCAAAGATTTGAATTACAAATGAATACTGTTGATAAATCCATACTAGCTGACAAAGTCATGTTCAGCATGGTATTTTAACCCTTTGAGCACAGCAATTTTTCCCCACCAAAATTATAGTGTGCAACATTTTGCCAATTTCGTTTATTTTTCTGTAATTTAACCATTTTGGACCAAATGTACATCACATTTTATCGGCTTCAGATTTTTAGCAAAATTTTAGCAAAATTTAGAAAAAAGTTGACTGGTGTATATATCCATATAGGCGACAAAAACTGACTTTGGTGCTCAAAGGGTTAAAGAGAGGCTATGTTGAACTTACACAGTATTATAGGGCAAATCAAAGTATTGATCAGATTACACAAACCATAGAAGATAATAACCTAAATGATTGAGCCATGAACTGTGCATCACCTTGGAAACACCCACCCTCATCTCCCACGTAACTTTGCGTGTGATAGTTGATATCGTCATGACAATGGTGATATATAGGGGAAAAGGTTTCAAATGTGACATGTCCATTACTTGCAAAGCCCACTTGATACACTGCCTACTTTATCTCCCTGGTAACATTGTCTCCCTTTGTCTCCCACAGTGGTAGAAATTTGTGCAACTTGATCGCAACTGGATTCAGTGTCACAAACACAACACTGAACTTGTCATTGTCATAACCACTCCGAAATATGCAAGCAACAGAAAGAGAAGTAAGATTTCTATTGTATGGAACACCCTCCTATGCTTTTGGCTTACTCACTTGCACTTACGGTAAAACCGGTAAATAATACATGTAAACCAGTCTTTGATTCCATGAATTCCATGGCCACCATATGGCAAGTTATGTTAATGGTGCCGATGCTGTTTTTTCCCATTCATTGCCGCTCATATCATGAAGATTCAGGCTGCATTATTGTAAATCAAATCAAGGGAAATAAATGTTCATGTATGTTCATTAATGTGCTAGTTTAACTTGGTGCTCGTGTAAAATTGTAATACTGAAAATCACAGGCAATGAAGACACAGATATGAAGACAAATTTAGCAAAATGGCCGTTGGTGGCGCTGTTTGGAGACTTTGCCTGTTCTTACCCTAGATCTGGAACATGCTAGGCTCTGCCTGATATTTTGCACTGTCTGGACCAAGTGTAAAACAAATGGTACATTATCACAATTCAAATTTCAAGTGGTGAAAAACTCAAAACTTTAATGTCTCACCGCACGTTGTTCATAACCCAATTGCATTTTTTAACTTTGTATATTAAGATGGTAAACCTACCAAGAAATTTTGATGACCTTTTGCAGAGGTGAACATCAGTGTATTGGTATGCAGATGAAAAGTTAATGTTTTTTATTCTTTTCATTTTACTGGATGGGGAGGGAGTGGGGAGGGGGCTATGGCATAATATAGCCACAGTAATAAATGTTTTGTTTTGCATCCACTTAAAATTCTGAAAGGTATGCATGGTGGTGAAAAACCACACAAAAAATTTCATAGAAACTAAAATTGCCTTAACTTGGCGATTTTCTCTTACAACTTGCACATCCCCGTTTCTGTACGCTTATAGAGGGCTAGGTTAGCATTTTATACCACCATATGGTTCACTGGTTGTATATACATTAAAGGAAGCATTTTATCACAAGGTGAAAGTTGTGGATTGGTTTGGTGACTGAACATCACAAATGATGGAAAATTACACAAGAAAAGAACTAGTTTTCACTTTTTTCACTGGATGAAAGAAAGAAAGAAAAAAAAAAAAAAAAAAAAAGAAAGAAAAAAAAAATTTATTTCTTGGCCAAACGTAGTAATTTATACTAGATAATCATATTTGAATTATTGATTTGATCTCTCCTTTTTCAAGATGGCAGCTAAACTGAAACGAACAGTCACACTCACTCAGAACCACTACTTGCCGTTTTCAGCTGCTTACAGTTTCGTAAAATATCAGTTTTAATGGGAGCATTTTTAAAGTATTACATTTAACTCTGAATTTTGTTTTCAAAATTTCGAAAAAGAAAATATGTAGGAAAGAAAAAGTGACAGAGTACATTAAAATCTACAGAATGAAGACATAAGAGTGTGAGTGATACACAAAAAGCATGCTACATGCATGCTGATATTTAAAACATGGCGTAATATATATTTATTTCCACTTGAATGACATTCCAAGTTTTCTATTTTTCTTTCAATTTTCAAAGTCTTGGAGATCAAACGATCTATTTGTTTACTGGAATATACCTGTACATGGTTTTTACATTACAATACTATTGTAAAGTTCTATGCTGACGTTGAAAACTGATTCAGAATTTCAGATGAAAGTTCTATACATTTCGTACAAATACATAGCTGAGAGCAATGGCTACACTGTGAGTAAAGTTCCCACAACAAAACACAAACAAACAAACAGGATTCGATCACATGACATAAGACCTTACTGAAACTGAATTATACTTTCTTCCTGAAAAGAGTCTCAGACAAAAACACAGTCAACAGGAGACGAGGCATTGAACTCTAGGTGGCGCTGTGCAAGAGAAATTCCATCCACTCAATACAAATGAAGGCAAGTATCCATTCTACTTGCATTACTCATGAAAATCACCGAAAGTTTAAAGAAAATCATCCTTTTTTTAAATTAAAAAAAAAACAACAAACCAGATAACCATTGAAATAGTGAGTGTTGCAGCAATGATGGGTTAAAAGTAAAATCACATTATGCCGATAAATGTCATCTAATTGTAATAAATATCTTGTCAACTGGTAAAAAAATGGGCCTCTATAACCTTGTCGGTTGATTTGCATAAATTACAAAAAGTGCTGTTTCTGTGACAAGAATAAAATTACTGATAAAACTCAGTATCCATATGTACAAGCTAAAATTCTCTGAAAAGTGTCCACACCAAGCATTGCATCCGTCAATTCTATGCCGAGTCATAGGACAGACTCCTTCCACACAACGTACAAACATACACATGTCTGTAATAATTTACACACATTTCATCGAGGAATAAGAACACATCACTTCAAACAGTCATTCATCTCAGCTGTTGAACCGATGGATTTAAAATTTGCATAAATGTAATTGGACTACCGTCTTGATAATTTACAACCACATCAGCAGCTCATGTGCTTTCCTAAAATACCTCTTAAACAGTTTTCACTTCCTTTTTCACCATAAAATCAAGACACATAAGAGTTTCACCAAGGATTTAGATCTCACAAAGAAAACCCCCTAACAAAAACCAACAAACCACAAACCTCATATACTTTACACTCTTCTTGTTGATCACACCTTGTATGAAATTTCTCATAAACAACGAACAAAGAGAGAATTTACTAGGATGATAAACTGAAAACAGTAGAATCATAGGAACTCACGAGAAACATTACAAATCAGAAATAGCAGCTGAAGTGGCTGAATGAAATATTACTGGATTCCTCTAATTGCAATATGCTTTGAAAAATGTACATACTGGCTTCATGGTTTGATTTCTAATGTCAACAATCTGTACTGTACAATGTTTATGTGTACGATTCGTGCAACCTTGAAACTTCTTCAACTCTGATATATCAGAACCCTGGCAATATCACTTTCGCTTCCATGTCAACATCCTGGGATACTCATGAAATTGATTTGTCCCTTCACTGATGACCTTTCAACCACGACCTATGACCTACTTTTCATGAGGGCGAAAGTAAAATTGTAAAATATGCAATTTCAGTGAAAAGTTCAATATTAAAAGAAGAGTAATGTTTCCTTAAAGTAATGGATAAGGTGAAAGTATGTTTGTGTCTAAGGATATCCAAAACACCAACAGCAAGGATAATTGATGAAAATTGAATGTGATAATATACATCAAACAGATTAGTAACTCCACATCATGATTGCTGCATGTACATTACTGGAGGAAACGGACATCAACCAAATAAAAAGAAAGACTCAAAGAACACACAAATTCAAACAATAAGTTAAAGTCTGAATATCTTCTGATAAAGCTCCCTTGCTAAATTGGAAAGTTCAGCAGTTCTGCTATGATGGTGATGGTGCTAATTTTTCTGCAACCTTCCGAGTACTGCTTTTGTTCTGTATATCCATGAATTTTTCAAACAGATATCAAATGTGAAACAAAGTATTTACAGATACTGTCTTTGGATACTATTACACCACTGGTTTCATGTTTGTTATACAAGAGATAACATGACACATCGGAATGAAAAACTATTGTAGAATTTGTCGATCACTCCGACTGACACATACAAAGCAGAGACTGCCGTTGGAAATGAGCTTTTCTGAGTGTTGTGGCTGCGTTGATGATTGAGTTATTTTGTTCTATTCCATACATGGCTACACACACTGATATGGTGCTGGACAGATTATCAGCCAATATGGATGACTTGTGACCATACAAAGGTAGCTTTTTAAATATAGAAAGTCAGTAAAGTTTGGCTATTTTCATATTGTAATGACATATTTTTAAAGCAGTGCTTTTCAGTGAATTTAAATTTGGGTCAAATGCTCTTGCAAAAATACTCTACAGACGATATATTGACTTTTTAGAAAACTTTGAATCTTGTCAACAGAAAATATTTTTTTGCACAATGATTTCTGAATAAATGAGAGAAATTAATAGATTACACTCATCACTGATTGGTGACCTTTCACCCTGTGTGACAATTTGCATACTAGCTAATTATGAGCTTCTGTGCAGGGATTCATATCTGTGGAAAATAATTCCCTACTTCATTCATCTCTCCAAGACATGCTATTCTGAAATCACATTGCATAAATGGAGCAACCAGACATTGTCTGGTGTCATGACGCTTTAAAGCATTTCAGGAATAATATGTATGTAGCTCCACTAGTACCATTTCACAGTTCACAGTACGTTGACCTTCAAGGTCAGATGACCTTCACAAAACAGAGACAGAAGGGAAAAAAGCAAAATCATACCCATAGATCAATGCTACTAGACAAATGGGAGGGGGTTCAAGTCTGTAAAACATATACGATGTTAGATCCTCTTTCTTGAATTGTTAACGTGAATGTGCAGTGAGATATTTTTCCAATGTTGATTTAAAAAAATATGGCCACTTAAAATTTGTATTTAGATCATGGGAATGACATTGCAACACCTATGCCATTCTGTTTCATATCATAAAAGATGTACTTAGCTGACGGCAGCTTTCTTTGCTCATAAAAATAATCTGTTTGCAATGTGTTAACATACCATACTGTGGATGTATTGGGTTCCACTAGTACCTTGGCACGCATTATCCATGACTGTTTTCCCGTTAAAATTCAATACATTTGAATAATACCATTTTACAGTTCATAGTATGTTGATTTGATAAAACTTTACTTGCATGCTACGGAATACATTTTATTAACATTACCAAATAATCAATTGCATTAGGTACAATTAAAATTTGCATCTGTAACGTTTTCACTAAGATCTTATCTAACTTAGAATTCAGGGTCCTGCATACTGATTAAAATTTGAGTAAAATGTTGCAAAGCTGATGGTACTCAGTGATAATATACTACATGCCATATTTCCGTCCACTCCAAAACAACAAAAACAAAAGCATCGAAAATGTTACGCAAATCAATAACAATGGTTTTAAACTATGCAAGATATTTACTGTATGAGCTCTTGGATTTTGCTAGGATATTCAAATCATTTTCAGCTTTAACATCCTTTGCAAAATTTTGGCTGATTTTATACCCTATTTTTGAATACAGGTTGTTAATGAATACACTTCTGAGTGTAACAATAAAAGCAATCAAGAAAGGAACTCCTTTGAACAGAAAGCAAAACCTTACATAAAGTGACACTCTTCTTGGATACGATAGGTGAGTTTTGCTTTGTGTCCAGTTTACCCTGAATTTGCCATGTGTTCACCCCTTTCACAATGACACTATGGTTCGACCCTATTGCAGGGTAGGGACTACGTACGGGGCAATGGGGTGAGAAGGTTAAAGAAGTGACAAAACTGAAAATTTCAACAAAAAACAACCACATGTACACACATGTAAAACTGTATCTATTGAAAACTGTACCTGTATAATAAATAATGAAAGAGGTCGCCCTTTCCTGTGACATTAATCTAATCACTTGACACCGAAAGCTCAATCTAAACCAAAGTCGCATCAATGTTTCATTTCATTGCTCTATATCCCTCAAAGTGAAAAATAACCCAAAAGTCAAGTACAAAAATCGTGCCCATAATGGACATGCACAGATAGAAAAAGAACAGAAATCTAAAAATAAAAGACAGATATTTTTATGCACAAGGGATATACCTACTGTGTACGAGCTTTGAAAAAAAAGGAAACTTGTATGTACATAGGAATTGAAATACCAACATGAACTCAGATAGTATATATTTGAAGCCTCCAGAACAAAGACACAGAATAGCTGCAGAAGTGAGATGGCACGTTAGTGGTGCGTAATTACTGTGGTTTGTATTAAAATAAAATTTATACACATAATTTTATATATTACCATACTCTATTCTGTATTGAATAAAATTGAAAACATGTTAAACTATGCAAAAGATATGCCGCGATGCAATCTTATAGTACACTGTATATTATAAAATGGATTGTAATATAGCAATTCAATTTTTTTAGTAAATAATATTTTCCTATCCACTAGACGAATGAGTACATATTTTCAACAGCGCGTCCTTGATTGTTGGCTGGATTTGAGTGTCTGCTGGAATCGCTTCCGGCAGAATTGGTACGTATCCGCACAGAGCCGCCGTACGTCTGTGTCTGGTTGAGGTCGTTTTCCGTGGAGTTACTCATGGAGAGCGAGCCCCTGGAGGAGCCCATTTCCGCCAGGGGGACATTGGCATGGCCAGGCACAGACAACGACTGCTGCAGTTGGGGGATCATTTGGGGGTCAGCCATTGCATTGGGCGTAGCTGGCGCGCTGACTATAGTCCTTCCAGACTGGGGTGGCACATTCACAACGTAATTTGTCAGCGTGACGTCGGACGATCCTCCTGACTCCAACGGTATTGGATGTGACCGGAAGTGTTCTAGCATGTCAAATATTGTTTGGAACCAGAGGTGTTGGACCCGGCACTGCCCCTCATTGTTCAGTGACATGCGAAGGTGCTGTGAGGAAAAAGCAAACAAAATTTAATAAAGGGTAATATTTGATATAATATCACATTGTTGTGGAGCTATCAAATTTTAACTTTCACTACATGTTTGCAACTTCATTGAAAGTGCTATGATCAACAATGAATAATATTCACCACAGATTGATTCTAAATCCAAGTACATATTCCCACATCAGGAAAGTTCATTAAAATATGCAAATTAGGAATTGACTGAAATGTTCTTATTAAAATGCAAATTAGGATTTGGCTGAAGTAAAAAATGTTAAATGACTTTCAATAATCTTGTATCATAATATCTTTAATGTACAAAGCAATTCGTCAACTTTGGTCAAGTCAAGACTGACATATATCCTTAATTAGGAAAGTTCATAAAATTTGCAAATAAGGAATTGGCTAAAGTAAAAATTTTTAATGACTTTCAATGTTGTAACATAGTATCTTGAATGTACATAGCAAGTTTCGTCAAATTTGGTCTAGTCAATACAGATAAATATCCCTAATTAGGAAAGTTCATTAAATATGCAAATTAGGAATGAACTGAAGTAAACAAGTTAGTGACTTTCAATAATGTTGTTTTATAGTTTCTTCAATATATGTAGCAAGATTCATTAACTTCAGTCAAGTCAATTCAGATATATATCCCTAATTAGTGAAGTTCATTAAATATGTAAATAAGGAATTGGCTGAAATAAAACTGCTTAATGATTTTCAATAATGTTATATCATAGTATCTTCAATGTACATAGCAAGTTTCATCAATTTTGGTCAAGTCAATTCAAATAAATATCCCTAATTTCAAAAGTTCATTGAATATGCAAATTAAGAGTTTGATGAAGTAAAAATGCTTAATGACTTTCAATAATGTTAAATCATAGTATCTTCAATATACACATCAAGTTTTGTCAATTTTGATCTAGTCAAATCAGATATATATCCCTAATTAGGAAAGTTAATGAAATATGCAAATTATGCATTATCTTTTATGTCACCCCTTAATATCTTTCACAGCTGATATATCTTGGTGTGATCAACATTTGTAGCGAATCTCATCAAATTGTGTGCAGTGGTTGTCAATATATATATGTATATATCCGTTTTTTCTAAAATCATTAATTATGCAAATGAGCAAAAAGTAAGCAAGCCACACCTACCAAAAACTAATCAGTTCTTGCCATTTGCAAACTAAATCTATGTACCAGAGTTGATTCTGATCTGATGAGCCGTTTATGAGATATTGAGTACACAGACAGACAGACAGACAGACAGACAGACAGACAGACACGGACAGACAGACATCGCTGCGACATATGCTCACGTGTGTCAACACATGAGCAAACTAGGCATTTACACATAACTTTGACAGCAGAAGAAGAAACAGAACATGACAAACAGGACAAAAATAATGGAACTAAGTTGCAGCTTATAGTACTCTGGGTCATGATCAGTCTCCGTAACTGGCATTTCAGGAACCGACTCAAATTTCTCACTTTGTTTTTTCGATGTGGTTGAAACTAATAACTTTCATAAGGAAGAAGGACTACACAACACAAACATGGTGGTGAAAGCATTTGCAAGGGACTGAGTATCATCATAATATGATTATAGTTAACTTTTCATGAATGTTTTTATCCCTGACATGCAGATTCAATACACTGCATTTAGATAACGTAACAAGCTATTCTAGCCATAGATCTGCTATTACAGTGATGTTTTAAACACACAACAACACCAGTTTTTCAGTCTCCACCAAGTTTTGACAAAATGATATCAACTCTTCACCCCTATTTCTCTGATATAGATCAACCCATCCTATTGACAACAATGGTCATCTACCAATGTTTGATGGCAGTGGGTAGAAAGTCACCATCTCTTGACATTATTTTGGCAATTTATTCTTGTTTTATTTGAGGAATTGTTAACTACTTTCTAAATGTAAACTATGCCTAGCCACTGGCAGTCTGCTCTCCACTCTTATTTTGCTTGAGTGTGTAAAATATAACATTCTGTTGACGTAGTTTCTGCCATCTACCAGACATTACATCACCAAAGTACCATGTTCTGTGTATAGGCAGGACTTGACTCATCATCTGTGTGACTACTTATTTTCAGAGAGAATTGAATAAACACTCCACAAATAGCTTTTCAAACAAAAATAACAAAGAGCAAGTCAGAGGCTAGTAAGTTTGTCCATTTAATTGAAACAAAGTACCCTTTCCTGACATCATTGTGGCTATTTTTGTATCTTGTACTGAATAATTTATTTTATCCCTTCTGGCTGAAATATGCCGAGTCATTGCCCTCGAGAACTCTGGTCTCACCCTAATTGTACTCATAACAAATAAATACATCAATGATTGGAGTTTACAGTCTGTACAAGAAATCTCGTCATTGATGTATTTTACAGGTTGTGCTCACAAGCCTGGTTTAAAGTAGATACAAGGTGGCTGACCGCTTATTGTGCTTTAGGGATAAACATAGACAGCATGGGATAAACCATTAATTCAGAGGAGGGAGTCAGAATGAGGATACTGCTGTCCGAATCTTTTGTTTGAATTTAAAGATATGTTTTTTTTTTGGGGGGGGGGAGTTGGTAGAACCTGCCTGCTTTTCCCCAACCCTTCTGCACTGTTTGCAACTTTCAGTCAAATGAGCTGTTCTTTCCTGAAGCTGCAAAGTTGCAATAAGCAATTTGTTAGCTATTTTTTTCTCTTCAGGACCTTTTGCTCATTTTTGAAAAGACCACCTCCTAATATCTAATGGTCAATCCCTCGGTCGGCTGAGCATTGAACATATATAGCTTGTAACAAATGAAAGTAATCAAAATAATATTGGACATTGGCCTGGTATTAGAGAGAACTTTTGACTTGCACTTGAACACCGCAAGATGACATATGTGCACAAGATGACAGATAGCTACATGAACTTTGAGAGGTGTACACTGCATCCATAGATCAAACATGAATTAGGTACACTGGAGAAGTTTCACTCTAGGGTCTGTAGTTCCACACTCAAAATCACTGATTTCTTTATCAGCACTGCAAATATTTTATAAAACTTAACTTATGAGTAAAATTTAATGTTGTATTTTGTTATTCTGTTCAGTACTGCCTTTGTGTATCACTTTGAATAAACTACGAAAGATTGACTGGTTTTGAAGAAATATTTTTTTGAAAAGTACCTTGGCTCTGCCTTGGAAATTAAAAGTGAGGACGTATTCCCCTCTCCTGGTTTCACTTTGCCTGACCAGAAATACACCGTGGTTTACGGGTCCGCCTTGCAGGACATACTGCGCAGCGTCAATCCGTGACAACGTGCCATGGAACCACGGATATCCTGCCAATGGATGCTCCTGTTCCATGTCAGTATTGGCTGCATTCCATGCATTTGTGTTCCATTCCAGGGAATCTGTATCAAGAGACGCTGGAAAGGAGAGAACACACTGAATTATGTGAGGAAATTACAGGAAGGATCTAATTCAATCTGCCATTTCTTTGACTTTTCTGGAAGGTGACATATTTCTAAAATTTATTAAAACTGACATAAATACTTTTAAAAAGACATCAGAAATTGGAAAGTCATATTTGCCAATGTGTTACTGACTGTTGAGTACACTTTGTGATTGACAGAATTACCCGATGTTGGCTCTCCCAGTTTTCTCAACAGCGCCATCTATGGCCAAAGTAGGAAAGTATTGAGTTTCCTCTTGAAATATTGATAAGTTGTTGAACAAGACAAAAAGTGTATTTTTATTGCACATTTTTAGTGGGCATATGTTCAATTGAATGGTGCAGTATAGCATTGTGATCAGACAACATCACACAGGGAAGTCCTATAGTGCTGATGCTTCATGTTGGCTAATTCACTGATTTTGCTGTTGCATTCCGTGGAGTGCAATGATGACAGAGAGTAAAGAACGATGAACTGCAGTGAGACAGACATGATTATGCAAAACTGGAACAAACTTTTGGATAAATGCACAGCAATTTCAATGAAGTGAAACATATACTTTAGATTTGTTTCTCATCAATACATGAGCAATCACAGCAAAAACAGAACAAGTCTAGACAAATATGAGTGGTATCTGGTTGACTGATAAATCAGATACACACTAAGTTGTGCACTTGGTACAAAGAGTTACTAATGGGTTAAACCCTGTATGCAAATTGCCACGGTACCAACAGTACCATGTGCACAAATATATGTATTTTCATACTTGTTTGAACACGTGGGTTTGATTGTATCACTGTCACATGATCTATTGGGTGACTGTGTCTACTGAACACATTGCATTATTTTTATTCTGGAGTAGAACCACTTGGAAGCTATAGGTACACTGATTTGAGAAAAAGGCAAAAACACATTTTTTACATCAAAATGACTTCGGTATTCTGGAACAGAGAGAAGGAACATTTTTTAACTCTTCCAACTTAAGACTTCAGGTACATGATGTATTGTATATGTTTTCAATGGGGTGGTTGGACCTATGTACAGAAAAAAAGGTGAAATGGCATAGGTAACAAACCTGTGGCTGGAGAGTCTGCCCTGCTAGCATACGGAGGATGGATGTCAGAGGCACCGCTTGACACCCTCGATCGCATCGGATCTGTTGGTTTGCGAGGTGGCAGCTGGGGTGGTGTCCCAGGGGGAGTAATATTGTTTATTGGCAAAGTCATGGTTGAGTTGGGCGTCACATGAGCTGTTGGCTTATCTGAGGGCACAGGCATTCCAACGGGCGCCATACCTCCAGCTAAAGAAACAGAAAAATGGTTGAGAAAACATGATGAAGTAAATGAATATATATATATATATATATATATATATATATATATATATATATATATATATATATATATATATATATATATATATATATATATATATATATATATGATTACTATTGTCTATATTCAATCATAGGAGCCGTGAAGTCATATCAAAACTATACTATATTATAAATGAAATTACAACCTCCATAAAATATTGTTTAATTTCAAAAGAAACAATGTCACTTTCGAAATGGAAAACACCATTTCCTGAAGGCTGACAATGTACTGGTGGTGATCATTTACGGTGATCACTACGACAAGGAATTGTAAATAGAATATTGTAGCTTTTGTATTGATAGGAAAGATGGAATCTTTCATTTTAACCAAGCAGGGACCCTCTGGATAGTAGGAAGTTCAAAAAGCACATGTTTAGATATTGAACTATCCCTATTGACCTAAAGTTGACACTGTTAATCTGTAGAATTGGACAGAACCTTACAGTAGTTATTGATTCTAAAGTGTTGATTGACCTTGGTGTACCACAGAATTTCACATCCATTATTAAAATATGAAGCATGAAAAATTCATGAAAATGCATGCTTTTTGGCCAAATATATTGATAAAATCATGAAAATGCATGCTTTTTGGCCAAGAATATCTTACAGATGACAATGTTTCACCAAAGTAAATGCCAATTGTAACAAAATATGCAATATGTAATTTGAGTAATATCCTGTTTTCTATTTTAACCAAAATTTTCCATTAGACAAAAAATAGATGGGGACGCAACATCCTTATTGGTAAAACTGCCATGCACATGTTATCAGTATTTTTAATACAAGAGGAAATACAGGCAGACAGATGTATCTGTGATTACTATTATAGCAATGTCTCACTTTTCAGATGACTGTAACATTTTATAATATCAGCATCATGGATATCATTTTCCCATTTGCTGGTTCCATTGCTCCTAAATTCTTGTCTCCAGGGCGTAAGTACCAGGATGTAAGTACTTGTAAGTTCAAAGATCCAATGTTTTGCATATTATTGCCGACTTCCGTAACCCGAGTCGCATCATTGCAGAAATACTGATCAATTACACCGCACTGGGTTCTTGGAATATTCATCATTTAAGATTAATGCCGTTCTTAAGAAATTCATTTGAAAAATTGATAAGTTTTGATTATAGACTAATGATTACAGGAAATGTGACTCCTTAACCTATTTATTCATTTCAAAGAAACATCATCAATTCACTGATACTGCTTTCCGGTAAGTAACTTCACATTTAACCTTTGTGTGAAGGTCCATGCTCAAGGGCAACTGGCAAATGGGTAATATCCCATGCAAACAAGTATTTCAACATGTTTAAGGACAATCATCTTGGCCTTTTCTCCAGCAATTGCCTTCTTGTGGATTTTAAAATTCTAAATTTATTTTCTTTAAGGTAGAATGTGCCTCAAGGAATGATAGTCAGCGTCTCAAATTTTCAAATACTTTTCTGATCTACCACTTGTGGAGACTCATTTTAAAGCTGTTGGGGTAGGGAAAATATTCACCTTCTTAGATTTTTGAAAATTGAAAAATTTGTTTTTCACCATAGAGTTAACACAGGGATGGCGGCCATTTTGAATTTCAAATATCAGCACATTTTTGGGTAATTTTTTTCTCTAGTACCAAACTTTGCATGGTAAACCCCAATTTTTCTCCATAAATTTTGAAAGAGAATGGTTGAATGTTTCCTTGAGGCAAAAGCTAAAGACTTTCAGTTTTCAAACACATACTACCTTAATCACTTGTACAAGTTGTTCTCGATTTATGTAACACCTTCATGGTACAGATTTCTCTATTGCTTCTGCCTAAATTTTAAAGGGACTGGATCTGTAATATTTGATGATATTTTCATGATTTTGTCGCACAGAGAAAAACGTTTTCTTATTTTTCTTCATTAAGTGTGTTGAAATACCCAGTATTACTTACTGACACAACACATTCTGTACAATATGTATGCTGTTTTTGACAAAGGATTCTTATTTGGACTAAACTCACTTGTCAATGATAGTACTTTTGAGAGCAGATCAAGCAACTGCACTGATTTTTACTGACAGAACAAAACTACTTGGAAATACATCAACAAGACACAGCTACAGTGGAGCTTTAATATGTATTGCAAAGCCATACAGCAAATCTATATTGTAATACTGTAATCTTTGATGACTTTTTCATGCTTGTTAAGTTCATATCAATGGTGGGCAGGTGGTTGAAATGCTGCAAGGCTGCTCCTGCGATAATGCTCCACACAGGGATTAAATATTATTCCTGCTCTTAGCAGAATGAAATGAAATCAGGTGATGGAGGAGTCAATTTGTGAATAGGCTGAAAAAAACCTGTGTGATTTGTCATAATTGTACATATTCTTGGGCTTGATCACGATTCGGAAAGGACGTGGTGTGGGATGGGTTTTCAGGGTGTATGTGACCTATGACCCAGACATTTTGGATTAAAGTTCTCACCATTATCCCCTTTGCCCATCCATACTCCATGATCTGCTTTATCCACCAGAAACATGCCAACAATCAAGACATTTTAAACAAACACTTTCATATGCAACGTACTGTAAAATTGTTGAAATGTCTAATTTTGCTATTCTTTCGCATTTCACACAACTTTGCGCGTACAACAGCGACAGCTTTCACACTTTTCAGGCCAAAATCATAAAAAATATCTCTTTCGAGATCCAACAATTGCAACGGTATTCCTTTCATTGATTTTGAAAAATGAAGGCATGCCATGACTATCCTAGACTGGCA
Organism: Ptychodera flava; assembly: GCF_041260155.1. Classification (NCBI taxonomy): domain Eukaryota; kingdom Metazoa; phylum Hemichordata; class Enteropneusta; family Ptychoderidae; genus Ptychodera; species Ptychodera flava. Next base: position 19,192,006 of record NC_091939.1, on the reverse strand, counting down.
GTGTCATAATATATTGTCTACACGTTTTTCTTTTGTCTTGTCCTTTTGTCAAACAGCAGATTATGTCAATAACATTTGTAGGTATTTCTGAATATCTTTTGTCTTATCCTTTTGTTGAACAGCAGATAATGTCAATGATATTTGTAGGTATTTCAGAAGATCTCTGTTTTTGAAATACCTAAAATTCCTGTTTTCATAAAGACTTCCAAGATTGCACTGTAATGTTGAAAGGATATATACAGTCTGAGAACCTCTCCATAATTTTGGTATGGTATCCAAAGTAAGTTTTTGAGTACAGTACTATACCTATGCCTATACTAAACTGTGGACAGTTCTCAACTATCTCTTTCAGTTTGGCTGAATGGCAAAATATGCTATCAAAGTCCTGAAGCTTTCTAAAATTGAAGATACCAGTGCCCCCTAACGGCATGTACATTTGATAACACAGTTCTGAACAAAACACAGAGAAAAAAAGACAATTTCCGGTTAGCCCACCACCCACACACCATGAAACAATATCATAAATATTTCATAAATGAATGAAGCTACTTCAATAACGAAATATAACAAACATGACTTTTACATAAAATACGGGCAAAAAATGAAAAAAGTCTGATTACTTTGACAGTTTGCTTTAGATCAAAATTGTGACTGTGCACTCCTGTGAGATGAAAGTGCCCTTTGAATCATAATCTTAATCTCCTGAAATTTACATTTGGTTTTGTATCCTGATTCGTTGTGTTGTGTAATTTTTGTGAAGAAAGAAAAAAATATTCAAGTAAGGTGTGCTTGATGGGAGGTAAGTGTGAAGGAAGAGAGTGTCATGGCTGCTTCAAATCAACAAAATCATCTATCATAGGAAAAATGCAACCATCCAGTCGGCTGCCTTCACATCACAGACAAACGATGAAAATGGATGAGCTGATCTGTGTTCGACATCGAAAAAAAAAACTCCGGGGGCAGTACACCCACCATTTTTCTTTTAAGATGTGTTTAAAAATCTGTGGGATTCAGCACAATGCAAACGCCTCACTGCAAATCTACCAAACACGCTCGGAAAATACACGCCTCATTCAATAACCCACTCACAGCGGGGGAAGACTACACCCGATGGAATTATGTTTTTATACGGGACTTAATTTTTAAATTAATAGATTTCGGGGAATCGGCTATAGTGGGCTTTGAAGGGCTTGTTGACAAATGTCATAAAATCAGAAGGAATTTAAATTTTAATCTGTTTTTGTAAATGTTCACATTTTCATTTACTGCACAGAAGACCTGGGTGAAGTGTTAAACAATGTGGGCAAATATTACTTCAAGACAAACTAGACACATGATGAAAATTTTCCCAGCCTGGTTAAATACTCTAAAAATATTGAAAATGAAAATTAGACTATTTCAATACACAATGTATAGTGGAATCATTTTCCTCGCTCATCCCCAAGTTGTAAATTTGTTGTTGCTGATTGTAGCGGTATCTAGAAAAGGTAGACATTTTCATTACCTGTATCTTAGCTGATGAAAATGACATCCAAGGCACTGTATGGCCCTATTACTTTGAAATTCAGTTACCCGGGAATCTGTTTTGTCATGCAAATCAATCAAACGTTCTCGCTGGGGGCACGGCAGCCGTGTTCTGCCGAAATAACTTGGAATAGAAAAATTGTTTGGGTACGTACGATAGATATCTTGTCTTGACAAGTCGTTGGGGTTGGAAATCACAGCCGGAGCTCCAGGTGGTACTTGCTCACTGCAGGAAGGATGATAAAAGAAAGAATGAAAAAAAAGGAGCATTTGAAACCCCTAATGGGAAGAACATCATCACTGAAAGATGATTCTTTTCACTCACAGTGTAGCCGATAATTTCAAAAGGAATGAGTGAAAAATGGACACTTAGAAATTTAAAGGAGACAGCGAACTAATTTATACCATCATTAATACATGAATAGCTTATTTTTCACTGATAACCCTTGTCAACAACAATTACTCATCACTTGTTTTTCAGCTGATTCTCAATATTCATTTATTTCTCGCAGTGTATCAATTCATTTGAGTGAATTTCTGGCTGATTCAAAGACTGTTTTTTTTCTTTTGTAATGCGGTTTTCAGCTGTGAGTGAATTCAGATCCTCTAAAACAGACAAGCAGATCTGATTATGCCTCAGTAGCATGTAAACTGAAGGACATGCGATGGCTGTTGAAAGCCCTCGTCTGATCTCCATTGGCACTACTGCCTTGAGAAAGGCTATCATCAAATTTGATGCAAGTGCCTTTCACCGAGGGAGACGTTTTCAGGTAGAGATTTTACTTGGTTTTGTTTTTTTTTTGGAAAGAAAAAACACAGTAGAGAAAAAAACCATGCGATCTTTGTAATTTATCATTAACGCATTTTAAAGTTCAAAAGTTCATGTATTTTTCAGTGTATTTATATACTTGATCACAACAAAAATAAAAAATAGCTATTAGCCGTTAATTACCCAAATGCATGTCATATGTTTGATTATGGCATAGAACCCATTTTTCAAAAGAAGTTTTATGTACAACGGGATTAAAATATGGAATACTTTGCCTGGAGAGATCAAATCTAGCTCTTCACTTCTATCATTCAAAGAAATTGCAAGTGCCATTTTTTTAAATAGATGGGTTAATCTTACTGTTATATAAATTTTAAATTTGTTTTTAGATTGTTTTACTTGTATCGTTTTTACATTTTTTTTTTCAGTATAAAGTTTCTTCCTGACTTATTTTTTTAATGTAAATATTGTAAATGTTGTTATACTCGACTCTGTGTGAGAAGAGCCTCAGGCTCAACAGTTTATCGAGTTTAAATAAAGTCTAATAATAATAATAATAATATGTGTAAAATGTCACATATTGTTTCAAATTACCGGTATACAAAAAGATATGCGTCATTATCATATCTGTCACAAAATTTGTAAACTTCAATTTAAATGGAAAACAAAAGATATCAACAAATCTATCTCCTATCATCCAAGATACACTTGATCACAGGGTTTGCAAATTATGCCTTTTAGACAGTCAACAGTGCAAGTGGCTGAAACTTCAAATGGCAGTAAAATGCATGGGAAAAACATGAATAGATATTAGCTGTGGGGCCATGCGGCTTGTATCTTTTGTTACCATGGTAACACAGAAAAAAGGCAACATGTCTTTGTGTGTAACCATGGTGATTGGCAATCAAGTGATGTCACATGATCTACAAAGGATGAAAAATTTACATGTTCCTGTTTACAAAATATGTCCCGATAGGATAAAAAGCAATTTTCTAATCTCCTTTCTTTCTGTTCCTTCTGCTTTTACTTTTCATTGATACAATACAATGCATTTATTATGACCCTCAGAAAGTCTTATTTTTCTCCCATTTTTTTGAAATAGTAAGCTTATGAAAAGTTATTTACAAACTTGAAAGAAAATACATTTATCAACATAACATTTTGGTGAAAGTAGGCAATTTATTTGACCTGATAGACAAAACCCTCAGCCATCTTACACTTCGGTTGATTTTGAGAATGTTGTTATTATCTTTTGGACACTGCATGATTATCTGCTCATTGACCCAAGTTTTCATGCTTGGATGTAAGAGAAGATCGTTAAACATTCTTTTGAACAAAGAATAGAAATGAGATCAACACTTTCCCCTTTGATGCGCAAATAATCATTGTGAGGCAAAGTTCGCTGTCTTTTTTTGTACATTATTTTTATCATGTATCACTGTACAGGTCAGTCATGTTGTTAGCATCTTGATATATACTGCTATAGTAGTTGATTAACTGTTAACTTCAGCTTACGTTACCGACAGCAAGGAAACAGAAAGTGATGACATAATTTCCGGTATGAACCAGAAATACACTGTATGCAAATGAGCTGAGAAAACGCTCTGACAAACTAACTAATGTACCATACTTTCATAGCTATTACAGTTAAAGTTGAATTCACAAAACCGTTTTTATGGGATCTCTGACATTGTGAGGTTATGAAAGTAGCAGGAAGGTGGCTATCTCAGACACCAACACTAGTTGTGTTGGTACAATTGTGTCTGATTGTGCCTGTAAAGAATTAACAATTACTGTGTGCCCTTTTAGGAGTAGCACGGAACCTTTCTTGCACTCAAAGTCTTCAGAAATCAGAATTAAAATTCACTGAAAGATGACCTACCATAATTTTATTCAAAAGGGTAGTACAATAAAGACAGATATATATATATATATATATATATATATATATATATATATATATATATAATATATATATATATATATATACATACAAACACACACACACATCATGTAAATACGCACACAACACACACACACACACACACACACACACACACATTGGAATAGGAGGACAGACATATTCAACTCCCGTTGTAGTACATACATCATGTAGTGTATAGCCCTCAAAGCTATCAATTTTGACTGTGAAACAAGCACTAGATATTCGATAACTTCCCTTTCCAGGCTGATTTTCATTCCAGAATTTTTTTACACAAAATCCTGAGCTCAAATGATTGCGTGACGTTGGGCCCCTTGCAACTCATGAACAAGATTGATGGCTGTGTGCCCTCAATTACAGCCAAACTGATGCGCAAATAACTCGGGAAAGTTCTTGGTGACACGAGAAAACTTTTCATTTCATAACACACTAGGCTCAGGACTTCTGCAAGAAAAATTGACTCAGAGAGTTCAGCAATGTCGTAAGCACAGGGCACACTGAATGACAGTGATTTTAGCATAAACATTCATCTCAAAATATTCACCCTTCTGAGTGCTAGCATGAGTTTTGTAATGTCTGACTTTGCAGAGACTTTTAACTTACTCATCACAACATTGTCTCAAGTTACTACTAGCCAATTGACCCAATTCACGCTGAAGTCAAAAGGTTTCAACAGCACGAGTGTTAACATTAGATGTAGTGTGGATTAAGTCTCTAAAGCAATCCACTAAAGAGTGCTAACACGATTTCCTTGAAACCTGAAACATCATGGCGTTTTTCACGTAAATATTCCTGTGTACTTGAGATAAGAGTATGGGTAGGGTTACAGTGCATTGCCTGTGCAACGTTGATATAAATACACTTTTTACATTTCCATATTTCCTTTAATTCTGTTTTTTAAGAACTTATTAAAGTGAAGCTCTTTCTCCAAGGGGGTTAAAGTTCACATCATATACATGTAGGTAGAACTTACAACGTTGCAAATGACACACATTTCATCTACACTCATTCTTAAAGGGGTTAAAGTTCACATTATGCAGAGACAGAATATAACTTACTTAGTCCAAATTCAATGAACATGTACGGTAAGTTGTCATTCACATTCCATTCACTGTGGTTCATACAACATCTAGCAGCTTATACTTGGATATAAATTTAAGTATTTGGTACTAATTTTGTGAAAGTTGACATTAGATATGACCGGTAATATTCAAATTATTGGATTTGAATTTGGAATATCATTGGAGGTGCCTGAGGTGAAGCCAGGGCTTAACAATGTTAAACCTCCATCACATGTAAGTTTTGATGTATTTTTCTGGTATTTTTATTCTTTTTATCAACAACTGCTTCTTGTTCCACAATTAATATCATATAAAATTCTGCTAAGTCATCAACTTTCATGTACAGTCTGCATGTGTTCTATTCCCTGTGTTATTGTTAACAACTGAATTTTAGGGGAGAACCATTTGATTTCTGGGGGGATATGGAGGATTTTTGAGAAAAAAAAATTTGTCACCAGGTGAGAGAGAAGAAAAAAAAAATTGATCCTGTCATGGCCTGAGAAAAAAAAAATTTCATAACAGACAGAAGAGAAAAAAAATTGTCACAATGCACCAGAAATAAGCAAAATTTGGAAACCTTATTCTCATGTATTCTTTGCCGGCGCGCCGCCATAGGCGGCGCAAATGTTTTACCACAAGCAATTCTTATGTTTCTTTTCCCAGCACTTATGATATAAGCATGCACTACATGGGTCTACTTTACACCTCAGTACACTCAATGTTTTCCTTCCATTTTTCTGACCCAAGAAATCATATTTCAGGATTTCTGTTGCACATATCTCAATGGCATAGGCACTATCTAAAGGGGACTATTTGACTTCTGTAAATTGTGAAAATTTAAAACACAAGACAGGAGTCAATAAACTAGTGTTAAAACCGATATTATTTTCTCAATATGAATTTGTTAGAAAGATGTACCTTGACAATGAAAAATTGAGGAACAACAAATATGATGAAATACAATGTGTGAGCCTTGTTTTTCTGACCACAAACACCGGATCGCAACATACCATATTCAGGCTTTTCATTAGAAGCTGGCAGCTGGAGAAATGACACAAGAAGGTCACAGATTTTCGTTCCTGTAAGGCTGTATATTCATTTGTCTTCAGTCTCTGGCAAACAGAACTGTTTTTCACAAATTGTATTGTCATTGTTTGGTTGTTGAATATTGTGACTCAAAAACTGATCATGCAAAAAATGTAAAAATATCAGTGTTCAATGTCATTTTCAAACAGTTTTACCGAGTGCAAAATAAACTGAAACTCCTCTCAGATTGCACCATTAAACACATCAATTTCTCAAAATTTCCAATACGAGAGGGGGAACCCCCCTCTCGTGCTCTCCCCCCTTGGGGTATTCTAATAGTTTCACTTAGTAAACAAATTAAAAAAACTCTCAGATTGCACCAGACTGCACCATTGCACACATCAATATCTTAAAAAATTCCATGTAAGATAGGGGAAAGCCCCTGTGACACTTCCCCCTAAGCCTCTCTCATGTTCTCCCCCTGTACTTTCAAATTCTGCCCTGTCAGATATTTTAGTGAAAACCCTGTCATAATATCCATCCAAATTAAACAATATACTATATGGTTAGATACAGCGTGATCTTTTATATTTTTATTTTATTGTGACTTTGAATTTCATTTTGATGTGTTCACCTTTTTTGAACCATCATGTGATAACTGATGATAGTCTAGCAGGGTACATCAAGATTTGAAAGGTCTTTACTGTTGCTGTAATTACATGTATTGGTATCTAACTTTTCTAAGTGGGGAATGGTCAAAATTTCAGAGTTAGAGAGGGAGGTTACTCAATTCATCATGGTTGGTGAAGGGGGGAGGGTCACTCGAAATTTCGGAGTTTCAGGCCGTAAATAATGACGGCTCCCTTATATACAACACATTACAAACTTGATGACCAAAAAAAAAAAATTGCACTGCTACTCCATTTGGAAAAAAAAAATTGATGCAGGTCTGACAGTAGAAAAAAAAAATTGCTGTCACTCTGACAGGAAAAAAAATTGCTCCCATACCCTCTTCCTCCATACCCCCCCCCCCCCGAAATCAATGGTTCTCCCCTTAATCAAGACTGGAATTCATCCATCAACAGTAACAGTGTGTATTGTACGGTACACTACTCAATTGTGCTGGCAAGGCTGATACTTTTCATTTCAACATTCAACCTGTTCACCCCTGCTTCCCTGTAAACAGGTCCACAATTGCCATTGATGACAATGGGGTTGGGCCAAACCATGGTGGTGAAAGGGTTAAACGAGAAAAATAAAGAACAAAAGTAATGAAAATATAAAATATTAATGTTTAAAACCTAGCTAGAAGATTAATTGATGAGAAAGTAATTTAATATAGTAACTTTTATGATCCAAATTACCGCATTTTAATGGGAGAATGCGATGCAAAGACAATTTGCGCTGTACATACTTTTGATAAACAGAATGTATTGTGAAACAGCCATGAAATCACTTTTTCACACTGGAGTGGGAAAATTTGTCCATAATTTGGAAGCCCTGTGTAATTTGCTCTAGAAAATGAATAGGTAATGGCATTTCTCAGTTTCAAAGTAAGTAATGGAACTTTACAATGCCACAGAGACAGAATATATCTGAAGTGTAAATAGTATCTTTTTTTACAAAGACATTTCAATACCTTCGAATAATTTGATTGCGTTCAAAATCCTTCTTGATGGAATCTTTAATCAATTCAGCCAGACTCTCATTTCCGGTACGTTGGTGGCCTCGATTACATATTCCATTTTATTCTCTGTCTGTTGGATTACAAAAAAACAAACATAAATTTAAATGAAAAATTCACCATTCATTCTAACATTGTGATTATACAACTAATGCTGGGAACACAGTAAATTAATTCTTACAACAGATGGTTGTATCTTGCCATACTTGTACAGCATATTTTGTGATGCCATGATAAATGGACTGATTCACGAGGATAATTATGCATGTATTGAAAATAGTACATAGCATTGGTTTTAAATTAATTTATATTTCATAATTTTTTTAATTTCCAATCTTACTTTAATATAACAATGTATTTGACATAATTTTCAGCAAATCATGAAACTTAACTCATATATATATTGTGTGGTAGTTGTGGGTTGATAAATACATTTTTTTTGGTTAAATTTCTGAAGAGAAAATATTCCACATCAAAAAACTAAAAATGTCTTTTTTTAAACGGTTTCAGAAATAAGTACACCAAAATTTTCTATGAAACCAACCAGATTCATCACCAAATCAAACTACAATCTAAAAGGTTTTGGAAGACTAGCTCTTGTTTGCTGTAAAATCATTGGCAAATTTATCTTAGACCATTAGCAAATTTAATTTAGACCATAACTTTTCATTGAGAGTAAACATAAATTCAGTTTAAAAGACATATTAGAATATTAGTTCAGAACATTAAATGGAAGATTTGAATTGTGAAAGCGCTCTGCAAGTGGCTGACATATGAGAAGAAATCTATTTCATATCATCTGTAACAAAAAATAAGATTTAAAACATAAATTTAGATTAATTGTATGTCTGCTAGGCATGACAGCCAATACAGGTGACAGATATGGTCATGGGTACTGACAGACATCAGGGCATGAATTGTACTCAGACTGTAACCCCTGGACTCATATCTAAACCCTATCCACCCACTCTTGCCCTTAACTGTGGTGGGTGGGGTACTTTCGGATGGCAATCGTCCAGGAATTAACTCTCAAGATGCCTTTTTTTGAGCAGTGAGAATACGCTTGTTTCGATCCGTGAGTTTTCGGTTCTGGAAACTCACTCACTGGAATGGCTGAGATCCTAGACCATAATGGTGAAAAGGCATTTTGTAACAACAACATGAGAAAATGGAATGAAACTTCTGGTACCAGCGCAGATATTACCAAGGCAAAACACGTTTCAGGAATTATCAAAGATAACGTAATCATCTATCAGAGGTCTCACTTCCTCCAGAGCATCGGACAGGATTTGGGTTGCAGTTCTCGGTGACAGCATAGAAATAATTTTAAAGATTATCATTTCGAAAACCCATTTACCTAAGAAGACTGGGGTCTATAAAGGAATTAGAATAGATTATTGATGAACTCACATCACAGGGATTTCAGGATTTCACTTTGTATCATTTTTCCGATTCATGTCTTGTAACTGGCATATATGCAAATCAGCTGAACATTTAAAACATCAAAATACTGGTTGGAAGATGTCACTGATATTTTGGAAACAAGAAATCCAGAACAGTTGTTTTCTGCAAACTTTCCCTGAATGTAATCTCATTCATACATCAATATTAAGCACGCAGCATTTTTACTTATTTATTATTCATTCAAATTTTTTCATAAACATATGACAAAAGCATTGATAACAGCAAACAAGTCTGAATTCAGCGTCCCTTGTGGCCTGATAATGTCGCATGCTCTAGTTATTTCACCAGCTGAACTGATTGAGAGTAAGAAACAACCCCCTTCTCAGTCAGGGTCTTGTAGGTTATCAATATTCTACTCTTTCCTGGCAGAAAACGAGTCCATTTCCTGCCAGATAGTGTTTCTCTACGGAGGGACCACAGAGAATTTGAAACTGTTGTTCCTACAGATAAGATATTACAAGAAGTCCCGAGGTTGGGAGGCCATTCTTTGAAGGGAAATTTCTCACTTTGCGCAGGACATATCCATGAAAGACCTGAATTAGAAACAAACCAATAAAATTGAAATATCTTCAACATGGAAAAAATTTTGTTTGGCAAAGTAAGAAACAAACCTAGCCACACATAGTATGCCCTACTCATCGTCGTAAACCACGTGCCCCTTTGTGGCAACAGCTTGGTGCTACTTGATTTTTGCGTAGGTCCGCCGAGCAAAAATTATACTCTGGCTTGCGAGAATGGCCCTATTCATCTTGAGTAAAGCTGTGACGTAATGAAATTCACTATCTAAAACAAGTGGTAAGTTGAAATAGTCTAATGGGGTGGGGCTTCCCAATTCTTCCTTTTTCAAACTGTATATTAACTTTCAGGGGGCCACGGAATGCATGCATACTGATTTGGTAGTTTCTGGTTTTGCTCTTACCTTTAACACAAATGTATTCTCTGTGTCTGGGAGTTCTAAGGCAGTGGTCTCTCTGGCTTCCTTGATGAGGAAACAAAATATTCCATTTTTCGGTTTGTGTGACTGAAATACAACAGGAAAGACAGAACTTGGTTACGTATTCTTTAGGTAAAAAAAAGTTTTAATTTGCCAAGAAAATTGGTCCTCCTAAACTTGGAAGAGGCGCTGATATAACCCTTTTGCTGCCAGACAGTATCACTTCCCCATCAGCCAAGTCAGTAAAAAGCGGTATTGAGCCAAAACATGACGTATTTTCACCCACTTGGCTTGGTCTGTTATAGCATATTTAGTCCAAAAAAAATCAAGTTTACAGTATTTATGTTTTCAACAGCCTTCAAATGTACAGTATTATGTTAAAATACACCATATGGAATATGTTGTGTTTCATTAATTTTAACCATCTTGACCTGATGGTGAAATGTGGACTTGGCAGGAAAAGGGATAATCATGCAGCGACTGTTACTAAATTTACAAAGCAAACATTTCCCCGTGGTGGTGAGTAGTAATTTGTAATCTGAGTACGACTTGTGATGTTGGCCGCCAGTTCTCATATTTTTCGGACGGGAATGAAAAACAGAAAAAAAACACTAATGAAGCTACATCTAAGCCTGCACTCTGAAAAATAACAAAATGAAGAGAAAGTGAGAGAGAGAGAGAGTTGCTATTTTGAAGAAGGAATCACTTCAGGCGTAGCTTTACTGAGATTAAAATTTCATTGACTGGATCTCTGCGACTCTCGAAACAGCAATGAAAGGCCTAATAAAAAAAACACGATTTACTATCTTCGTTTGTGAGGTAGAAAATCCTAGCATAATGAACCATTGTGTGTCTAGCTTTGGTTGATGAAATAGATACATGATGTATGGTGTATGTAATGGCTAAAAATAACATATTAGTCAAACAAAAAACTAAACACTTTCCCATGTGCAGTATACTACCGGTACTTGTATGAGTATACATGTCATATCAAACATGTTAACAAAATTTTGGAAAGTCTATTCTGAATTTTAAAAATGCAACAAATTAGGATAATGTGAAGTAGTTTATTTATGTTATTCTCATGCATTGAAGATCGATGGTACCTACAACAAATCACCGTATTTCTTAATTTTCACAATTTGTGAGATAAATTCAAAAGTTTTGTTGAAATCTGTCTGTGTTTACACCCATACAACACTTTTTTAGGTCAACACATTGGCAACGTCATTCACGCTGTGTGAAACAAGGTCAATAGTGGAGTTCACTGCATTATGGAGTTCAAGATCGCTGAGATTGGTGGACCCTGAGGTCATCAAGGGTGACATGGTGTGTACATGCACTTCAGGTCAAGGTTAGACCATTGGTAATGGCAGCACTGTTCACGATATTTTATATATTTTGTGCAAGTGGGTGTTTCCTATGACTAGCCACAAATTGCCTTTGTTGTCAACAAGCTGTACGAGCCAGACATCACATGATAGGCCAGCTTATTACTGATGCAGATCAAATACAAAAATACCAGATACATGTCGGTCACAATGTAAATACATTTTTAACCCCATTGGAGATATTTCCAGCACTTGCCAGAGTTCACCATATTCTATTTCTGCTCACAAATGCCAGTAAAAATCTATGGAAACTTTCCACTTGGAATTTTCCACTGAATGATGTTACCAGCGGAGATATCCACTACCGCCATGACAACAACTATACGCACGGCATTTATGAAATACCTTGGAAGAAAAACTTTGCGATCATCCACACAATTCAAAATTTTTATTGCACAGTGACTGTACGTTGGTATCATAGCATTTTTAGGTCAATGACTTGTAACTTTCCACCCCGGGCAGCAAGTAACAATTACATCATGTTTCTCACTGGTGTTATTTTCAAAACACTCTGATAAGTGGACGTACAGGCATCAGTTAGAAGTACAATGGGGCAAAAACAGTGCCGTGGGAGTACAAGAATCGTATTGTTCACGCGACCGTGACGTCAACTGATGACAATCTGACTCAACTGGCGTTGATGAGATGTCCCTGTAAATTTGTAAATAATAGCCCCTTCGTAGAAAACATGTATAGCTGAGTTACAGAGTTTGATTGGACGGCACTGTATTCAACTTTAAAATCAAGAAACACAGTGAAGTCAACACAATAGCAGATAACAAAGCAATGGTACTGTATGGTATGGTATGTGTCAACATTGTCAAACACTGTTTGGATTTTGAAGTACATCTGATTAAACATTTTTCACCGATGACGAGACATGTACAGAAAATACACTGTGAAGCTGAGGCAAATAAAATTTACAGCGCTATCATTTTCAGAGGAGTTTGACATTTTTGACCCGGACTGAATCAATCTCAGTCAGGCTGACAAAACAGGCAGCAGTGACCTTGGTATACACATTTCACTTTTCAGCCTGAATGGAAAGGAGATTTTCTGACGTCATGTTATTATTGGTGGGTGGGTGGGTGGCACAAACATATTGGGCTGAGTTACGAAGACCTGTAAACAACCAAGTAATTTTAGAAATTGTCATTTGATGAATGTGTCACAAAAGTACATACAAAAGTATAGAGTTTCTTACAGATGAATCTGAAAAGTAAACATGCCTTTACTGTCAAAGCTAAAATGATGACTTGTACATAAATAGACAAGCCTATCTTGCACAATAATACTGATAATACTATCAATTTTTCTGTGAGGATATCAGACCCATACAATTCACCTTAGACTGAATTTTTTTTCGAGGGGGAGGGGTAAATTTTGACAAGGTCAGTTACATCACTCTTCACATATGTATAAATTAGCAAATACAATCACTTCAATTCATGCCCCTGTGTATTGCAATCCAAGCTGCCTGGCTGTATTTACACAAACTCTTGTCAAGAACAGGACAATATTCTACTTTGAGATTTGTGAAATTACAACCCAACCAAATGCAGTTTGCAGAAGAAGTTGGATGGAAAATTGATACAACTGTGATTTACAGCTGAAATCTGCTTATCCCATAAAACCACCTGCAGTTTCCTGTTCTGCTGGTTGATGCATCTCAAAAATGAAGACAGAATCTGCCATGGCAGCTTGTATCTGTACAGTGGTTCTGACAAATTTAAAGGGAACTGATCCTCTGACTTTAAATTCATTTTGTCACTTCTCGTAAAGAATAGAGGGTCCTATCTGACTTGTGGCTGCAATCCTCTGTCTTACGGGGCCTTTCATGGCTAATAAATGTAAACAAACCCCCTAGCATGATGTTGAATTGTTATTATGAATAGTCGCAACGTACCAGGTATTGTCAGTAATTATCATGAACGTATATTGACAATTGAAACAGGGCAGAATAGCGAAAAAAATCCTTTTTCTACAGAAGTGACCTCTAATTCTACTCTTTTTGAATATCTACAATGTAAAGTTTCTTGTGCGACTCCAAAAATTTGTCGAAATGCTCAGTGTCCTTGTTTTTGCAGCCTGTCTGTACCGATACACGTGTTCATTGTGAATTCAGTCTTGACTGGAATTCCTATTGTACACTACATGTATGGCTTAGTGTGTTGGCAAGGCCTCTACTGTGTATTTCAACATATTGACTGAAGTAGAATAAGATATACCCGTTCTGTAGAACAAAAACAACATTAAAATATTAACAGAAGTTACAGGTGTTATAGATGTGTACAGATGTGCACAGGAACACTGTCTGTTGAACCACTGGCATCTTTAACTAGACTTATCACCATTAATTAAGATGCCATGATGGTTTATTTGTTGGACATTAGGGGAATTAGTATCATGCAGCCCTAACACTGTAAAATGGAGCCAATCTGGGGGTTCTAAAAGCAACGAACAGTTTTGCTTGATGCTGAAGGAGAGTACATTCAGTGTCTTAAAATGCCTTTGGACTGAAACCTCCCCAGCTACATCAAAGAAGCACACTTACTGTTATATTAAAAGTGATGTATACTGGGGCAACAGAGAACTTCATATATATGCACATCAGAGGAAGGGCAAGTCATGAAATGGACAATCCCAGTTGTATTTGACACATACAACGTAAAAGCAATGACTTTTGTTGTGTGTTCCTCCTTTCCAATCCTGATTGGTCAATTCTGGCTATCTCACCATATCTCACTATACAGCAAGTGAACGTTTATAACATTATATTGTATGAGATTTTCTGCAGTTAATTGCAATCTGTGAAAGCTTGGTTTCTGCATAGCATTCAGGAGTGAAAGTAAAACACTAGTTTGTCCTGATGGGAATCACTGAGTGACGTTGTAGCTAACAGCCATCAAAATATAAGCAATTATGCATTTAATAGATCTTTCTCACACAGAACTCTGTTGAAATAACTCTTGAGGTTTCCAGCATTGTTTCACACCATTTTTAACAAAATTTTTTCGAATGTTCAACAGTAAAATGAATTTACTTTATGATACTCCTAGTCCTAGGTCTGGCATGTAAATGAGGGGAAATTTGTTAATATGATTCTTACGGATGATTTCACTGAACCTTGCCGATGTGGTGTCTGGTACACACATATTGTGGAAACTGACATGACACTGTAGAGATACATGTAACTGCTTGAAATCTCTGACGGGGAAAGTTGGCTTTGAAATGTCTAACGGTGGGTTTTACCTACAGGCGTCTAAATGTATGATGTCACTGTACTGTGGCATCTGTGTAAACAGTGTGATATGAGACTAGACAGCAGCGTGCTATGCATAAATTTTAACTGTCTACCTGATCACTTAACAGTACACAGAGCTGGCAATGTTTGTATGCGTATGCCTTGAGTGTCAATTCAGAATGGCTGAGCTCATGCATTATGCATGTATATGCAAAATAAAAGAGCCAAAAAAATATAGACTGTGAGACGTTACAGAGACTTTTACTACTAAGGGGAGAACCATTTGACTTTGGGGGGGGGGGTATGGAGGAAATGGGTATGGGAGCAAATTTTTTTTTTCCTGTCACAGTGACAGCAATTTTTTTTTCTACTGTCAGAGCTGCGTCAATTTTTTTTTTTCAAATGGAATAGCAATGCAAATATTTTTTCTTTGTCATCCAGTTTGTGATGCGTTGTCATTATTTACGGCCTGAGACTCAGAAATTTTGAGTGACGCCCCCCTCAACCATGATGAATTTGAGTAACTACCCTCTCTAACTCTAAAATTTTGACTGATCCCGCCCACTTTGAAAAGTTAAATACAAATACATGTATTTGTAAAATTTACAAAATACAGCAACAGTAAAGACCTTTGAAATCCTGATGTACTCTGCTAGACTATCATCAGTTATCTCATGATGGTTCAAAAAAGGTGAACCCATCAAAATGAAATTGCAAGTCACAATAAAATAAAGATATAAAAGCTCACGTAGTATCTAACCATATAATATATTGTTTAATTTGGATGGGTATTATGACAGGGTTTTCACTAGGATATCTGACCGGGCAGAATTTGAAAGTACAGGGGGAACATGCGAGAGGCTTAGGGGGAAAGAGTCACAGGGGCTTTCCCCTATCTTGCATATGGAAAGTTTTAAGATATTGATGTGTGCAATGGTGCAGTCTGGTGCAATCTGAGAGGTGTTTTTTAATTTTTTTACTATGTGAAACTGTTATAACACCCCAAGGGGGAGAGCACGAGAGGGGGTTTCCCCCTCTCGTATTGGAAATTTTGGGAAATTGATGTGTTTAATGGTGCAATCTGAGAGGAGTTTCAGGTTATTTTGCACTCGGTAAAACTGTTTGAAAATGACATTGAACACTGCAATATTTTTTTACATTTTATGCATGATCAGTGTTTGTGTCACAATATTCAACAACCAAACAATGACAATACAATTTGTGAAAAATAGTTCTGTTTGCCAGAGACTGAAGATAA
Organism: Ptychodera flava; assembly: GCF_041260155.1. Taxonomy (NCBI): domain Eukaryota; kingdom Metazoa; phylum Hemichordata; class Enteropneusta; family Ptychoderidae; genus Ptychodera; species Ptychodera flava. The sequence continues at coordinate 19,175,709 of NC_091939.1, read as the reverse complement.
ATAAATATACAGTAATGGAAAATCTGTGACCTTCTTGTGTCATTTCTCCAAGTTAACTGCCAGCTTCTAATGAAAAGCATGAATATGGTATGTTTAACTGTCAAAATGGTCATTGAACTGAGGTAAATGAAAACATGTTTCTGTGATAATAAAGGATGAATTCACAACAGTTCAGTTTTGTCCTAGATCCTGTGAAAATTTTGAGAAATTGATGTGCGCCACGGTGCAGTGTAGTGCAATCCGAGAGGTATTTTAAATTTGTCTTTTACCAGTAAAACTGTTAGAAGACCCAAGGGTTGGAGAGCACGAGAGGGGGTGCCCCCCTCTCGCATTGAAAATTTTGAGAAATGGATGTGTGCAATGGTGCAATCTGAGATGTGTTTCAATTTGTTTCGCCAAATTCCTCTCCACATTTTGAGTAACGCCCCCCTGAAATTTTCAATTTTTTTAGTGCATGACCCCCTCCCTTGTATTTCATTATATTTGTTGTTCCTCAATTTTCCATGGTCAACTTGTACATCTTCCTAATATATTTATATTGAGAGAATAATATATTGATTTTAACACTAGTTTATTGACTCCTGTCTTGTGTTTTAAAATTTTCACAATTTACAGAAGTCAAAAAGTCCCCTTTAGATAGTGCCTATGCCATTGAGATATTGCAACAGAAATCCTGAAATATGATTTCTTGGGTCAGAAAAGGGAAGGAAAACATTGAGTGTACGGAGGTGTAAAGTAGACCTATGTAGTGCATGCTTATATCATAAGTGCTGGGAAAAAAACATAAGAATTGCTTGTGGTAAAAACATTTGCGCCGCCTATGGCGGCACGCCGGCAAAGAATATATGAGAATAGGGTTTCCAAATTTTGCTAATTTCTGGTGCATTGTGACAATTTTTTTTTTCACTTCTGTCTCTTATGACAATTTTTTTTTCTCAGGCCATGACAGGATCAATTTTTTTTTTCTTCTATCTCACCTGGCGACAAATTTTTTTTTCTCAAAATCCTCCATACCCCCCCCCCCAGAAATCAAATGGTGTTCCACTAACACCTCCATCTCTGATGTTTTAAACTCATACACGTAACAATTCATTTATCACCCACACACAGCTGTGGTGTCTGATAATATTGTCAGTAAAAAGGGTGGTTGACCATTAATAACCTTTCGATATAACTTCGGCTTTTTTTTGTTACGAGCGATTCTTTTCTTTGTACGGAGACATTGAAATGAACGATAAATGAAACCTTGAAATTATTTCATTGTTTGTGAAACTTGTGAAAGATGGACACCGGTATCATTGAATTAGCATGGTATACCCACATGTTTAGCTGACTTCAGGACTATACTGACGACCGACCACAGAAAGGACAAGCCAAAAAATAAAAAAAAATGAATATGAAACATAAAACCAGTGGTTTGTGAATTATGAAATTCATTGCTTGGAGCTGATGTATCAATAATGAATTTCATGCAGTGAATAATGACGATGTCTGCCTACCCTTTAAACTCACAAAACAAAACATTACTTCTATTCCTCAAGCGCTGATTAATGCCCGGATTAACCCGGCTGATTCACTTTTCATTACTGTTCTCATTGATGGCTCGGACAGTTTTACAACTGATATTACCACAGTACATGTGATAAATGGAGTTCTCTTTGTGCTGGTTATATTAGATTGTCAAACCAGAACTGCAATAGCTTTTATAAAGATACACGCTAAATCTAATGGCCTGTCATCTGTTTTAGTTGATAAAATTGAAAGTATAAAAAGATTGAGGCAAGATTTTGAGTAACGGGAAAACAGGTTTGTAGTATTATTGAATGAAAATATCTAAAATATCCCTCCGTACTTTGTCTTTTGGGTAATATCAGATTCCCTAGCTCACGCTGCCCACAATGAACTTTTTTTGGTCAGTGACCGGGTCTGAACTGTGCAGTGTGAGAATACAACACGACAGTATCTCATATGGGAAAGTCTATCACATTGTGTGAGAGCTTGTCGAGCCAGGGATGTGAGTGACAGCATGGAAGCAGCCTTGAATGGATCAGAGAAAGACTGAAGCAGAAAAGAGGAGGTCCCATCGCACACTTGACATTTGTGTCGGTATTGATGGTAATAGCTTTGCTGACTAGACAAATTGCGTCGAGCTGAAAGGCAAGCAGGCTGCATCCAGAGAACAAATGGCCGCATCTTAAATCTCCTGTGAATTGCAAAAACATTTTGCCTTATAGGGGCAGAAAACAAACTGACGCCAGTTGTGTGAAAAGATTCACCAATCTGCCTTGGCAGAGACTTTCAACGGGCCTTGCAGTGAATTTTAATTTTGTAGGCTATAGTTGTGTGAAAGATGTTGTGTTGGTGGCTAGAAATTTTCCACATTTTCCTTCAGACTCATTCTATTCTTGTATGACATGTTGATGAAACTAAGCTAAACACAAGTGCAAACAAGGTTTCCCTAAAATTTAACTAGTTTCACAAGAAATAACAAATTATGTTATTTTTACAGTTTTTATGTGACATGTACCCTTGTGTACAAGGACAAGATACTCAGCTTGGGCAGTGATCACATGACCTGCCACGACACAGTTAGGTACTTCATCAGAATGCAGTATACACATACCATTATATACATTCATTCATCACACATTGAGATAAAATCTTACAAGTGGTGTTCTGACACGGATGCAGTAAGCCACGGGATGGTGACACGTCAAAGCCACTAGACTGCTCTATTCTACAGTAAACAGTGAAAACCATGTGCGTAGTTAACCAATGACAATGGCTGTAACATTTGATATTTTAAAACCTTTTGTTCCAGAAGGAAGGAAGTGAAAAAGCCTCTTCTTTCAAAAGTGTGTTGAAGCATAGAATGTACAGAAAATGTTTCTTTGGGGTTTATGGTTGAAGACCAAGATTTTAGCCTTGCCATACACAACGCACTGTATATTAAAAATATGTGATGTCATTGTTGACAAAAGAATTTTAGTCTAGACTATAACGTTTTAGTATCAACATTGCATAAATATAGGCTGCATTGACAAGTTGGACATCAATGTTGGCTATTGTAACATTATTTTAGGAATGGGACAAGAACGTTTATTTTATGAACAGAACAAGTCTAGGATATACATGTCATAGCTTTTGATATGAGATGATGTACAGATCCTAAATGTGAAAAAAGATGGAAAATAAGACAATTGCAGACTGATTTTCATTATAAATAGAGATTTCCCAGTGAATAGTGATGCAGCCACACCAGATGGTCAGGCACTGTTTGATGGGGCTCTTTAAAATTTCACTGACAGCTACGATTTCATTGAGTTACAACTTCTCCCGGTGAACATCATTCTGGCAACATCTGCCAACTTTCCCTGACACCTGCATAAAACATGTCTACCATCTGTCTGCTTTACTTTGTGAAAGCTCCTATCAAATTCAACTTAAAAAATATGGTTGATTTTGTTTCTTAGAATGACTCAGCCATGTTATATTCTTCATTCAAAGGTGTGTCTTCTAACCCTGATCTCAAATTACACCAAATTTGACCAAAAATACATAAAAATTTGCCACACAAGGCAAAAAGTTATTAATGATTAAAGTGATCATTATTTAGTTCATGATTTGTTCATCAAAACTGAAACAGACTGGCTTTATCCACTAAAGATACTGGAAAAGTCAGCCAAATTTACATTGATCAGAACTCTGCAGTTATGGAGCTTTTTGAGTGATGCTTTCAATACACAGCCTTGAATCTACTATAGCCTTCACTTGCGCAGTGTTACAGGCATACTACTATAATAAGAAACACACGCCTAAGAATCCTGACTAGTGCCATAAAAGGAAAGATACTGAAAACCCTTCACAGAGCTGAGAAACGTGCATGACAGTAATCTCCAACATCATCACAAGGTTTCACACCTCACAGATAGTTTTCATGGTTTATAGGCTTATAGAATTGATTTGTTTCTTGTCTGAACTTATCACCTGTAAAAATCATTTCCAACAGTTTTTTTCTCTTATGATTCTTTATAATGCATTAATGACATCTGAAATGCATCTATAGCCTCACTTTCAATATTATGAAAACAGTATGAAATATACATTATACATTTTAGTGTTTTGTTCAATCTATCACCATGGTCACCATGGAGTGACTGTGATATCAAGTACAGTTTTGTGGTATACAATCTCTGGCGTATATAAATACCTAGTATTTGGCAAGTTGATGGGCATGCATGTGTACGGTGTGCACCATTATTGTTGACAACTATATTCAACTCTTGTACTGCATTGCAATGTAATTAATTCTGGTCTTGTACTGAATTATATAAACTATGCATAATACATATTCAGCTTACGTTAATGGAGCAAAATTCTGGGTTTTGCGACTTGCTGTGATAAGAAGTAGACCAAGAAAGTGTTGTTGTTACATGACGGAACAAAAATACTGAACATTTTTTTAGAAACTACAGTCATTGGGCTTGTAACAGGGAATAGATTTATCCCATCTCTGTTTATTACCATGTTGAAGTTGACCTTTAACAAAACCTCTATTCTTAAGTGCACAATTCTGTTCCAACTCAAATTAGGTCCCTAGACAGCTACATGTCCATGCAACTTCAGAACAATATGTAATTTGCATATCCAGGTAGTGATTACGAATTCAGAGTAAGTCTAGTTTTGATAAATTATTATTCTCAATCAAAAAAGCTGTTAATATTTGCAGAGATGATAATTTCCAATACTGCATTAACATTTTCATGTCAGGTTTGCGGTAATGTGAATATTGATTTTCTATTCACCAAATCTATGAACCTTTTAGTGAAACACTGTACTTTATTGTGTTTCACTTCAACACTGAGAGCATAGCTCTGCACTCAGGGACCAAATTGCTAAGGCATACAGTAAGGAGCATATATATTGGATTTTCTATTGCTCAAACCTGTCCTTGTTTTTTGTACGTGCCATTCTTATGAGATTAGTGTAATTTTGAAATACTAGAGCTCTGATGTGTATAGATTTGAAACGTGAGCAGGCAACATATCGTGACTTGATAATATAAATGCATTTTCTGATTGAAGCAAACACACTGATACAATTTTCCACTATAAGAAAGATGTTGACTTTCCATTAATTTATAGAAAGACCGCGAGAGATTGTGGAATCTGACTTTCACTGACCCGTCCTTTGGCGAATACAATTGCTTTATCTCTGAGAACAAGCTATAGGAAAAGCACTGGAAAATCATTCATTTGCACAAAGCTATCTTTTGATAGAGAGTAGGCTAATAGCTTGGTACAGCACAGTTACATTACATGATAAATTGAAACCTATCTTGTTATGAAAGTGTGCAAATTTAGGACGTATATTATGTGCAAGGATTCATGCATTCACACATGAACAATGATGAAATAATCTTTCACCTTTCACTATCCAAGCCACAATACTTGAAGATGGAAAGATAATTTGCATATGAATATGCTCCAATTTCATACTGCAGTACTGCGGTACTCAGGAAATTTCAAGCTGATAATTTGGAAACACTATACAACTGCATCGATGAAATTACTTGTTTCTTGGAAAAAATTTTTATTCATCAGAGCTATTTTTATTTATCTTGAGCAGGGATTTTTATCAAATGCCTTTGGAGAGGTATCATATAGCTCTGATTACGATAGGAATTTTGCTGTTCAGTAGAACATGGCACATGGTAGTACTTGTTACTCAGTTGCGGAGCAAAAGCACATTTGCTAACAGCACATTCACATCCTACATGTATTAAAAAGATCTTTCATGATGTCCAAAGTTTATCTTCACTCCTTCAACAGAAGCATTCACTCATTGCTGCGAACAAACACAACACCCTGAGTCAAGAAGATAACAATTTTCAAATGTCAAAGGCAGAACTCTGGCTTTCATCAATTTGCCAATTGATCTGTCCTTGCCCCAGGGGGAGGTTTGAAGAGGTCCCCTGCACACGTCACAATGAAAGTAACACACAAAAAACACCACACACTTCAAAGTTGCCAACAAGCTGAAAAGAAAGTGATCCCATCAACAAAGCCGACACTTAAATCAATGATTGCTCACAAAATACCGCACAATGTTTCCCTCTCTACCCTTAAACAAACTTCCTGCCAGTTTTGCTTTCTTTGTGAAATAGTTTTTGAAAATCCTAAGCGACCTACAATGAAGATAATTAGGCACTTGATGGTTGTAAAAACAATCTGGATCAGCAGGGCAATCCCCATCAGAGTACCATCCCTCACCTCTGATGGTCATTTGCTGACTATTTCAGGTTGAGGTGTAGAGGATAGAAGATATATAGCTGTAACTATCAATGATTTTCATCACTAGTTTTTGTTTTTAATATCAGCTAAAACCATATTAAGACGCACAGTATTCAGCTTATCAACTCAGCCTTTACGAGTATAGACTGCAATGTTGAAAAGTGAAGTCTGGTCCACACTAGAATTCAAACATGAAAGGTATACATTTTACATGTACAGATGCTGTGTTGACAAGCTAAATAGCATGTGTTTTAACATGCTTTGGAAGTAGAACAAGAACGTGCAGTTGACATACAAATAAAAACAGTACAAAGAACTGTAAAGAAAATATGGCTACTGGCCTTCAATGTGGAGTCATGTCTCATGGACATTACTCAGTCTCATATAAACATTATGTACATAAATATTCTTTATCAACTTCATACATCTGTAACTTTTGAAGAACTTTTGTTACGTAAGCAGATACATTTTCAAGTTGAAATACAGAGTATTAGTTTCACAAGCACAAACGAAATATTGAGTAAATAGTATGCAATGCTAGTCTACGCTAAAATTCAGCTATCTAAAATACATCTGGACAGTACTTAATACCGTCTATGTTGACTGAGAGAACATCTATTGAAATTTCATGATAGGGGGAAACACGGGAAACTACATTTTATGGACAGAACAAAATTGCTGCAAAAATACAGATGAATTATGGCTGATGGAACTTCAATTTGTAGAATTGGTGAACTCGAACAGAAGACAATAGGAAGTGCTCTTCATGTATAGGGGTTACCATTTAATAAGCAAATTATATGTTTAATAGAAACAATTAAGGTTATGGTCATTTGAAAATGGAATGACAAAAATTAATATTTTATTAACTTGAAGACATTGCATGTATGTAATTTTTGCAGTCAAAGAAAATCCTGGCACAGTTGACTTTATAAGACAGACCAAAATTCAAAATTTCTATTGATTCAAAAATCTGCTGGTGCTACCCTGAAATTTGGGAAAGTGTGATCTATCGGCATGGGTGTCACACATTCCACTTGCAGTACCACATCTTTCTGTATTCTGTCAAAACACCTATACTACTTGTGGCTAATGATGATGATCTTCAGAACAAATGGACAAGAGGAATATGCCCCTGTGATACATTGCCTTGGTAATGCTCCAGGCATACATGTACGTAGTTTGTTGCCTTGGTGTAACCTGGGATACTTGGGGAGTGATAACAGCAGATGCATAAACGCAATAGTATCATTCTTTGCCTACTGCAATGCTCTGGTTGCCTTTTCTATACATATTACACCTTTAACCTTTCCGCCCACATGTGGGCTTCACCTCATCAGCAACAAAAACACAAAGGACTCCTCATGAAAACACACTTTTGAATGGGTTTACGGCAGTTTCTAATTTTCTTCTGTTGAATTATTCCATGACGACATGGATTGTATAGAAATACTGCAAACATGTAGGAGACTTTGATCAGTCCACACAATGGAACTATCTACCCTGTATGTTGGCTGGTGATCAGCAACAAAAGAATTAGAAATATTAAATCAATCAATCTTGCCAACGAGCTGTACTCTCCCAACTGCTGTTTTCAATTACACAAAGGTGTAACAAAGCCTACCTTATCAGTAATTTGTTCAATTTATTACAATTTTCGGACATACCTCATGACATTAAAATTGTTACAAATATAATCAGCACTATTATTTATTAATAATTAATTATCAAAAGTATTTATTTCAAATCTATTTTGGTACATTTCTCTTAAATTTTAATTGTAATGCTCTGATGATGATAAATTCATGTTTGATTTCTTACACAGAGTCAATTTGAAAATTTTTTCAGGGATTTTGTTAAAAGCAAATAGTCATTTTGGTCAGTTGGTTGTTTTTCCAAAATTCACAATAATTTGTATGTACAGCATGCTCATTGCTGTCTAGTCTTCCATTATTTATTCTACTTGCAAAGTCCTGTCTAGACCAAGCCCGGTATGTAAACAGGATTACAAAAAGAATTTTTTTTTATCATAAGCACAGAGAGGCATTTATTTTTCTTTCAAATTTTTCGAGATAAAAATTGCAAACACTTTGACAATCTTGGTTAGGACAAAACTAATACATTTTTGAGAGATACAGTGGCTATATCACATAACATTCCCAGGCTTCATTAAAGGTATTTTTTTTTCCCCAGCACAGAAATTTGATTCACACTTTAAATGCCGCCGTCAAGGGTCAAAGGTCAATATAGCTTGGTCCATTAGTTTCAGTTCGTGGTTATTTAATCGATAAAATATCGTGATATGATATCAAATTAATTCAGGTTCCTGCATTCTGCAAATTATTTATACACGGTAGAGAAAAATGATATGTAATACAACTTTAAAAATCCATCTCATTCCATTTATGTTTTGCCAGGTCATTGGAAGTTCAATCGCCTTACTTTGGAACGGCACAGTCCTTTTCCTCGTTTTATTAACAATCGGAGACCGTTATACATTCCAAATACACAAGGCCATCAGGGGATCAAATCGTGGACTTTAAAAAACAGACTGTCAGGATTTTTTATTGATTTGTTGTATTTTGGTAAAAGACAAAGAAAAAGCCATTACAAATGGAAATCAAGAAGCCCTGCAAAGAATAACACACACACACACACACATGAAAACAACGAAAATTGACATACATGTATTTAGTTAAAGGAAAGGAAAATCATAAAATGATCAAATATAGTGAATTCACCAAAGTGATTAACAAAGTGTAGCACACTCAGGGTGAGCTATTTCTCTAGGGGCTTGGAAACGTCATCTGAAACAAGTTTATTTCTTGCCCAAGGGCAATTTGACAGAAATCAGATTTTCAAGGTATTTTCAGTTTCGTCCCTGTGTGATTGGTGAAGATTAGCACCTGAGCAGCTATTTAAATCTTCGCAATGTGAGAAAATTCAGTGAGATGTGCACATTTTGACTCTAATAATCTACCCAATGAAATGCTAAATGCCTTTGTTTGACGTGGTTGTCATTCACCCGGAAGCTCTCAAGGAAATGCAAAGCCAGGAACCAGTGTGAGGAAAGGTCACAACTACAGACGACGGATATGACCCACATAGTAAGGATGTTAGGCATCAAGTCTGAGCTGCATAGAAAGCCATTTGTATTTGTGTGATTTATGATTGAACAACTAAACTGCCTATTCGTGACGAAAAAATTTGTTCAAACATTTTTTTTGCGGGAGCCACTGCTTGTAGTGCTTTGGTTCTGCATAGACAAATATTTCTAAGAATTACCTTTCAGAGCCAAACATTTCAACATGTAAAAGGTTATTTCGCTAAACCCTTGATAAAATTATACAAGTCATTTGAATTTCAAGACATTGCGGATTTTCAAAAAGTGTAAATCTCTAACACTTCACACCATCAAAAGTATACATGCTTGGGTATTACCAACCTTTGGCGTTGATTTATGGAGAAAGAAGGCACAAAGTTACCGTATTGACACCTGTTTACACAAAAATACTGGATAATTTGTGATAAGGGCCTTAGAATGCAAGGTCAAAGCCAATGAGTGGAAACGCTTGCATAAGACATGTCCATAAATTGATGTAGACAAACGAAGTTTTGTATTTCATTCATTTTCCTTGGTTCTGTGCAGGTCATATACATTTTGTGAGTAAAGTGGAAAAAAAGAATTACGCAAAGTGTGATATGGAATTTCTGAATCTCAGTAAGATGTTAGCATGTAGAACAAGTACATTGAAGGTGCAATTTTCCCCTCCTAAAATTGCCTCTTTCCTGTACCATTAAATTTCTCTACTGCCAACTAATCCCACTTTTGTGACGAAATCTCCACACAGTTGCCTCTTTCTCTCAGCAAATTATGCTCTGCACAAAAGATATCAAAGTGTTGACGAAAAAGATGGTGTGCTGCCAAAATGAGTGGTCTGATCTCTCATGCACAGGAAGGACCAATGAAATGGCTTCTTTATATGGCATACATGTATGTGATTCACAAAACTATTTAAAGTGATCAGTAATTGGTTAAAGGAAACGCCAACAGTTCTAACCACACTTCACTGAAACAGCTGTCTGTACAAATGTTTGAAACTGTCCGATTTGATTTTGGAGTAATTGGTCACTGCTGCAGGGATAGCAGGGATATGGATTAGCAGGATATGAATTAATCTTGAACATCAAAAGAAAATATATGAATGACGAGAACTTTCACACTATTAGCGTAACATATTGTCTTTAGACTGTTGACAGTTGTATGCGCCATTTTGTCACTGCAGTAACACTGGACATGGCTCAGTCAAGAGCTGATACCTCATGCCTTCAGCACTTGCAATCATGCCTTGTCATGCAGTCTCGTGCCTTCAGTGCTATGCCTGCCACCACCCCACCAGACCCCTGTATGTGCAAGAGTCTATACCAATAATAGAAGAGGCACAAGGGACTGTTGACAGTCTACATTACCCTATATTATAGGTGTAGTTCAGAACCTCATTGTGATATGTGATGTGTAGACTCTTTCACTGTCCTTCGTTGGCTATTCACTGTAGCTGGTGTAGCCTGGTTCAATGATTTAGCATGCTGGCTACGTGTAGCCAGCTCACTAAGCCGGCTATACTGGCTTGTGCTGAGCCATGCCTAACTGTGTAGCCAGCGAGGGGCTGTGAGAGAATCTGTATATATGGAAGACTGTAGTCTATCTGTACTGTTTGCAAGATTGACAGAAAAATATTCTGTACTTATGACACTTAAAGTGGTGACCTGTGAGGGAACAGCTGTGTGTATCAAGCTACTATGTAAAGTTATTGAAGCAGAGTAGCTTGTTGTGTTTTCTGGCTACTTGATCCAGTTACTGTGAGAATAAAATATGACCTACTTTTATACCATAAAGGTATAGCCAAGTGGCTGCATAATAATATCCATTAGCCGCCAGAGTCAAAAGGCATATATATAGCACAACATTTTGAAGCCATTTTGTTGAATGACTCTTAATATTTCCAGTGTAATATAATACAATTACAATAAGGCATGGTTATGCTGTAGGCTGTCTTGCAGTCTATTGAATTACTAACTGCGTATGAATGTACTCGCAGAATGTACAAATACAGTGAAAGTATGTGGAGAAAGAGCTGGCCATAATATTAATATCACATCTCTCATTTCATATCCATATTTGTAATCTCTTGATACTTTCCCTTCCAATTCTTAGCCATCCCTGAAATGGAAAGTACTTGCCTTGTTCTGGGTGGTCTTTATACAAATTTACAAAGATCTTGTATCTTGATTTGGCTAAGTGCTGTCACATGACAAACTTGCATGAAAGCCACACTTTATAGGAATTGCATTCTTCCAACAAACCAGGTAGAATGCTCACAGCCAACAAGCAAAATGTAAAAACACACACACTGACAGAAATCTTGTTTTTAGTATAGATGTACATATACTGGTTCAAGCATCAAGGGCATTTTTTTTAGTTTATTAAGATGTATTGAAATAAATTTTCATCACTTAGTATTTTTATTGTAAAATTATTGAATATTTCAATCTCAAAATTGAATGAGAATTGGTGTATAAATTAAACAATATTTATTACTTCCTGCTTTTTGACCATTTCGAGGAGTTGCCCCTCCCATGCCAACAGCTGTCATGCCCCTCCCATCCCAACAGCTGTCAAATAACATTGAAAAACGGTATTTCAAACTCTTAGCATGAACCAAGGCCCATTAATCATTACATGTATTTCTGCAAAAAAAAAGAATGTTTCAGTGAAAACATCCAATACATCAGCACACCTCTCATCAGTCATACATGCCCATGAAGTCAGGTGTCACATTTTCCAATTCTGACTAAATACCGATGAGAAATGAAGTTGACAGGAAAAAGTGCTGGGGTCACATTTAGGAAATAAATTTTCACATCTACAGGGACACGGCTATGGCAACATCTATTAACTGGTTTATGTACACATGACGATCAAAGCCATGAATTGGTACTCATTCTCAGTATTGGTATTACCAGAATTTAATGTACAATATTTCCTATTATCATGCTAATTGTGGAGCAACAATTTCATTAAATTTTGAATTTCAAAGAAACAATGGATTCTTATCTGCTTATAAGAAATGTAAACGAACTCAATGGGCAGAAGCTCAATGTTTACTAGTAAAAGTATGCAAATTTAAATGTTTGAAACTTATTCAATTTTTGTCCGTATAATCATGACAAATGTACATCAAAGACTAGTCTAGAATTTAGCCTTCTTTTCAGTGGTTTTGAGTTTGAAATTAGGGCTTGATTCTAGACTGAGATCAAAGATCACATTGTCACATGTAAAACAGTGAGTTCTGGCCGACTGCAAGATAAAACTACTGAGTTTGATGATGAAATTCACTGAACAGGCAAAGGCTACGTGGCAAACATTTATGTGTTTGTCTGAAAATGAGTTGTAAACACATTCCTTCCTAAAATTGCTCATTGATACTTTAGTACAAGTGTTCAACAAAACTAATTAATTATAGCCTTTCTGGCTGTTATTTACGTCATCAAAGCAACAACACTGTGAAAATGTAAGAAACCATATCTCGCTGTTTACAATTCACACTGATTAAATGGCACAATCTTTCAATAAAAATTTTCTGCATGCCAGTCCATTTCCCCCTGGGCATCATCATCAATAACAATCTTCAGTAGTTACCATGGCAGAAGAAATCTTTGACTGTTACTATGGCAGGAGAGATCTTCTGTTGTTAACAAGGCAGGAGAGACAGAGGAATATATAGGGATAACAAACTATTATGTATAATGTTGTCTGTGCCCAATCTGAATATGGCGTATTCAAATCTTTTGCTGACTGTTCTTGAAGCATAAATTGTTGTTTGGTTAAAAATTGCTTTTTCCAAAGTGTCTCCTACTGTGGTGTAATCGCAAATTGGCCCTTAATTGTCAGTCCCCTGTTTGCAATCGCTGATTTGATGAGGAAATATGTTGAAAACATTTCTGTTTACATCTCGACTATTTCATGAACTGTTGTATTGAATATTGGCAAATTCAGTGAAGAGAAAACGTCAAAGATGTCCTTGAGTCGAACATTTTGGAATACAGCAGCGGTGATGATGACAACACATGAATAATCACAACATTGATTATTTTCAAAATAAATATACGTAGGATAAAACAGAATTTCTATTATTTTATTTTTGTTATTGTCACTTAATTGTCTCTTTCTTTTTAAAAACCTGAGTAAAAAACCTCTCTTTCACTCAGTATCTCACAACACGAGGCAACATGACCTTCTCTGGTAACATGACATCATAAAAAGAAAAAGACAAAATCACAAACTTTTTCTCAATTTGATACTGACCACACACTAGTCAATTTTGGCAAGGTGTCTTCCCATTTCCATGATCACATCTGTTGATGCAATTTTTTTTCAGTTATACTTTGATTTTAGGAACAGCATTGTATGAGCTGGTCTCGAGATCCGTCTCTCTGTCCGGCTTGAACAAAAAGCCATTTAATATACTACGGGTCAAAAATTTGTATAAAGGCACTTCCTCCTGCCCTTGTTTAAAATCCAGGGCTGATTTTGAAACGAAGTCCTCATTTTACACACCTGGCATTGTTATCTGTACAGAACTGTATAAACCACAATATGAATACAAGAATACAAGTACACATACTTCTCGTTTTGGAAATTAGTGCCACCTACATGTCAGCAAGGTATTATGATAATAGAGGAAAGATATGAAAACTTTGATCAGGTTTTTGTTATTTTTGTTCAATAAGTCTGTTTTTGTTCATTGCTGTTAATGTGTTGAAACAAAATACCTAGCCTAGCTGACAAAACATATAGTGAAAATTGCAACCTTATGGTTGAACAAATGAATTGTAGTCAGTCTTACAACTATAACATTATGGACATGATAACAAACACACACATAGGGCAGTGTTGATGAGCTGAATACAAGCCACTTTGAATGATTGCGAGAGCAAGAAAAGAAACTGTATTTCACGAACAGAACAAACAACTGGAAAAAAACATCAACAGTACAACTAATAGAGCTGTAAAATGTAAAAAAATCTGCTACAAGCAAAACAAACTAAACGGTCACGTCTGAACACAGCTTATGTCTCTAGGATAGGTGCTATGCATGATTAGTTTTTACTGGAGGATGAAAGTTGCTGACAGTGCCGGCTACATCTTTGCAAAATCTTGACTGTTCAAAGAGAATCAGGTTCCTGAACATTATCATTCCTGGAAATATGTTTTTTTCCCTTTTGAATAGAGTTAGACATGCAATCAAAGATAAACTTTAATATAAAACTGTCAAACCGAGGATGACAGATGGTGAGCACCGAGTGCAAACTTTTACGGCTAAATTTTGATATATCTACAGCCATATAATATGGAAATGATAGGAAAAATAATGCAAACAGAAACAATACATTGGCAACACCATACTAATTTGCTGCTTTTAACATCCTTACAGCATGTTATCACAATGCAAATCACAGAACCCATACCAATCTGATTGAAACAAGTCATCGTTGATGACACAGTCCCCACTTATTAATGGGTGCTTTGATTACAGGTCCTCAGAGAGGATAGAGTCCTCTTCATTAGGTCTGTGATAAAAATACTTTTGAATAAATTCGCTTGATACATGTCTGAGTTGTAGTTCAGGAGATGAAAAAATCGTAATAAAATGGCCACATGGTGGCCATATGGATCGAATCACAAAACAAATCAATGTGCATATGTATGACATAGGTCAATGTCCTTGTACCAAGTTTGAATAAAATTGGTTGAGATATGCCTGAGTTA
This sequence comes from Ptychodera flava, assembly GCF_041260155.1. Taxonomy (NCBI): domain Eukaryota; kingdom Metazoa; phylum Hemichordata; class Enteropneusta; family Ptychoderidae; genus Ptychodera; species Ptychodera flava. The sequence continues at coordinate 19,160,586 of NC_091939.1, read as the reverse complement.
TGGCTCTGTACATGAAAAAAATCGTAAAAAATGGCCGCACAGCGGCCATATTGGATCGTATCACAAAACGAATTGATGTGTATAGCTATGACATTGGTCAATGTCCTTGTACCAACTTTGAATAAAATCTGTAATAACATGCCTGAGTTATGACTCTGTACATGAAAAAATCGTAATAAAATGGCCGCCTGCTGGTAGCCATATTGGATCGTATCACAAAAACAAATCAATGTGCATATGTATGACATAGGTCAATGTCCTTGTACCAATTTTGAATGAAATTGGTTGAGATATGCCTGAGTTATGGCTCTGTACATGAAAAAATCGTAACAAAATGGCTGCACGGCGGCCATATTGGATTGTATCACAAAACAAATTGATGTGCATAGCTATGACATTGGTCAATGTCCTTGTACCAACTTTGAATAAAATCTGTAGAAACATGCCTGAGTTATGGCTCTGTACATGAAAAAATCGTAATAAAATGGCCGCCTGGCGGCCATATTGGATCGTATCACAAAACAAATCCACGTGCATATGTATGACATAGGTCAATGTCCTTGTACCAATTTTGAATGAAATTGGTTGAGATATGCCTGAGTTATGGCTCTGTACATGAAAAAATCGTAACAAAATGGCCGCACAGCGGCCATATTGGATCGTATCACAAAAAGAATCGACGTGCATATCTATGACATTGGTCAATGTCCTTGTACCAACTTTGAATAAAATCAGTTGAAACATGCCTGAATTATGGCTCTGTACATGAAAAAATCGTAATAAAATGGCCGCCTGGCAGCCATATTGGATCGTATCACAAAACAAATTGATGTGCATCTGTATGACATATGAAGTAATCCTTGTACCAAGTTTGAATGAAATCGCTTCAGGCATCTCTGAGATATCTGCGTGAACGGACGGACGGACGCACGCACGCACCGCACGGAACGCACGCAACACACGCACGGACATGACCAAACCTATAAGTCCCCCCGGACGGTGTCCGTGGGGACTAAAAATAATAAAAAATTGTCATCTGTGGTCTACATGAACATTATCCAACTCTTGATCTTACAGAATGCGGGCAGATAACCACTTCAGTTTAGTTTCACTTCTCATAAAAAGATTACTTATGGTAACGTGTGCAGACATTGTATCACATTGACATGCTCGCTACTACTGTTTAGTTCCAGCAAATGAAATTAAAACAACTTGCTGTAAAATATTTGAATTATTACACACACATATCTTGGCATCTTCTCCATTCATAAACGTCAAAGATAACAGGTATAAAAGTCACTGAGTAAACAAACTACCTTAGGATTTATCGACCAGTAAAGTTGGCAGCTACATGTATGTTTACAAAAATTTTACCCCTTCAGAAATGATCAGAATTATTCCCAGTGAACAAATCAGTTCAGTGAACACCTGACTGGTGATGGATTTAGATAGCCGTCTAGACCGGTGGCAAAATTTGTTATAAATATTTGCATGTGCATGGAGTGAATGACCCACGCAGGAAACGTCGTGTTTTCTCAGAAAAAACACAGTTGAGTTGTAAAGGTTAATGCTGTTTAACAAGCCAGTGACCCAATGACCTTCCCAGCAAAGAGCATGGCAAGCACTTTACATGTGTGCTTCTCTCGGGGATTAAATAGAAAACAACTATGAAACAATCAACAAATCAAACACAGGACATATATTTTCATCAGATTTTGCTTGCATTAGTAAGGGAAGCTGGCTGGTAGATTTTACTTATCTCTTTATCAAAGTTCTTTTGAGCATTGGTGAATAAAAAAGCTGTATCTCTTAGAGCACAACAACAGAAATGTTATCAAAGTTATAAAACCAAATATTTAAACCATTTCTGCTAACCATGGAAACACAACTGCCTCTAAAATCATGGAAGACAACTGACTAGCCATGTGATAAAAACTCATGGGCATTCAACCTGAGTAAAGTATATGTTAGAATTTACAACACACCATTATCACAAAAAGAAAAATGTTTATTTCACTATAAATTGTGTACAATTAATCCTCTACTAGTCTACACATTTGCTATTGGACATCAAAACACAGTCTTGTGCAAAGACTTTGGAATTTCAAAGCTAGGCATTAACCCTTATCCTGCTATGTTCATGTCACCATCAGGTCAGTTGGTTAACACTACTGAAGCATAACATGTCCCATATGTCGTATTTTAACAAGAACTGAGACATTTGAGAGGGCCCCTGAAAACATTGATACTGTACACATGATTTCTGTGGACTAGAGCTGCTACAACAGACCAAGTCAGGTGGGTGAACATACATATGGTTTTGGCTCAATACTGCTTTTTATTGACTTGGTAGATGGGGAAGTGATACATGGATGATGTACAGTCTGGCAAGAAAAAGGCTTGAGTCCACAACTTTTACTTGTTTTATAATTATTTTGAGGATCTTCACGCCAAAATGATCAGATGCATCAAATTTCAAAGAGATTTGTATGCATCTGTAAAACTGTACACATCTACGTGATCACTGGAAACAAGAAAGGTTGCAGAGTACTACAGATCCCCTTTTCTGCCAAGTTCACATTCCACTGTCAGATCAAGTTCGTTAAAACTAGTAAAGCAAAACATGTCCCATATGGTGCATATGTCCCATATATATAATTTGTGGAATTGAAGGTCCCTGAAGACAGAGATACTGTAAACATAAATTTTACAGACTAAGGCTGCTTGCTACTATAACAGACCAAGCAAAGCGGGTGAAAATACATATGATTTTGGCTCAGTACTGCTTGTCACTGACTCGACAGTCTGGCAGTTAAAGGGATACCTTTGCGTGTTGCACATCACAAATATTGCCACTAGGAAGGGCTGAGAGTTCAGTGAAAGTGAAAAGACTATGATATAACATGCTTTTTATTCTGTGGTTGGTGACAATAGTGAAGATACTCCCCCTGAGTTGTTATTGTTTCTGCCCTTGTGCTGCGTAGGAAGTGACATCACAAGGCCGAATGCACAACAGGAAAGGCAAACCTGAGAAATTGCAAATGATGTTACAAACACACAAAATCTTGTAAATCGTATACTGATTCTGTTGCTAGCCAATGGAAACATACAGTGCAAAAACTAATGTCTTAAAACTTTACTTTAGAAGTTTTTTTGAATGCACAGTCTAGATGCAGACTTTGACTTCATACATAGTATTTTTTGGAATTCATATGATGTTAGAAAATCAGCCTAAAAATGATAATTCTTCCAGCATTGGAACTGACATACATACATAACAGACATGCATATACTTGCAATGACAATAAATTTAAATATTCTCAAAAGAGCAGTTAAAGGGCATAGAATGCTGCCAAAATCTTTTAATTTTAAAGAACTCATTATCATACGAACTTCCTTTATGAAAGTCATGTAACTGAGCCACTATGCAATCTGATATTTAGAGAAGAACTGGACTTTCAGAATGATCCCACTCTTATATGACAAGAACATTTTCAGAATTTGCATAAATCAAAGAAAAGGAGTATATGTTTATAATTGGCGAGGTCTTTAAACCAGAGAGGAAACTTAACGACTCTACTGTGTTTGTCACCAGCAATATGTAATTCAACTGAAATTTCTTGGGTCTCAACCTGCTGAAAGCATTTATATGTATGAATACAATGTAGTGTGATGACTGAAAATGACTAAGTTTGAATAGAAAATCAAAATACTGGCGAGCTGTTATTTTTCATATCTGCAGTACAATGCTAAAGGAAACAACATCCAACTGTCACTTTTTTACAGGGTTACTGTAAAGAAGATTACCGGTACCCTGTAATGTAATTTGGCACAGGAAATGGCTGTCTTCTACCTGAGCTGGCACCGAGAAAGTTAACATTTTATTGTTATGCATGTACTCAAAGAGAGTAAACAATGTTGTGTTTATAATATTATGTGACTTCTTTCATCGGAGTACATCCATTCCAGAAACAAAGTTTCAAGGTTTGCAAGGATAAATGGATAGATGGTGTGTGTGCAAAATGAACAAAGCCATCACTTCATCAGAAGGATAGTTGCAGACATACAAGAATGGAACCACTGATGTACCCCGGGTAGGAACACCATGTTGAAAGCCTTGTGTAAACACGGGGGTAAGAACTCTGGATCTACCTCTATGGTGTAAGAAACATACTTTGAAACTATCAGATCTATGTGGGCGCTATTAAACAGTGACTGATGAAAATGTGTGGGCGTTAATGCTATTACATACTAGCATACATATATAGCATATTCATGTACTATCATCACTTCTATACGAAACCTGACATGTACACGTATGTGGGTAGTACCATTGACATTGATTGATAACTGTGACCTTTTAGGGCCACCACCACTGTCAATGATGAGCATAATGATAACCACATGGGGTTACTATGGAAGTTATCTATGACAGAGTGAATACTATATATTTTTCAAAGAAAACCTTTAAGGCTAGTTAAGCATATATAACTAATAAGTATACAACAATTGTATCTTTTTATCAGTAAACAATCTATGTTTAACTCATTTTAAGGTGTGATTCAAAATATTTTGTCAGTACATGTTCTGATCAAAGTGCGAGCTGGTAACATTCATGGACTACAGAGAAGCCCTATTAAAGTATTCATACGAAAGTGGGATGTACTTAAAATGACGAGAAAACATGGTTTTCTTAAGATGTGGGGGAGGAGCACAGAGTAATAATGTTACGCACGTTCGCCTGACAATAGTCTTGTTTTCGACACAAATTATCAAACCTTTGTGTTTACGTTACCAGTAAAACGTAAAGAGACGATGTACACAATGCAAACGGTAGGCAAGTTCTCAGAGTTATTGAATCTTAGCTTTGTGTTGAAAAAGCACTCACCTTGGGAGGGCTGTAAAATTCTAGCATATGACCCGCGTCAGTCTTAACAAGTGTAAGTCGACTTCGCTCCCATTTGTTTCGCCCATTGACATCTTCTCCAATTAGCTGGTTGACTATCCCCTCCTTCAAAACATCGTGTTTCGGTCGCATTTTAGCGTGACCACTGTCATCCGCATGCTGTCTCCGAAACTTCGCTCTGACCGTCTCTCGCATATTCCTAAAAGACATTTTTTTCCCGACTTTGGAAGACACCAGGGGTTTTGCTTTATCCACTTTGGAATGTAAGCTATGCTCCGATTGATTATTCGAGTCTTCATCATTTAAGTGTGCATTGTTTAAGTTCAGATCGCTTGCAAGCTTTCGGCCGTTCAAATGGGCACCTCGCGTATCCCCCGTCGTGTTAAAACCCTTGTGCACTTCCACTTCGAAGTGGTCGAGAAAATGTTCAACGTATCTGCGAGCAAACTTACTGCTGGCGTCTGACTCTTCGTACTGTGGGTTCTCGGTAATAAAGTGACGGAAGTGTCTAGCAAACTCTGCTGCTGCGATTTGGGCGTGATTTTCGCAAAACTCGGCCCAGTCCATTTCGGTTGAAATTATTTCTCCACTTCCAACTCTACCGTTTTCCATTCTTGAAACTTCTGTTTTATCCTTCGTGGAATAAATTAGGAAATCATTACGGGGACCTTGAAAATCGAGCTGATCGTCACATCGCAAATCTTACACATAAACACAGTACTGTGTACTGTCAAGCTTGTTCGGAGATTTCCTGGTCGAGTATAACATCGTAAGAAGCAATTATTTTGTAATATGGCTGCTCATTTATCGTTTGTGTTATGCATGGTAATGTTTTAGTCTTCCTCATCGAAATACCTTCTCAGAATGTTAGCTATCAAATATCATCTGGGTAGTAGCTAAGAAAGTACACAGCAAACCATAAAATTATACCGTCTTTCTGTAGAAACAACTTATCAACGAAATAAAATTTATCACACCAAGTTAAAGGGTACTATTTAAAAGTCCCCGGATATTCACCTTTCATCGAGGTCACCTAGAACTTGTGCATGTGTGAGAGATCCTCTCTGCCGGTGCCGGTTGCTTTCGTGCAATTTTTGCAAAACTAATTACGTAGAGCCGATCGACAAGGTAAGTTTTAACGTTACGGTTTCCAGACTGCTCCACCTGATGCACTTTCTTTAAGTATCAGAACTTTCATTTCATAACATAGGTTTTTTGTCGGGATTGGCATGTCCCTACAGCGCCTGTGCACGGCCCGGTGTGTACCGCACAGGCACCGCCGCAGTTGCCCAGCAGCTACTAGTACTACACTAAAAGCGCAACTACGGCGGTGCCTGTGGTGTACAGTACTGTGGACGTCGTGTCGGATTACTGCAGCTTTTTGGCTCCTGTTCCAATCATCTTCAGGGACAAGGAGTGATTTTAGGCTGCGTTCACAAATAACGATTAGGGGGGGGGGGGCTGGAGGAATCTCGATTGAAATCTTATTTTTTTTCAGATCCCCCCCTAAGTACCCTAAAAAATTTTCAAATGCCCCCCCTCTATATGGTCAAAATTTTTCAAGTCCCCCCCCCCAACTATCACAGGCCCGCATATTTGTAAAGGATGTGAGCGCAGAAAAAATAACATGTATTGCGCCGTTCTGCTCACAGGTGTTCAACACTACCTGTATTAGCACTTTGTATAGTCATATTCCCAAGGCAAGTTCTTTAAATGCATAAGTGAATTTTTCAGATTTATTGGTCTAAAAGCCAACTTGAGTTAATCAAACTCTGGCCAGGTCAATTGCTCCTGTTGAAGAGCACACAAAATGCAATCATGAGAGAGTAGGAAAATTGTGAATTCTGGCTAATTACCGTATTGCACAGTGACCTACCAAAAAATTGTTTCAAAACTACAAGACCTATATGAATTAGATGCTACTCAAAATTGACAATACCGGAAGATTAAAATATTCCATCAAATAAATATTTTAATCTCTGAAATTTTGGGTGTGATAATTGCAAATTTGGTTAAAAAATAAATAATTCCATTTGGTCACATATTTTTTCTTTTAGTCATTACTATTCAAAGTTTTACTTCTGTATCATTTTATAATAAGAGTTTGAAAATTTAGAAAATCAAGCATGGTGACCCCATCTTTTTTCTTTAATATTTGATTATTCTCATATGCCAGAATTCAAACATTTCTATGTTTTCTTCCATGTGTTGCTCTCTGGCCTGATCTTGTGTACAAGTGAGTTTCACTGTCATGAGCATTATTTGACCAAAACTCTTCTTCAACTACCATGTACAGTAGAGTCAGAGCTGTCTCTGTCACTGTTCAGGTATGCAGTGACAGTGACACTGCAGTAGCATGGTAGTATCTGATAGTGACACTACCCGTAGGCAGTAGCTGTATTAACTTTGATAATGTTGGCAATATTTTTGTTCAGTTTTACAACTGCGTTCTTCTTCTACTCCCTACAGCATGTTGAATTGTCCAGTATTCAGCCCGCTATCACAGCCTATGTATGTGTACCATGCATTTGTATCACTGACAACTGACTGTCAGTCTGGAATCCAATTAAATTATCACCAAATACATATTTATATTTATACAGGCTTTGTCGACAAACCAAATATTGTGTGTTTGAGATGCTGTAGGGAGACAGCAAGAAACTGTAGTTGTTATATTGCATAGAAATATTGATGCAGTAATCATTAACAGTTGCAGCTTCTGCCCTGTTACGAGGCTCAAGTTTGTTTTTAACGACAAATCACACGTTTAGATTTTTTCGAGATAAAAGTCATGAAATGTGACAAAATGGTTCTAGATTTTGTTAAATTATTACTAACATGACATAAAAAATGGTATTCATTTTTCATTGAATAACCTACAAAAACTTGGAATTGGAAAATGTAAAACTCAAAAGGGACCCAAAAATTTTCAAGTCCCCCCCCCTACAGGTAGAGCAAAATTTTCAAGTCCCCCCCTCCACTACCCCTAAAATTTTCGAATCCCCCCCTGAATTCCTCCAGCCCCCCCCTAACCGTTTTTTGTGAACGCAGCCTTATAAGTGCACATACTCCACATACGTAGACTGTGATTGAACTCACTAGCATTAGCAAGTATCACCTGTGGCCTATTATTATGAGATCTACATTTTTTGATTGTGTGAAGGGAGGACCTGCAATGACCAGATTTGGAAAAACTTCCTCCCTTTTCTTTTGCACATTGATGGAGGTAACCACTACTACATCCATGATTGGGGAAGGAGTGGTTGGCAATGATATTGGTTGCATTTAGTTGCATGTAAGCCCACGGTCCAAGTACAACTTGGCTCATCAGGGAGCCTATGTAGGTAATTTTTTCACCTTCATGGTCTGATGTGGAACTGATAAGAGATATCAATTATCATATTATATCAGTATATTGATGGCGCAAATACAGCAATCTGATTGGTCGAGACGCGAAAAGAACCGTGGTATATTGGCGATATACCACGGCTGGCATACGTGTGAGCTCTCAGCTTGAGCAAAAATCCGTTTTTGACGTTCCATGCCAGAATTTCAATATACTGTTATGATATAATAGCAATAAATCACCCCCAGCGACGGTATACCACTAGATTTTGACCAGTTTACTTCATCGCTCGTGCATATATGTCGTGAACTGGTCAAAATCTCGTGGTATACCGTCGCTGGGTGTGCTTTATTGCTTAATCATCTTACATTGTGTTAGTTTCCAGTGGTGAGTATGTGAATATCACAACTGTATTTAAATGTATTTTCGAAAACACTGAAAGGAAGGTTGTCTAATGGTACCTAATGATACTGTTCTCTTGCATGTTTTAAAGTTTTTGCATCTTCTACAACGATTATTTCTAGTTTTCTTATCACAGTGTTATGTCAAGTGTGAAATGGAAGTTGCCGCACTCTAAGCTACCCAAAAAGAAATGATTGTTATATGTCTTTCACATCAAACAAAGTTTTGCCCCACCTGTTAGAATGCTCAGACGGGACCATGTCCATTATTAACGTCAAGTGCAGTAGTACCATGAATAAGAATTATTTTGTGGCTGTACATCTGCAATCCAATACAGTACATATATAAATTTATAATGCTGCCTTCAAGCATACTTGTAATGTTTATAATACAGGATGATGTTGGCTGTTTTCATGAAAGACTGATCCTTCATAATTGGATAATCCAATTTTTACATTCAGAAAAGATATACAGGAAGAACCCGTATCCAAATTTAGCTGCCACTGTTAACTTGTGATTGCTCAAGAACACTTTGCAGCTTTTCAGTAACTTTCACTATTGCCCCAGTGTGTGAATTTGTGTCATGTGTTGCTATCTTCCACTATGAGGTGTCTGAGCTTGAAGTCCAGTAAGTTATCGACAAGACCATCAAATAGCTGTATTCAGACAAACTGAACAGATCACCGCATTTTGAAGATGTTGTAAACGGATTCCAGACTTTCAAAAGTGTGGATCATTAAAGATACACACCTGCATATTCTAGTAAAATGACATCATACAGCTTTATCATGGCAAGAGAAAGTTAAACTTTACAATTGTTCTATCTCAGCAATAAATTTTATGACATAGAAAATTAATGACCCAGAAAACTTAGTGATCATACTAAGAGATGGCAGAACACAGAGATATTTGATAACACTAAATGTGGGAAGTTCCACCTGTTGGCCATCCACTTTGTAATGTTGACTCATCAAATCCTAGGTAGCTATTTCTGTGCCCCCTTTATAGCTAAGCTATGCTATTAAAATATCTTATTCAGACCTAACCTAGTTTTAGCTGAATACCCACACATCAATATTTCATAGTCGTGTGAATTGTGCATCTTTCACCTATGGATTCAGATCTTGTACCGATGATATCAATCCACACGATTACTAAATTCCATGCACATCTCACCAGCTCAGTGCTGTGATAGACATCACCACAGTCCCTACATTGTAGAACGTATCTGTCACGACAGTCCCAGTATCTCAATGTAACCATGGCCTACTTGATTTTGAAAGATTTTTTTACATCAAACAAGCTGGACACTTAAAACAAGACAATTTAATCAGCTCAACATTTTAACAATTTCACTGAGCTTACGACTGTGATGACTTTGAAAGATTTTTTGATATCAGACAAATCTGATGTTTTTATCAAACTTTTTCACCACCTCAACTTTTTTTATTTCTTTTATCTTTTTTGTTTTGTATTTTTTTTTGTAATGTTTCTTGGACTTGGTGATTTACTTGCCATAAATTGATTTTATGTCATATTCATAGGCTAGGAGTGTTGTACCTTACAACTGTGTAGAACCACACAGTAGGCTGCACTCAGTGATCACCACTGCAGTAGAGATACTTCATTTGTATTTGAATTATGACAACATGTTGTACAGAATCTGTGGACAGACTGCAGTGAGAGCTCATATTTTACACATATGAATTAAACATGTCAAGAACCTCATAGTACCACACCACCATTTTTTGAGGTCATTGACACCTTTATAAGTATTACATCATCATACATAGCTAAAATTATAAGATCAAAGAAGGTTTCTGTGAATAGAAAGTCATAATTTTGTGTCTCGCACTAGGTAGAGAGCAGATGTAAAATTTGAATAATAGTAATTTGTTCATATTTGAAAAATCAACATTTCCCTTTGTGCTCTACTGATATCCCTCACTGCTACACCTGTTTTGAAAGGTCTTTCAAGGTCAACCGTGACACCTTGGCACTGAGTCTTTATTTGAGTTGAATGAACTGTACCTGAGTCACTTATTCAAGCTTGGTACATGTCTGTTGCTTTGATAACTGCAAAAAATACATGAAGGTCATGTGAAGCTCATTCTGAGTATGATATGGTTTGGATGCATAGTGGCAGATTTCATTTTGTGTCACTCAGATAAAACTTCAAATGCATGATAGTTTACAACTTACAAAAATTCAGTCACCCCATATTGAGTTCGTGTGCTCACTTTGTTTGTCTATCATACTGTATACATGCTTACATAGATATGTAGTCACATTGCTAACAGTGATGACACATTGTTTGAACAAACAAACCAAGTCAGATTGTTTAGTTGACAGCCTTCAGATGCCCATGTAGTACATGTATGTACATACATAACTTTGTGCCTGTCTTCTCATAAAGGTTGTGAATGATCAGCATGTGCACCCTATACATCTTTTTACCATCGGAAGAAAAACTACCACTGCCTCTTTTCATTGAACAGTTTTGACATAGCTCAATGAAAAGAAATTTTATCCTACACACCAATAAATTTTTACTGTCATAGTGCTTGTCTTTGGAGATATCCCCCTATGTGTACACCATCAAGTAAATGTTTATGCGCAGCAGGGGAAAAAACTCAACGGTGAAAATGCTGACTTAGCATTTTTCAGCTGCTGGTTAGCTCCTGATACACTTATTTTAAAACAACATCTGACCAAACCACTGCAAATCCTATGCCAGTGTATATTTGGCAGGACCAAACACATGATGAATATTTTTTTTCCTAAGTCATATGCTCAGGTCTGACTGACAATAAATTCCACCTTCCTCCATTTGCAGAACGGTTTTGAAAGAACACAATGAACGACGTTACTGCAGGAAAGAATGGCAGGCTTCGGTTCATCACTTATCTTGCCCCTAGTGTTCCCGTGGAATACTTTGAAACTGTGATGCAGTATCTGGAAGAGAAGCTGAACAAAGACGCTTACCTCATCTATGAAAGCCGATGGTCAGGACCACCGCTCGACAGGATAGATCCTTTCACACGTGATGAAGTTGACATTGGTAAGTTTGGTGAAGGTGATGTCATATGAACAGATATACATGACACATGAAATGTATCTTCTTAGGGTATGCTGGGAAGAATTCAGGGATATATTTGAGAGCGTCTTGGCTCAAATTATTCTTGATTAGATTTATAATTTCATCTGAAGGGAAATATAAAATAGTGGCAGACTGTATTTTTTTTTATAGTGATAATAATATGAGTACAAGTTAAGAGCTGATGAGAACCCACTTGGAATCATCAAATTGATTGTCAAATGTGGTTGAAGGACTGTCCTATATTACATGTAGTTTAGTGACTGTGTAGTTGAGTAACTCCAGAACTGGTCCAGTGCAAATGACAGATTTCCCAGGAAGTTGAATATTACACGGATATTTATGTCTGCTGTAATCTACTTATTTGATATTAACACTTCAAACAAGTAATTTTTTTTACTCTTATAAGCTATTCTGGATCATTTACATTCTGTCAGATTTCTACAACCCCCCCCCCAAAAAAAAAACCCAAACAAACAAAACAAAACCAAACCAAACAAACAAACAAAATAACCAAAAATTAAGTTTATAGCATGCTGACTTGAAAGAAAGATTCAAGCTGTTGCTATTTGCTGTCTGTGTTTCAAGCTTTGAGTAGCTGATGTAGTCAATGGTATATCAATGTGGCCATGGCAAGTATCAGCTTTAAGGGGAAGATGTGCAGTGCTTGTTCAGTTGGCTGATTACTAGGTCTGATTATTTTATTGATTTCCCTGATCTGCATCCATTCTCTGCTTTATTAACCTTAAAGTCTTAACCCACAACTGTAAACACCCACATTAATTAATGATGCGAAAATCAATAAATCAATGGAGTTTTCTCGGCGCATTCTTGACATATTTCTTCTCTGAAATTGAGTCATTGCTACAAGAAGTGACAAGCTCGGAGAGTGTTCCTACATTCTTTAAGTGGAATCAAAGTTCAAAGCAAGAAGATTAAGATGTTTGACATTTTTACCATTGAAGATTCCTGCTCACTGCATTAGCTGTCCATTGTATCGGTGACAGTAGAAAGAGGCTATCTATAATTGGATGTTTCAATGATAGGTCTAACTGGAGTATGTCTCCACAAATTCAGTACTCTGTGATAAGTTTTTAGGAAACCATCGGCAGCTGCTACTGTGGTGAATTAATATATTAAATATAGAAATACTAGTCATACGGCACTTTCAATCTCTATAATTCTTTCTATTTGATTAAATATTTGATTAAATATCAGAAGTTGCGTACAACTTATCAAAATTAATGAACAAGGCCAACTTATCGAACCTTTCCACAAATTATATGTTAAATGGCCTTCAAGTAATAAATATGGAGTTCAGACATCTCAAATGGCTCATTAACTTTGTGTCATTAAAGGTAGGAGAATCGATCCCAGGGATCGAGTGTGTTCTAGTCTGTAAGAGGATTATGAAGGTGTCATAGCCTTTTGTTTTCCATTGAAATTGCAATCTAGTAAGTAATTTCCTGGCAAGACAATCTGACGCCTGAACCATGCCTTTAAGCAATAAACCACAACCAACGATGTTATACCACGAGATTTTGACCAGTTCGTGACATGTACAAGCGATAGCGAGTGCATATAGAGAGTGATCTGGTCAAAATTGAGTGGTATACCCATTGCTGAGGTGGTTTATTGCTATTGTATCATAAGAGTATATTGAAATGCTGTTGTGAAACATTAAAAATAGTGTTTTTCTCAAGCTAAAAGCTCACACATGGTATATCGCGAATATAGCAAGGTACATTTTCATGTTTCAACCAATCAGATTGCTGTATTTGCGCCATCAATATACTGGTACGATAAAATACTCCATTATGTAAAGTTTGAAGTTCAGATATTTCAAGTGGTTTGTTAGTTTTTTAATGCAGTGAGAAATGAGTCAGCCTACCACTCACAAAATAAAATTTTCTTGTCATCCTAGGGTTCCTGTGCAGCACAGCATTCATGAAACTACTGCGGGATAAGAAGGCACCTGTTGAACTCTTACAAGCAGGACCAGTGTACATGCACCCCAGGGCTCAGAACAGACCTGTCTACTTCGCAGACCTTATAGTGCACGCTGACAACAAGTACGATCTCCAATATTTCACAGATAATGCACTTTGAAAAAGTTTCCACTTTGCTGTTTTAGGAGAGACAGCAGTTTTGTTTTTTTGACATGTTAACTGCTTGGTAGCTTGTGCAGTGGACGCTGTACAGTAAGTGGTCACAGAATGGTCGGCAAAAGGGATTATTCATTACTCATGTAGGGCACATTTACAAAATGGATTCTTTGGTGTCCCACATTGGTGCAACTGTAGTATGCAATGGATGCCTTCAAGCATCCTTGGAAAAGGGAAGCAAAATTATCGTAGTTTAGACAAAAATCTGTGCTAACATCTCTCAAACAGTAGATGTCCTCTAAAATTCATCATGGGCAGTCAAGAAATCATGTTGAACAGGATTCTGCCCTTCTTAACAACCATACCAAAGGCCTGTACATAAAATTTTTCCAAAACTATTTGTTTTGGCAGTAAAACATAGCACTGTGACAATGCTGTTATTCTTGTAATAATTCTGACCGAAAAATGTGTCGGGATCCATTAAGTTTGCATAATAAATATCCAAAAAGCCACCAGTCAAAGTTAACTTATGCCTGCCATTGTCAAAGATTATGAAGTGTACGCAAGCACTGTCTGAATGAAAGACCAAAAGTTGACGCTTCAGTCATCAAAAACATGAGTGTTCAGTGTAAGGGCTTTAAGTCAACAGGTCAAGTTGAGATTTAGATAGAAATGATAAATAGTTAAGAGATTTTTAATTGTTATACAAATGGATTATTTGTAACTACAGCTTCTTGCAAACTTTATCTTTGAAATTTCATGAATGGACTATATTGTCGGTGATTTGTGTGTGCATTAATGATTATGATATTTTAAACTGATGTAGCTGTTCTATTATGACATGTCGTTCACTGACTAATTGATTTTATTACAAAAATGATAAATGTATTAATCATTTTACATTCATAAAAAATATTGTGATTTATACCATGGTATCATCTGCATCAGAGGTAATTCATTTCTGAGTAAGATATCTGGCAGTCAATAAATATTTTATTCCCAGGAAGCATATTATAAATGACCTGCAATCCAATCGCTGGTTTGCATGGCAACCAATTAGCTGGTTCCCGACATCTGCTTTCTCATTACATTCATTGTTGCCTGTTTTCACGTCATCTTCTTGCAGAGAACGTTTCAAAGAATTTGTGAATCTCCGCGGTTGTAAGTGGGTGTATAATGATCCCCACTCTCTCAGCGGCTGCTATGCAATGCTTAGAACACTGAAGCAAATGGGAGAAAATACAAGTTTCTTTGGACATGTATTACAGTCTGGTAAGTACCCATCTGTCCCTAGTAACGGAATCTTGTTTCCTTTAATTTGAATTTACATATGAATAAGTCCTCACCTGTCCACTGAATAATGACGACAATGTTCAGAGGGTTTGTCCAGTGTTATCTTATATGCTCATGCCATTCCTCAATTTAGGAATAATGTAAAATTCTGTGCATCTGCCATATATGAGTAAATGTAGTGAGTGAAATTTTCTTAATTTGAAGAGAAGTTAGTAACATAAAGGGCATAGTGTAATAGTGTATCTCATATATATATATATATATATATATATATATATATATATATATATATATATATATATATATATATATATATATATATATATACATATATATGTATATATACATATATATAATTGATCTTGTTTATGACTTTTCTTGTTTGTTGCCATTTTTAGGGTCACATTTGAAGTCCATCAAACTTATATTAGACCAAACAGTGGAAACAGCAATCATAGATAGTAACTGTCTTGCTTTCCAAATGAAGGACAATCCTGAAGTTGCTAGGAATATACACGTATTGACTTCCTTTGGTCCTCTGCCTATTTACCCAATAGCTGTCAATGCCAGAATGCCAGGTAAGTACTGCCCTCTCTAGGCAGATAGTAACTATGCTTTTCTTTTATTGAGCTCATTAATTCAGAAAGGCTGCTTTTTGGAATCATAAATGTAAGTAGCCGAGGCTGCCCCCAAAGTTTCATCTCGTGCTTGAATTTTGATATTTTGTATTGATTTATGCAAAGTGTATTATTGAGTATTGTTTTAGTGTGCAAATCTGGAGATAATGAATCATTATCAATGCAGGATATTCATATACTTCAGATCGTGTACTGTGTACAGAAATTCTTTAGTAATACCTTTAATACCAGTGTGTTTCCTATGATTATGGAAGGCAAATGAATTTATTTGGAACCTAGTAAGAGGTCTACTGCCCCCTGCTGTAATTGCATTGGTATGGCATGGGAATCATGGTAACTGATTGTGGAACTATTGTAATGTTTATAGGCGAACTGCTCTCGGTAAAACCATACTGTTTTATGCATAACTTACCATTATGTTTTGATAAGCTGTGATTCTGGAAATGCCATAAGAAATAATTGGGGAACTCAGAAACATTTTTTTTGTCGCAGGAGTCAAACAAACTCGTAACTTTCTGCCTAAAAAGGCCAGCTGTTATCAAAATGTATCCTGATGAGGGATAGATTTCACTGTGTTGGTTTTTTAGCTCCGCTGTCAGCGAGGCGGAGCTTATCAGACAGGTTGATTTTCCGTCGTCGTCGTTGTCGTCGTCCGTCAACAATTGTCTTCTCCTCTGAAACCGCAAGTCAAACTGCTTTCAAATTTTATATGCCATTCACTTAGGATGACCTCACTTAAGTTTGTTCATATCGTGGTGAAATTTGCATATTTGTATTTTTGGGGCATTTTTTGGTGTTTTTGGTAAAAAAATCTTCTCTGAAACAGCTTGTCCGATTGCTTTGAAATTTGATATGCAGTTTACTTAGGGTGACTTCAGTCAGATTTGTTCAAATCGTGGTGAAATTTGCATATTTGTATTTTTAAGGCAATTTTTGTCATTTTTGGTAAAAAAATCTTTAAAAATCTTCTTCTTCAAAACTACCAGTCAGATAGCTTTGATATTTGGTACATATGTCCCTAAGGATGATCTATTTCAGATTTGTTCAAATTGTGCAGAAATATGCAAATTTGCATTTTTAAGGCAATTTTTGCCATTTTTGGTCAAAAAATGTATTTCTCAAAAAGTACTGGTCTGATAGTTTTGAAATTCAGTATACAGGTTTCTATAGGTGAACTAAGTAATATATATTGAATTTCTTATGAAATCTGTAATTTTGTATTTTTGGGGCAATTTTTTCCATTTTTGGTCAAAAAATGTGTATTTCCAAAACTACTCATCTGATAGCTTTGCAATTTTGTATACACGTTCCTACAGATCACCTTAATGATATTTATTGAAATTATGATGAAATCTGCAATTTTGTAATTTTGGGCAATTTTTGCCATTTTTGGTCAAAAAATGTATTTCTCAAAAAGTACTGGTCTGATAGCTTTGAAATTTGGTATACAGGTTTCTACAGATGAGCTAAGTAATATATATTGAATTTCTGATGAAATCTGTTATTTTGTATTTTTGTGGCAATTTTAGCCATTTTTGGTCAAAAAATGTGTTTCTCAAAAAGTACTCGTCTGATAGCTCTGAAATTTAGTATGCAGAATTCTATAGATGAACTGAATGATATTTATCGAAATTATGATGAAATCTGCAATTTTGAATTTTGGGGGCAATTTTAGCCATTTTTGGTCAAAACATGTTTCTCAAAAAGTACTGGTCTAACAGCTTTGAAATTTGGTATACAGGTTTCTATAGATGAACTAAATTTGATCTTTTGAAATTATGATGAAATCTGCAATTTTTATTTTTGGGGGCAATTGTTGCCATTTTTGGTCAGAAAATTTTATTCTCAAAAAACTACTCATCAGATAGCTTTGGTTGACATGTTCTTAGGGATGATCCGCTGTGATATATTCAAAGTATGATGAAATCTTCAATTGTGTATTTTTGCAGCTATTTTTGCCACTTTTTTTCTGGCCACTGCATTAAGCTATCAAAGATTTCCACCTCCTTCATCAACATGTGTCAAAAATAGTTATTCTCTATAAACACAGCGGAGCTATATCGCCGCTAGGTTGCTTGTTCAAAACTTTAATGACTTGGATAACTAGCTTTTGTTTAGTCAAACAGGAGAAGTTGCAATGTAACAGAAACTTTTATAAAACTGTAAAGGATTGTATAAATTAACATTTGTAATTGTTTTCATAGTTGAGAAAGATCTTCCTAGATACTACCAATGTACACGTACTCTTGACGATTTCTCACTGTGTGTTTCCATCATAAAGACCTCAGATGAAAGCGGGACATATTGCAGATGACATCGACTGGAAAGGAAATATTTTTTTAGAGAATTGAAAATTCAATTTCAAACAGAGATTGTCAAGGCATGATTATGATAGCCACATACAGAATAGTTGATGTACCATGTCAGAAATCTGCCCCTTCAATTTCCATCATGCTAGGGTTTTGCTTATTCCATCCTGACCAAATTGATGAGGGAAAAAATAGGATTGATGTTAAATTTGTTTGAATACGTTTCTGTTTAAGTAGAGATATCTTAGATTAGGCACCACTACTAAATTCTTTGTATGCCGTCAGTGGGTAGGTAGTTTTTCACGGAAAATGATCAGTGAAATACAGACACAAGTGTTTAAAGTTACTACAAATCAAAAATAGCTATTTTCTTTACTCGACCAAGTACATTGGAATATTAGTGTATGTTTTCACTCTGTATTGTATTTCTGTGCTTGTTTATTTTTACCTGATTGGGGAGGGTGGATATTAGGAAAATTCAAAGACGGCAAACAAAGAATCTAATTAGAGGCGCCATAGAAGGGATTATGAGTGTATAAACCCTTTTTAAACTCACAAAGGGTGTTTCATTGAACACAGTTTATTATTTTAACGGTCATTCCAAACCTTATAGTTATTCCTCATTTACATTTCAGAACACGAAAAAGAACAAATTTGCAGCGCGCTACTTCAAATGCACACTGACGTCAACTGGCAGAAAGAACTCAACAAGCACTTGGTCAGCAAATTTGTTGAAGTGAGTCTTGACAACTATAAGATGGAAGATGACCTCAGAAACGCGGTCAGTGGAGTTCACCTTGACGACAATATATACTACTAAGGGTATTTTTGATAGAATTGCTCATTTCCTCATCATTTTGGTACTTTGGGTACAGATTATGAAAGAAGCTCATTTTCTCATTACATTGTAGTCTAACCCATTGTTTTTAATGGTATCATAGGACCAACAACTGGGAAGTTGGGGTGACAGGACTGGGCATGAACAAACCTGAAAAATTCAAATCTTCTCTGTCTTTGAACTTTACGCACACAATTAGATATTAATAACACAAAGTTTCATATGAACTTGAGATCATGTGATAATATTTCAACTTGAACTCAAGTAATAATACTTCAATCCTGTTTTTGAACTTTGCTTGTTACTTGATCATGCCATTCAGGCTGCCATACATGATGTCAACTCTGGAGGAAACGATTAATCTGTTCACCCCAATTCTCTCAGCATGTCCACACTTCTATTATAGTGCAAGATACGGGGCAGATTAGTATTAATTTATGCAAATTATATTAATGAGCATTGTTTCAGTATTGAAATTTTATGCTAATGTTCTTTGTCAATGTGGAATATTCATCTGCCCTGAATTGTGCATTATATACCACACTTACCATTGATAACAATGGGTTTTGGGCTAAACCATGGTGAATGAAGGGTAATTAAGATTTCTCCAAATGGAATATACCAAAATAGGAAGCTCTGCAATGGCAGACTATGAAAAGAGTGGGGTTTTGGATTATTTCGATATTTTGTATAATCAGGTAGAGTGAATTCACACAAACTGCACAAAACTTGCCATGAAAAACTTCACAACACTTCTTTTATGCCTTCTTTGAATTTACTTATCCTCAGGTTTTCAGAAAACCATGAATAAGAAGGAGAGTGCACTATTTTACATTAAAATTCAGTTCCATCGCTGTAAGCTTTTAAAATATAAATCTCATTGATCCAGTTTATCCTAAGAATTATTGTGAATGCTGTTGGTACCAAAGCTGACAGCCCTTGTGAATATCACTTACAAAACATTGAAACATTATTCTAGAATATTCCTCCATTGCTGTATCAATAGTCAGAATCTGTGGTATGTTCTGCATTGCCATGGAGGTAGTAGCAAATACCGTCATGCTAGCATACTACCTCCATGGTATTTCCTATGCCTGCTCTCCACATACCATTGTATGTACCCTGTGATTGTTTCTTAATAACTATTTTGCCTCACTGAGGTAGGTTTTGGCATATACAGCAGGCAGGGATGGGGATGGAGGTGGGGAAGAACATTGGAAAAACCTCAGTTCTCTTTTTTCAGAAGAAAAGAAACAAGGTAATTTGAAGGAATTTGTCAGCTTTTTAAACTACTTTCTAGCTTTTGCTTTTAGCAAAATAATTTTTAAACTTAATAATTTTAAATAACTTAATCTGTATCAGCCAACCGGGGAGAACTATATGAGAAGCAGTGGATATGATACTTTAGCCCTCTTATTACCAAGTTTTGATAAGTTCCCATTGTTTTCAGTCATGCAGGTGAAACTATATTCAGAGAATAGGGGTGAAAGGGTTAAATAACTCAGTGGAACAGGAAGACTATGATCATAGAGTCATGCCTGTGAGTTGTTTTGATGCTCATTCAGTCCATTGGTTGCTATTGAAGGGCGCTACCTCAAAAGACGTGACTTTTTAGTTTTTTCCAGCTCTACTATGACTTTCATCAATCATTATCATGACTTTCAAGTTTTGTTAAATATGGTGCCTTGTGCAGTTTAATGCTTTATGTCTCCACATTGCGGCATAAGGCAATAAGATGCTGTAGGGTACCTGGACACCTCGCATGGTATCAGATCTCAGTGCTATACCAAACTGTACTTCAACAGTCAGCACTGTTCATCACATTGTGCAATATATCACATTTGCTTTAATCTTTCATTGCAAGAATCCATTCCAAACTGTCTGTCTCACCTGTCTTTGCCAAATTGTCATTTTCATATCACCCATTCCACATGTCCATCCATTCAAAATGCCCATCCATTTCAAATCACACTTCCATTTGTCCATCCATATTCCAAATTACCCATTCCATTCGTCTATCCATTCCAAATTATGCATTCCATTTGTCTATCCATTCCAAATAATCCATTCCATTTGTCTATCCATTCCAAATCATTCATTCCAAATCACCAGTGCCATTTGTCTATCCATTCCAAATCACCCATTTCAAATGTCTATCCTCAAATCATCCATTCCAAATCACCCATTTCAAATGTCTATCCATTCCATTTGTCCATCCATTCCAATTACCCATTCCAAAAGTCTACCTCCTTTTGAACCAGCCACCATCCAAAGGTCAAAGTGTAACGAGAACAAAAGCAGATATCAGAATTTTTTCCTATGTTTCTCCAAAATTAAGTTTGTGCAGTTAGTCTTTTATGGTGCTGTATATTAATTTTTCATTCAAATTTGTTCATATATATATTGTTTCATCTCTCTACTTAAATATTTTGCATGACTTCAGAAAGAGTTGAACACATATTTTGCAATACAGTAATTTAATTTGTACGTTTAGCCCTTTGGTATTTCTTAGTTTCGGATGTATTATTGAGTTTCTAATTAAATAGTTGTTTTTAGGCTCAGTCATCAGTCAGAATCAGTGTAAAATTTTATGGGAAAGATATGTTGTGAGTCTTACAGCAAATTTCTGTGGAAATTTGATGGTTAGATACATATATACTCAAACCAGTCACGTATCAGGTATATTTCTTTGTTGACAAAAGTTTATTTAGGTGTTGCCTGTCAGCAGCAGATTCCCATATACAAAAAGAATATGGTGTTTTGCATTGGATCTGTCTCTTACAGTGATAATTTGCACACTGTAATATTTGAAAAATTTATCATTTGTGCCAAGAAAGCAACTGTGCGGGCATTAACAAAGGCCAAAGGCTGTTTTCCTAAAAACTACGATTGAAGATCCATTATTCTTCTCTCAAGGAATCTGCCACTAGAGGGCAACATTCAAAGCTACTTCAACACATTTGGAAACCAAAGCATAAATCCTGAATCAGTGATATGAGGTTCTATAATATTATCTCATGGTCAAATCTATGCTGAGATTTGCTGTAATTCCTCAAGGACTTAAAATAAAATTTGTGCTATTTGTGCTATTTGTATGTAAAAATCAATATTTTATAATGGAATGTACACTTGTTTACTGCTGAGCTTTTGTCTTTTTGGGCAGAAAAGCAGATGTTGGTTTTAACAAGGAAGGATTTTAAGAAATATGTTTTATGAAAATTTTAACTCTATGTCATTATAAAGTATGTAATATGTCAGACAGGGTTGCATGTATTTTTAAATACAACTCTATTTTTGCATGAACAGTATTTCTGATGTTGGGAGACATAACAATATGTGCAAAAGGTTATTGACCTCTGTTACCAAGGCAACCAAGCTTTATGTGGCCATCACACACTACAGGTAATTAACCATCAAGTACCAGTTCAAAGTTCAGTGGGTCCAATGATTAGTGTTTTAAGAAAAAAAATCATTGAAGTCACAGGTATCACAATCGTACAGACTTCTCAGAAAACTCATGTTTTAGTTGGTCTGTAGACATTTATAATGCATGGTCACATAATCTTACTCGATTGGTAGACTTGTCAGACGAATTTTAAACTTGTCCAGAACATCGCAAATACTACTTATATGATGTTGCATTTACTTTTCATCAATGTGCAATGGTCAACGAAGTGTGATGAACTTAAAATCATATTGTTCTTCAGGGTAATACAACCACTTTGCGGCATTGAAACTATCAGTATTTGATGTGTTTTTGGGTATCGATGCAATGTGAAAGGCGTCTGTAACGGTAACATGCATGATGAATATAGGAATGCACAATTGAAATTTTACCATCACACTTTGATCCATTCTTATAATATTTGGTTCCAGTTTGCTGGATCTCTGGTACACAAATTTGAGATGAGATTTTATTCAAATCTATTGATATTGCTCGACCACAGGCACTCTGTCTGGCTGCAGTGATATTGTGCTGTCCTTCAACACCTCTGCTTTTATATGAACAGTGAAGGGAGAAGCAAATCATCAGGGTCAAAGTTCAACTGTAGTCTTTCATATGTAAGGTCCATAGTTCAGTATTTTCTTGTAGCATTGCAATATACTCATAGATCGCATCCATCATTTTATACATGTGTGCCATGCATTGCTGGCGTCCTGGAATTTTTCTGTCAAAAAAGCAGTGATCTTTCAGATAAATAACACTTAATTTTTTTAGAATTAACCAATGTCGTTCTTTTGCAATGTATAAATTTAGGAATTAAATGATCCATAAATGAAAAGTACATTTTTGAATGACATGCGCCACAAATAATTGTACAATGGATGACCGTATGTAGCATCATAAAACTTGGTTTAAAAATGCTTTTCAAGCTGTTAGCAGACGTTTATAATATATCGTATTCTACACATAAAAAAGTTCATAGCAAATTAAAGTATAATTTTCCAACAGAAAAATTACAATTCAATGCGTGTTCATATCATGTTCTGTGGGTGTGCGCTATAGCATATATTAACATCACACAGTTTTGGAGCAAGACTGGATGTAATGAATTGTGTGCACCAGTATACTATCACTTCAGAACTAGAGAGTGTCTGTGGTTTGACAAATCGTTTTAGGAAACTCAGGCTTTGAGAAATGTGTTTTATAGTATTTTAGATCAATTTCACAACACTGCATGTTGGGACTCTCTCTCTCACACAATGTAAATTGTCGACAGTGTTCAGCATGCACAAAGTTACATGCAACCTGCACCACTGCAGGGTAGAATTTGTATCACAAGCAGTACTGTCTTCATGTACATTTTGTTGTAATTTTAACACAAATTTTAAAGATTAATAATGGTGGGTAAAGGTTATGATAATTTCACCAAAGGTGTAAAGAATGGAGAGCTCATATGTTAATTATTGACTGAGTTTTGGTCCATTTACAATGATTTCTCTCCACCGTTTTCCATTGTACTGAATTATGACTCTCATAAAATCATCAGCAAATGCTATTTTACTTTTTATTATGCATCTTTTTGCTGTCAATAATTATTATAGCTGAGTAGGCCTCATTAAAGACCATGAAACTTTGCAGAAATAGTATTCAGTTTTTATTCTGTAGTAAATCTAAATAGAATTGTTATAAGGCAGCTTCTTGTAAGGATTTGAAAATAATTTCACACTTTAGTGCATAGCATCATATAATGTGTGTAAGATACTTGATGCACATCTTTGATGGCAGTGTCAAAAATATCCTTTTGACACAAGAGTAACATGACTGAATTTGTCCTGTAGGTTAGTGCAGCTCAATTTAGTGCAGAATCTAGCTGTCAAGTTCCAGCTCAGTTTATAGTTATCCAAAAAGTGTGTGGTTTTTGACAGAGCTTGAAAACAATAGTTAGACTCTAGCCACAGTTGGATGTGAAATATTGTAATTGTAGCATTTAAATCTGAGTTGTTTGTGAACGTTTGAGCTGATCCATAGTACACTTCAGTGCCTCAGCATTGCCACTGTTAATTCTCTCTCTTTGTATGTCATTGTGGTGAACTGAGACACGAGGCACAATTATTCCAAACATATGTATAGTACAGTGTTTGCAGCAATACAAAGACAATTTTACAGGATTGGCTAAAATGACGTGTAATGACAAAATGAAATGAAACCATTTACAGAATTTTTGGATGCTTGATGTTGACTGATTTTATTGGTGTATGTGTAATTAACTTCAGATCATAGTATTTTTGGATGCTTGTGTTCATTATTGCAATCAGCAAATGATATAACATTGCATATATGAAATATATTGTATGATATA
Source organism: Ptychodera flava (assembly GCF_041260155.1). Lineage (NCBI taxonomy): Eukaryota > Metazoa > Hemichordata > Enteropneusta > Ptychoderidae > Ptychodera > Ptychodera flava. The sequence continues at coordinate 19,135,848 of NC_091939.1, read as the reverse complement.
TCTTCCAGAGGTAATGTTGAATAAAGATGTGTACAATCACTATGCATACACGTTGAGTCTAATAAGTGTATTATTAAAAGTTCCAAACCCCCTTCCTTGAAAAATTTTTTATTCAGATGAAAGAATTTTCAACAAATTTTATTCTCCACAATTTCATCATTCCCATTGCCTTTATCAATTTGTGGCACAGTGTTTTCAGTTGAACACTTTCTAATTCGTTTATCATCTTTTCCAGTCGGCTTATGTTTATGGATTTTGTCACGTTGATGAGTGAAGCCACACATGAATTATGTATGAGGGCAAAGGTTGTCTTTCAGCTATGATTTGTTTGACATGTGATCGGTTGGATGTCTGGATGAGGTGTCCTGTTGGAACTAAAAATGCTGAGGACAAACGTGTATTTCCACGTGTACATGTTACGCATTAGTCATGTCTGTCAGTTCAAACATTCAAATCGTGCAAGTCCTACCAGGATGCTGCTCACACACAAAGGACAAAGGATGATTCAGACTGATTTATTGCTCTCCATGTGAGCATCAGTATTTGTTTCCGGAGTGAGCTGCGATTTATGTGGGTAGTCTCTGAAATATGCAGAAGAGCTGAATAATGCAAAACTAACCATGGAAATTAATGATGACAACGAATGAAGTCAAATGAGAAATTCCATCAGCACAGTTTCCCTTCATGAGCTGCATCCCTGTGTGGCCAGGATACAGTCAATATAATATCAATTGTTCTCTGGAATTGCTGTCCTCATTTTGCTGATCTAGACACCTTGTTTGTACCTAAAAAAGCTACAAATACCAACTTTGAAGTTGCAATTTTCTCAGCACTTGTGACAGATTTCAAAAACAGAGTAACATATGATGGAGATAAGAACAAAATCTCATTTGTAACATCCTGTCATTTGTAACATAACATACTAGTAAACACTGGATTATAGTGCCATTAGATCTTATAATCAGTGTTTTGTGTAAATAGGTTTGGGTATATAGGGGCATTTATTCACATGTAGATTCTGGTAGTTAAGGACAATTCACAAAATATTTTCTTCTCTCCTTGATAGGTTACGCTGTTTTAAAATTTGTAGTAACATATTTAATTGTATGGTAATAAATTTTTTTAGCAAAAACTTCTAAATGCTTGCACCGACTTGGCATTGTATCATAAAATCATTTACAAAATATGTTGATTTAAAAAAAAAATTGCACACCACTTCTGCCGCCATTGAAGAATACAAACAATTTGTTCTTTATGACTTTATCAATATGTATGAAGTACTGTAGGAGCTTAATAGATGAGAGAGGTCAGACAAATGAATTCACAGACCATTTACTATGTACATTGATGTGAATGATACATTGTAGGTATATTCACCTCAGGTCTTCACGGAGAGACAGGTAGAAAAGTCTGTAGAGTCACCACACTTTTGCAATGGAATGGCAAATTTCAAAGCACTTTCCCTTCCTCAACTAGGATATTTTTTGGAATACCTTTTCCCTTCCTGTTTATATATTCCCTTCATCATTGTTCGGCCAAAACCTGTCGTCACTGACAGTGATTGTACACCTGTTTACTGGGAATTGGTTAACAGAGCTAGATTTCACAAAGGTCTGTAGCTAACAGCACAGGGTGCATGGAGTTAATGTCAGTTACTAATCTAACTTAAGAATGAATATTATCAGACCAGAAAACACACCATGAGATATCACAATTTAATTTTAAAAAAAGACTTTTATTGTAAGCTATAGATTTTGTTTCTTAAAAGGCAAAAATGAGTTAACAGCTGCTTTGAAATGTATCTTGATCACACTGTAAATAACATTTTAACAATAACAACACCCACAACATTATAAAATACTATATTATTGGTCAGAAATGCTCCACTGTCAAACCACTTTGAAAATTAGGCAGCATTACAGAAGTGGTATTGCCACAAATTGATGATGTCATAAATCATACAATGACAGACAAAGCATAGTGGTTGATAGTAGTCTACTAATTGCAATGTACTGTGAGTACCACTTTTGCAATGGTGCCGAGAATGGTGTGTAAAAAGAAAATCTACCAGTTAGTTACGATTGATGTATAAAATTTTCAAAACACTCAAAATTCCTCTTTTGATGTCATATTACAGGTTATATGTAGCAGAGACATTCACCTAAAACAACCTTTGATTGGTACTACATATGTATGTATGGGTACATACCTAATAATAATGATGATTAAAATAACCCAATTATTTGATACTTCAGGGTAGCATGACTGATTTGATGTCAGGACATGTGGAGCCTGGATGAACATAGCACTATGTAACATATTACCTGGGATTTATTGTGTACATGTACAATTGTCAGATTGTAAACATTCCATTACAGCTTGTCTTTTAATTTCAGACAGCTCAATGATCTGTTTCAGACTACCTACCATCACTGCTGGTTGTACTGCAACTTCTCTGTGCTACACAAGTATCATATGACATGCAAGTGCTGTTGGCATGATTTAAGTTCATGATTTCCAAAACAGCTGAGTGCCTAAGGTAAGGTGTGAGGCTCTTATACCACACACGATGACTGAATTTTTGTTTCCAGGTTTAGAATAAGTTTAACACAGCATATTAGTGGCTGTGATCGGTCTGTGCAATTGCAAGTGACAACACCATTGAGTTACTAGTTTTCTATGACATTTAAATAGTTTTTCTTGTGTTATCAAAATCCCAAAATATCTTCGCCTCTTCTTGAATTCATTATAGGATGCATAATGTTGAAGGCCCATTCTTTGGTTTGTTCAGTGATTTTGATAATTTTCTGTGAACGACAAGATTAAGCAAAGGTCATGGAAGAACTGAGAGTTGTTGAAATTTACTGTGGTCACGTCACTCCGATTCAGTACACAAGCAGTTGGATCAGGAATTATTTCTACCTTGGAACACTGCTGATGTACCTTTCACCGTGCTAGTATGCTTTGGTTTGGTCCAGCAGCTGGACCAGTGGCAGCCTTGTTGAATTGTTGGGATAAAACAAAATAACAGTACAGTACTTGGGACTATGAGGAAATTGGGAATAATACTGATGTTGCAATAAAGAAGAACATTTCTTTCACTACAGTATACTGGCATTTTATAGTCTGCTTGAGAGAAAAGAAGGACGATTTACATCTATCTTGAAAAAGTACAATGGATTGTGGGAGAGCAGTGGTGTCAGTGATATCAATAGAAACTCTGTTCATTGTAGCTCAATGGCATATTACTAACATAGAGAAATCACTCCTGCTTTCTGCTCCAATCCTCTCTCTGCGTTGGATATATATTATAATCAATTAAAGCTCTCAGCACCATGACCTAGATGATGTATTGACACAACAATCTCTTGAACAGCATTACTGACATCTTGAAAATTTGGCAACGCCGGAAAGAACACCTCTAAACTGAAAACATTGTACAAAATACCAATGTACAGAGCTCATGAACGCCATGCAACCCAACACTGATGACTGAGACAGAATGCACCATAAATTAAACATAGGACACACAGGTATTGATTAACAGTTACCATCCTCCTTTGGAATTCTGATCCACTGATGAGGGAATCATGGCTGCATGCCATGCATCAACAAATTTACACACTTAATTTACACACTAAATCAGAAAGACGACCAAGTTGACTCAACATGCCTTTAATCTTCTAAAACTTGCTGGAAGGTACTGACCCATTGCAGGCCACTCAGTGTGAATACATACCTGCACAAGCTTTTCACTTTCGATGAAAGGTGTCATTCTTTCATACTGGTTATTTCAATGTTTATAGTGGACATGGCAAGTCTTTGCATGGAGATCACACAAATCTGTGACTCCCTTCAGTAAAATAGAGTGGTCCAATCTCGTTGTATACAGTCGATGACCTAGACCGGCACACAAGGCAAATGTGGGCTGATGTGCAGTGTCTTGGAAGCTGCTATCCAATTGGGTGGCTGAATCTTATCGTTATAATTGAATAATGCAAATACACTCCCTAAGTTGCTGTGAATAGTAGCTATCAACCAATCAGATATAACTTTCCGAGCACGCTGCACATCAGCGGGCAAATGCTGATGACAGCATGTGACTGCACCAACAGATGTGATGTAGAATTTATGATATACTTGATCAGTTGAATTGAGATCTGGTAGCAGAACCGACTCTAATTCAAAATCTCTTTTATACTTCTAGTAATTTTACTGACTAGAAGTTTCTCCACACACAGCAAATTGCATGATTCACTCTGAAACGAATTGAATAGGTCATGTCCAAACATTTGGTCACCACAGCAAGTTGCTATGGAAATGTAGTTTATCAGATAAGATGAAGTTCTTTTTGCTTTGATAACCTAAAGATCACATCATACATTTTTATGATGTGGTATAAACTTGAGACATGTAAGTAAAGAAATTCTGCAAACTTTGGAAATAAAGTTCTCTTTGCTTTGACAACCTGAAGATCACATGTACATTTTTATGATCTGCTATAAACTTGACATATGTAAGTAAAGAAATTCTGCAAACTTTAGAAATTTTGAACAGCCTCAACCTGCTGTTTACTTTTCGAACATGATTTTAAATTTCAACGCTCAAAAATAAACTTAGGCTTGCACAATTGGAATGAGTTTTTGTTGTAAGATTCTAGTCTGCATAAATTCTCTCCTAGAAATTTGTTATGTAAGACTAAAATTTTGGAACTTGAGAGTTAAAAAAACTGGTTTTCGAAAAAAAAGTAAACAAAAACATAAATCTTTTCTTTTGTATGATCTAAAATAACATCAAAAATATTCTGTGAACATTGTAAAATTGAACGAGTTAAAAGTTTGAAAAAGAAATTGAAGAAGGCGTTAAAAGTTTCTCTGGGTAAATATTGCTGATAAGAGTCAATCATAACAATGAGATACAAAATTCAGAATGTATGACCGAAGACTTATGTAAAGTTTTCATTTTAAAGCTAGAACAGTAACAACAAACGGACAAAATACAGTTTTGTAGCACAAGCTCTGATCTGTGCTGATGTTTTGAGAAAACGTTTTGAGTATGTTTGAGGAATAAACACACATAAAATTTCCATATATTATTTTCATGATTTCTTTGGACACCATTCCATTGCCCCCTCCCCTTTATGATTTGATCATCAGTTATCTGTACATCAAATTTCTCAACTCCCGATAGACACTGCTATGATGTCACTGATCATCACCATGGCAACATATTCTATCAGAAATTCTCATGGAACAAATATCCTTGACCAATCGCTAGCCAAATGACTCTCCATCAAATGATAATTGGGCAACTCACTTTCAGGAAGGTTACAACCCAATGGTCCCTTTTTAAAAGTCTTTTTTCAAAGCAGCAAATGAAAGCTAATTCTCTTGAATCATATAATGCTTTTGTAGGCAAGAAACGTTTCTCTTCTCCAACTCTCAAAGCTTGATGGATTTCTCAACTTCCTTCATGAGTTTCAAGCACATTTCTTCTTGCCAAGGTAACGCCACGCACTGAACACTGACTGGAAGACCCAAAGAATCTTTACATGCCTGTGTGTAGTAAAGTAAATAAACGAAATAAAATATGAGAATTCTTGGCAAAATTGTTTGGATATAAAAGAAAAGCAATGAATGTGATGAAATTTCTTTTTTTATACCTCCTTGGCCATCTGGTCCCACTGGTCCTTGACTTCAAAACTGTGCTCAAGATTTTCTTCATCCTCCCTTGTTACCTTGGTAACGCTCACTGTGCCTGCTGGGAAATCTATCAAGTTATACATGCCTGTTGTGCCAGCCAAGACTGGTAAAGAAACAAAAGGACATTGCATTATAAATTTCACATTGTGGAGAATATTAGTGTCATTCAAGTCATTAAAACAACAACAATAAGTATCATCATCGACATTGGCATCATCATCATTACCATCATCATCATTATCATCATCATCATCATCATCATCATTCTGGTTCATTTCATCTGAACATGGTACCCACGTAGACAAATTATAGTGAGGAACAATTAAGAAAATGTGAGATAAAACAGAGGGTAAATGCCTTAATTTTAATATTTTTGTTTGGGATCTTTCTCATTTTTTGGAAAGGTATTAGATCTGACCTAAATAGCATAATGGAAAATTTGTTTCAAATCGCTAACAGATGGACCACATCTACTATTTTACTCATAAAACATGCAGCATTTGTGAAGCTTTACTGATTATCTCATCAATATATTTATCCCACTTCAAATTTATTATTAGAACTTATCCAAAACCATTAATACATTTCCACTATGCTTATATTCATACCATCCTTAGATAAATGGTTCGGATTGGGAGAACTGCTCTGCAAAACATACGCATTATCATTTCCTTCGCCATTTTTGAATTTCAGTGAATTTTATGTGATCTAGACATGCACTGACGTTATTTTGAACTGACTGCATACAAAAGTGAATAGTTGCTCTTGAAAGAAAGTACCTAGACAATGTGATATTAACCATGAATACGTAATGATGACATTTTATAATGCTCTTTTGAACATAATGGATCCTACAGTGAAAAGGATTGCTCTTTGTTTTAATTCCCTGGGGTAATTACAGCCAGTATACATTTGCTAACTAGTGTGCAAAGTATATTTTTTTCATCTGTTGGTGACCACTACAAAAGTAATGAGCCAACAATTTCACTATACATGTATTGGTAATGCTGCCTTGTTTCAGTAATTCTGACGCCACAGTATCATGATATATTTTATCATAAGCTCTGCTGAAATCTAAGCAGCTCATCCTCACCAAAGTGTCTCCATCTTTGAGGTGATTAATCCTGTTCTAAATCATGTTGCATGGTTCAGAACAGGATTTATCAGTTTTATGACCTTTTCATAAACACACATTTCTACTTGTCTAGCTCTAATTTCCACATGCAGGTATATTTTCAACAAGACCTGTTTCTCATAACCTAAGCAAATTATGCCTTCTTTAAGCAACACACAGGTATGTACCTTCCTAAGTGGACTATATTTTAACGTACTGTGAACTTGTGAATGCTGCCATTATATAGCAAATACAGACACTAAAAAGTAATGCGTCTAGAATGCCAAGTTACACGAGTCAACTGAAGAGACAATTTCATGAGCAATTCAACAGTGACAATCGTGAATACAAGGCTGTTAACTCTTAGAGCTACTTAACTTACACATCAATTGCTCATTGAGTTGCATCTCAAATCGTCTTTGTACTTAAACTTGGCTAGTTGATGATTCATCTCTGTGATGTGACAAAAATCCTGTCTACGTGAAACTCAACCAAACAGTGGACTATGCTTTAAGGTGTGATAGAACCAGCCACGTGTGTGTGTGTGATACTAATTTTGAGATATACAGTTCAACTTACAGAAGAGTTTTGCAGCATAGTCATTGGTACACGCTGTGATACCAAATGCAGGGCAAAGCAACACATCAATCTGGGCTTCCTTCCAGGCTGAGATGAATTTGGAAACATATTCCTGAAAAAAATTTGGAAGCAGAAATAATGTAGAAGCCATCTATGATACTGCTTCACATCACTATCTCTCTCTGAACCCATACATGGATGATATATCAGAAAATGTATGTGGTTTACTGAACTTCAAGTATTCTATGTAGTTGCTACAGCAATAGAGGAGTTATAAACGTCCACAATTTTAGCAAAGACATTTGGACAAAATCAAATTTTTACATATTTTGTACAAAAAGTGTTGCATTTCAAATTTTTTAAACTGAAGTTATCATATTTTTTATTATTCTTATGACAACAATTGGCAATTTGACAAGGACTGAATTTCTACGTTATACTTACATTTCTTTTGCTGTAGTCTGAAAATAACTTGGATGTTTTCCTATCACCGCCTGCAGCAGAGTGGTAGCCTGTCTTCATTCTCTCTGACTGTATTCAATGAAAATACAGCAGACATTACCATAAATATCATAAGAAACATCACAAGCTAAATTTTTACTGCTATATAGTGTGCTGTTCACACCAATATCAACATGTCACTATGAAGTTCTCTTGGGGATGCAGGAAAATTTCACAAATTACATGTTGCTGTTTTTGAATAAGGTTGGCCAGAGGAAATTTCTAGAAACTACAGAATTCTTGCAGAGTTTGGTAATCATACAAATCAGAGGACAGACTTCTTGCTAGAACTTGCAGTGGATGGTGTGTGTGTGTGTGTGTGTGTGTGTGTGTGTGTGTGTGTGTGTGTTTGTATGTCTGTATATTCCTAAGATCATTTGACTGTCCCTACATGCACCACAAGCTTAAGCAATCTAGGGTTGCAACTGATGCCAAATAAAGTTCTTTCTCAAAACACTGCGTCTAGAATACTCTAGCAGCTGCAGTAACCAAGGCCCCTACTTTGGTGTTCTTCAATCAGGGATTATCCAATGTTGAAATTCAATTTGTTGGGGATTGGTGTTAGGTTATTTGAATCCCCACTTGCAGTAGACTTGAATGAAGCTTTGAAGCTCTACCAGTTGGGGTACATATTTGATAAGATCCTTGTCCGCCATGGTTGCTGGATTTGTTCAAAGCATTAAGATGAGTTTAAATGTCAAACAGTAATTTAAAAATTTCATTACTTTCATTTACAGTGATTCAAAAACTGACCCATGATTATTCTTCCATGTTTGGGAATGAGATAATAAATGAAAAGCTCACCATAAATGGCCACTTTAACCAATGTTTCAGAGACACTACAGTGGTGTGAGCGATCTGAGTGGCAATATGTTTGTCAACTTGCTCTCCCTCCCTGAAATAAAAAATGCAAAAAATACAGTCAACTCTGAAACATTAATTTAGCAAACAAACCCAGGATAGACTAACACACAGAGTATGGGGTTCTATCAGAAGCAATTCATCACATGACTTTTCAGTATCCAATCACCTACATCTATTGACAGAAATATTTAAGCAGCAGTGATTAACAAAATGAGTACCGGTATATATACATCAATTGTGTAGGATTTCATATACTTACAATATAGCATCTGGTTACTGTCGGATCCGAACTTTAGAAGCAAATTTCTTTCACAGTTTACTGTCAGAAATTCTTTAGTTTACAAGTAACTACAATTGTATATTTCTTCCACAAACTACATGGTGACTATCCTATTAAGCACTAACATGTGTATATGACCAAAATATAAACTTGAATTTTTGAACAGTATGAAGCAGGCACTCACAGAGATCAGGCATTTGCCCACAGTGTTGTAGCTAAGGTTTGGGAACATTTGTTTGGGAACATAGGTGATATTTTTAATGTCCCCTGATATGATTATATTGACCTACCATAGAGGGAACCCCTGTACCATGACTGGGGAACCCCTAAAAATTACCTACAGCAGGGGTTGCCCATAACAAAAACACTGGTACACCTTCGCTGATAATGAACTTTTCAAGTGAAGAACTGCAATTTCTTAAACAGATACGATAAATGGATGTGCTTGAAATACTTACAAGTGTCCAAACCAGAGTTTGTTTCCATCTGCATGCAACAACGTGAATACATGGCCACCAGCCGTGTCATTTTCAGTCTCAGAAAAAGAAGGTACTTGGAATGGTATCAACTGGAAACAAAATAGTTACATCACTACATTGGTAAATACAACAGGCACTTTTAAAAATTAAACAGTAAATGCAACATGGATATGTGAACAGGCTCATTTGTAAGCACAATGGAGAAAAGTGTTGTAAGTTATCAATGCTAAAATTTTTCTATTTACAGCTGTTAAAGTAGGAAATTGATTTTCAGGTGTTCATAGCTATGTCTCCAATGCAATATATATATATATATATATATATATATATATATATATATATATATATATATATATATATATATATATATATATATATATATATATATATATATATATATATATATATATATATATATATATATATATCATAGTGTATCATATCTCGGCTATGATATTGTGGAAAAGACATCTTAGATAAGTTTGCAGTATTTTTTGTAAAAAAACATACTTTAAATTTTGCAACACAGAAATCATTGGACTGTTGTATTCTAATGGATAGTGGGGCAAATCACTCTCTATTTCATAACAAACTTAGCTTTTATATTTTCAGCACCTAGCCCTCACCATTAATGGCTAAATGACTTTGGATAACACAAAAAACAGTATACAGTGGAACTCAACAATGCTAAACTAAAGGTTGAATGTACCTTGTGTCCTGCTTTCTTCAGGGCTTCCACCGTCATAGTAACAGCACGCTGACAGGCAGGCACTGGAGTAAAGAAGCCATCATCCTCGTAGTAACCAATGTTGAGACAATGTTCATTGGAAAACACCTGTGAAAAAAGAAATTGATTATCAGGTGTTCATAGCAAAGCTTCTCAAACATGAAACACACAAAACTGTAGTATAAATATATACATCAAAGTGTATCATCTAGTGTATGATATTGTGAAATTACCTTCTCATTGAATGGTATGGGAGCTACAGTACAATCTAACTGAAACATCTCAGGTACCAACAGAGCTCTCATTGCCAGCACAATGCCATCCACATCACGGGACATCACACCGTTGACTCCAGCCACTGCAAGACCAAAATTTGGGTTTTGATCAGACATTTTCTTATCAAATCCTGCACAAATCATCTTCGTAAATCATCATAATGATGACTTTGAAGAATGATTTTTCAGTTCCCTCTGTGTAGATGTTTATGGTGTGCAAAAAGATTAAATCATCGATCAGAGCTCTCAAAGCATTTCAAAAATTCACCTTCTATGGCTGTTGTGGGGTAAAACATACGGTATATCTTGAGTGTTTGCTCAGTGGCAAGAATGTGTGAGAGTCATTTCCATCAAACATCGATCCATTACATGTACATTGTACTTGAAATAGTGATACAAGATAAATTTTCTGAGACATTCTAGAAGTAAGGAAAGGGCTTTGAAGGAGTACACAAACCGTAGAGTTAGATGACTTTTTGAAGTCATTGTGAACATTATGAAACTTTTGTACTTACATCCCTTCTGTCCTGATATGACACTCGGTTCTCCTTTGTCACTACGGAAGATTAAAAACAAAATCGTAATTCAGATTCAGATAAATTCTGGAATAACTCATCACAGATAACCTGACTGTACAGGTAATGATGTTGTGTAAGTTTTTGAAGAAATAGGTAACTTTTATTCCTTTCTTATTACATCACAAAGTTGTTAATTAATTTTGTATTTGTAATCAAAAGAAATTGGTAGTAACAGTAACTGTTGTCATAATCATCATAATCATCATCATCATCATCACTACCACCACCACCACCACTACCATCATCATCACCATCATCATCACCATCACCATCATCATCATCATCATCATCATCACTACCACCACCACCACCACCATCATCATCATCATCATCATCATCACCATCATCATCATCATCATCATCATCATCACAACCACCACCACCACCACCACCATCATCATCATCATCATCATCATCATCATCATCATCATCACCATCATCATCATCATCATCATCATCATCATCATCATCAATCATCATCATCATCATCATCATAATCACCATCATCATCAATCATCATCATCATCATCATCATAACCATCGTTATCACCATCTTAACCATTGTCATTTGTCTCTACAGTAAAGATACATTGTCAACCGAGAAAAATAAACAAAGACACTGGATGGATGGAAAAAAGAGGCCTTGCCCAAAGATATTAATTAGTGAGAATTAAACAAGAGGTCCAGAGCAAGTATCAAAAGTTGTGTATAAATGTATAGAATTACGATTGTGTTAACAAAAAAATGTTGAATACTTGCAGGCTTTGGAATGTAATCTATCGTGCTGCAGATTCAACTCATCAGATTTTTATCATTGCTAAAGTTGATTACTCACCTCAATCTTCCTTTTGTTGGCTTTAATGAGCAGATTCCACAGAAATGAGCTGGAATACGAACACTACCAGCAATGTCTGAACCGATGCCGATCAAAGATCCATGCATCCCTATCAGAGCACCTTCCCCTCCAGAGGAGCCCCCAGGACACCTCTCACAGTCGTAGGGATTGTAGGTTTCTCCATAAATGGGATTACTACAGGAATAACTGTAAATTGAATGAAACAGAAACTTGATCAGAATTTTTGCAGAATTAGGACAAGAAGTGATCAAAAGGAAAGATGTCTGTGACTTATTGATATATTTGATGCACAGCCTACCGTACTATGGAATTTCAGATTTCGTGATGATACAGTCAACAAGACATCTTGGCATATAATTGTGAACATGGTTATCCAACAAATAATAGTACCTGCCTTGACAATTATGTCTTGCTATACCTCAAATCAAAATTCAGAAAGTATCACCAAAATTTCCTTATTTGGGGCGGATGGGTCGGCCCCTCAGCTACTTTGGCTAGCAATAATTTATGCAGCACTGAGACATATACTAAGCAAACTTTACACATAAATAACATACAACTAATAAACTTCATTATGGTTACAACTACCTATAATAATTTTGCCTATTCAATATAAATTTTCTTTAATCATGCATGGTTTATGTGAAGTAAACTATCAATCAAATACTGGGTTGTTATCCTTCTACAGCCAGAAACTGAGTTGGTCTGTGATTGTTGGAAAGAATATATACAGAGCATCACAGTCTCCAGGGCTCATGGAAAATTAAAACAAACATTATAAATGAATATGATTGCATTGTTTTTGGATGCAGGGTAGGGAAGAGTGGTTTGGCTCTCATTTGATGAATATTTGCAAATTTGCATTAATTGAGCAATAAATAACATACTCTGTCCAAGCTCATTTTAGATTAGAGCAAATTGCATACAGTAACATAATCATATATAAGGTGAAGCAAAGTACATTATGGAGTGCAAAATTTGCTTCAGTCTATGGGCCAGGAGGGGGTACATTATTTGCTATTATCATATACCTACATTCACGTGCCTGTGTAAAGCTATGGGAGAAAGCGCCCTCAGATTCGTGCTTTTTTTACGCATCACACCCCGGCCCGGTGCCCAAATATGGGCAGTCGCGTGTACTTCTGAACTATTACGATTCTGGTTACTACGCGCGTTGCTATCCGCAAACGTTCCATTTGTACACAAAGCCAGCGCGAGATTTGGAAACGTCTGCTCGCTCAGATCATGCAGATCGTAATTGCGCGAGGCGACAGTGGAGCCGCGCAGGTGACATCGGCTTTTATTTCTAAATTCTAGTGAAATCCTGTGTATACTAAGTGCGTGCCTGTTCAGTATAAATTACCAGAAACTGACGACACGCTTTTGTCCTTCGATTTCAGCCTTGATCTCTGTTGGTCACGTACAGCACGGATGTTGCTTTGCGCGTTCTAGAATTCTGGAGGTAAACATAGACGTCATTATGTATGTCAATCCGCGACGGGAAGCGGCCATCGTATTTATGAAAAACTGACACAAATGGCGATGAATTTTTGATATCGCACGCATTTTTATCTCCCAAACAATGTTGAATATTATGTAAACTACATATTTACCATTTCATAAGGTATATGATAAAACCTTTATGGCCCTGATACGGCTTTTGCGGCCCTTGGTCGTACTGCGTATGGGCCCTCGCACACTCGAGCCCTTCCGCCGAACGACCTCAGTAAAGATTAATTTTTATAGTTTTGGTGATGCCAGTGAATTTGTTGATGTAGAAAACATCTGGGGCCACAATATGGGATAATAAGATACATAATCTGGAATAATTTAGGACATGACATCAAAAAAATTCACTGGTAATGACAAAGCTGTCATATAATATATGAGTTACACAATGATAATTATGTATTCTGCATGATACTCAACCATCATTCCAAAATCATGATTTCATCATCGTTTCAAACCTTTGCTTAGGCAAGGGGAGGGTGATCCAGAGTAAAACACAGTGACTTTTCTTTGCCCTGTGCATGTTAAAATTACCTGATACGGTCCCTTACCTCAACATGGTTTGTGGAAGGTTTGTTCTCATGAAAGGAATGGCTCCTTGGTTTTTCAAGACTTGGACGATAACATGGTCTTCATCAGCTAGCTTGTCAATGTACTTTGATATGCCAAAGTTAGTGTCATACCCCTTTGGAAGAAATAATGAACATTAAACAAACATATCACAATTCACAAATTCAATGTATATGATGCCTTTTTAAAAACTGGCAAGTGCAGTTACTGCAGCATTGAGGTAATAAACAGAGCACTGTCTCAAAGATGAAAATACATGCAAAACTATGTCACTGATACCAATTTTGGTTTCATTTCATTTTACAGACTCCTATAAAGAGCATGATCTTTTTGGGGGAATAGATAACATGAAGTGAAAGGTTGAGTAAATTAAGATATAAGTTCAGAGGGCAGAGAAATTATTTTCTGTTTGAGTGAAGTTCAGTTCCTGGCCATTCTATTAGAAGGTAAAATTTGTACTTGTGACCACCATGTCATTGCACTTTATTGCTGTCAATGTTCCTTCAAATCTTTACATAAATGTTGTGATTGCAGTGACTGTACTGATTAAATTGCAAGTTATTGGATTCTTATAAAGACAGACATTTTGTACCACTTTTAGATCAATTCTCCCCCTTCAAAAAATATCACATTCTACTGGTAGAAATCAGTACCTTGATGCAAACAAAACTTCAATGTCCTGCATTTATTTTTATTTTCCTGGACAAATCCAATCATTTTACTTATCAGAGCAAACACTGATTCAATATACTCGCACAATTCATGCAATTAATTCCTGACTTACTGTGATGTTAACGCTTTCTTTCACACTGACCGGGATGCCATACATGAGACCATTCTTGCTTGGAGTTCTGTCCAGTTCCTCTGCCCATTCCTATTAAGTAAACTGTCAACTGTTAATGACGCTCTTTTTGCCATAAAAGGGCCATTAGCTGGAACTTTTGATAATTTTTTCACTTTTGTATGTCAATTACAAGTTCTTGTTCTACTCTAATAGCATGTTGAAACACCTACTATTTAGCTTGTCAACACAGCATCTATGTGTGTAAAATGCATTATTGCTTACATGTGAATCCCGGTCCAGATAAGAGTTCACTTGTCAACAATAACAATGCAGTTCACACACGTACAGGCTGAGTTGATAAACTGGACACTGTGTTTCTCAACTTGCTTTTGGGAGTAGAACAAGAAAAAAAGAAAATTGTGAAAAAAAAAATCATCAACAGTTACAGATACTGGCAGTTGCCAGTAGTGTATGCACTGAAACTTGAAAGATTTAATATCCTGATCAAACTTTTCCAGGAAACGTTAAACCATTTTATTTCAAAATCAAGAGTAAAAGTCAGAGGTCGCAATGCAGGAAAATATTTGTACCCAGAAAAAAATACCTTATCTTTAGCAATATCTGACATTCAAATTAGCAGCTATCCCTTGTCTATTGGGAAAAATTCAATTTTTTTTTCTCACAAAAACAAGACAGATTTACACCACAAGCTTCAAAAGGAGTTCAACATGACAAGATTGGCCATATATCATAAAAGTTTGAGAGATTTAAAATATTCATCTCTGCAGCACATTCTACCTTTACCATTTCCAGTATTTATAACTGTAAAAGTCATCTTATTGTACAAAACTGTGCAGCAATTTGAAATTGGTTGATAAAATTTGAATCAAACAAGCCTTGGAGACAGAACAGGTGAAGAGGGCAGTGACATAATTTCTCTGGTATCAATCAGAAATATATGATAATGGTTGACTTAAAGAGCAAGTAGCTTTAGCGTTTGATGGTTTTTTTCACTAATTTTTGCTATTATATAATATCAACTATTGTTTCTTGTTCTTCTCCCCAAAGCATGTTCATAAACATGGTACTCAGCCTGTTGACTTAGCCTGATAGACAGTATGTGCATCGATCACTATCATTGACAAGTTAAATTCTTGTCTGGATTACAATGCAAATGTAAACAACAACATAGAGGCTGTGTTAAGAAGCTAAATAATGGGTATTTGACATGCTTCTGAAAGCAGAACATGACCTTGCTACTGAAAAATGCAAGAGACATACAGTGCAAAAATCATCAATAAGTTACAATCACTGGCCCT
The DNA here is from genome assembly GCF_041260155.1 of Ptychodera flava. NCBI lineage: Eukaryota > Metazoa > Hemichordata > Enteropneusta > Ptychoderidae > Ptychodera > Ptychodera flava. Next base: position 19,119,711 of record NC_091939.1, on the reverse strand, counting down.
TTAAGATTGCTGAATCTAGTCACTTGGTAAATATGATACAGGCAGATTATATTTGACACCTCCCATGCATTATATGCATAAATTTAAGAGCATGGTTGATTTAAATACTCTTTTTCTTGAAATAAAAAAATCTTGAAAGAAAGACTTTTGTCCATTTAACCATTTGACTGCTTTCCTTCCAAAATTTTAGTGCAACATTTTACCAATTTTTACGAATTTTTCTGTATTTTTTTATAATTTTGGACTAAATGGACACCATATTTCATTGGCTAGTTTTTTATCAAAATATCACGAAAATCCTGAAATAAATTGACTGGGGTATGTTTAATAAAAGCAATAAAAATTGACTTTACCTGATTGTGCTTTTAAAATATTTCAAAATCTTAAAACCATGATGAATATTTCCTATTTAAGTACTGTAAATGTCAAGACCCATACAGTAACACTCAGCTAGTCAAAACTTCCATGTTTGCAAAATAATGTGCAGGTCGGTATACCCAGTCTACTGTCATGTCATGATACACCTGTGCTAATTGGGTCAGTAGGTCAGAGGTCAAGTTGCAACAAGTCATTCAGTCCAGACTGTCAACACAATAAACAAAGGCACATGTCTTGTTAGCCAGGTCATGACCCTTACCTCAGCCTCCATTATGGGTTCAGTTACACAGTTTACTTGGCTTGTACAATCCAAAGCCTGAAAGGTATAATTTGACAAGGTACTGGGTCAGTTGACACACCTAAACAAATCAGCAGTTTTTCTTAAGATCCGATTACTTCTTACAAGAAACAAGTTATCCTTCAAACTTGACAACTTTAAATCGAAAATACAGTTTATGCAAACTTTTAGAAATATGCAAATATTTAGTCAGCTTCCTACACTTTACAGGTGGTATGGTCAACAAAGTGAACTGTCAATAATTGATGTGAATTATTTATGACCTGTCAATCAGATGGAATGACCATGTTTACAAGATCAATGCATTACAAAGTCATTTTTTCCACCTGAACTACACACATCTGTTGTTCAGAATGAATTTCTATTTCAAAAATCACATTGACTACAAGCCCAACCTAGTACCTGTTTGCAAGTTCATAATAATACAATATGTTAAAAGAATTGCACTGTAAGAGAGACAAATTTAGCATTCCCCTCAGATTGTACCATAAACAATAGATATGCATAATTGAAACATGACATCATCAATATTCTTAGCTGTTACTGAATGTCTCTCCCACTTTTTCATAAACCCTTGAGTTTTTAATCAATATGAGAAGTTTTTCTCCCAAAAAACTTATGCTAATTAAGATTTCCAGAAAATTAGCATCAACACCTTCTATTTACCTTTCATGTCCCTTAATTGATTTTGGTGTAATTGTTTTGTCTTTCAGGGCCAAGTTGAACCGATAAATATAATTGGTTTTTTGAGGTGATATTGGAAAAAAGGTACAGGTTGAGTCACTAACTTTGGCTCTGTCCCTCTATAGGATTTGAACTAACACCTACCCTCCACCCCTAAGTGAATACTGGTATGATCAACAAGGACAATTCTTACTTTATCAAACTTACCTTGGCCTGGTAAGCATGTAATACCTCCACTGCTGACAACTCACCAGCTTTCAAAGCTGAGCTCAGTTCACTTGTTGACATGGCTATTATCCCGCGTCGTTTTGCTAAAATAGCCTAAATCATGATAGAAAGCCGATTAACAATTAAAACAGCTGGATCAAATTAAATATATGTTCTTTCAAGAAAGAAATACTACACAAAGAATTGTAACATCAAGAATTGTAGCAGAGCTAGTGTCAGCTAGATAGAGTGGCATGGCATTTGACAATCTTTTGCCACTCAAACTTTGACAAATTAGTTAAAGCTTTCATTAAAATTGTAATACACACACAAATAAATTTTTTGAGAGCCCCTGGAACCTGTACGTAGTATAATTGACAAAGTGGTTTCATTTTTAGCACAAAGTTTACTTTTTGTCCAAAGTACAATATATGTAATTACATAAACTCTTAACAGCTTGCTTAATTGTTGACTTTCACAAATCATCCTTTCATATTTTCAGATTTTGTAAAATCGCCAAGCTAACCTATTATCAGCTGTAAACGGTGACATCAGCCGTATTGGCTTCTAAAAATAACATTATTTATTTTAGTTGTACACTGAAGTGGTTCATGCACTATAGCTGCAATGGTATGCCATTGTCAAATTATCTCTCTTTTATCATTTTCATCACGAAAAATCGAATAAGACCAATAATGCACATCGATCTTGCTGCATAAAAATCCGCATAGCGTTCTAATACAGATGACGCATCATAATTAAATTTTCAGCAGCAGTGATAACCGTTTTCCGTTTTCAGATGCAAACAAACCATCCCTGTAAACTTTCCAAAACTTTGATACGTTGAAACACTTCTACATTGATTTGCTGTTCGATATTGCTGTTCGACATTGCAACCGTTACCAAAATTTATCATCTTGAGAAGCTAATGATTACCGTATGAGTGACTCAACATTGCAATATTGCAGTAGCTCGACCATCGCGAGTAAATATATGCCATGCCAGCTGCAAATTCCCAGACAATTCTCTCGGACGTACAGGTACGAAAGAAAGATAGATATATTAAGCAATGAAATAATTAATGCATTGTAAGAATCCACGATTAATTTCAGTGCAAAAGCAGAATCGGTAGATTAAAATTCACAGGAACTGCACTTTTATTTACCGGATCGTCAGTATGCAACTTCTCGGCCAGCGCAATTTTCATATCTGCAGCATTTTGTCGTCTGTCCAAAGCCTCATCTCGCAACATGAGCATCTTTTTCCTTCTGTTCGAGGCCTCTTTGCCAATGTAGGCTCCTCCAACCACGACGACGAGTATTGCAGCCAGCTTTTCCAACCCCCATGTTCCAAGAATTCCGTCAAGCCATTCTAGCCTGTACGACATTTTCGCGGCAAAATTTCCACAGTGACCTTCCGGTGCGGCCCCGGATAAATTACGTGTGCAACAATATGGACGCCTATCGAAGCAGACACGCCCACAAAGAGAAGCGAGCCATGCGCCAGCTGAGGTCAACGACACCTTGTTCACCCCGTCAGTGCAGAATTTACAAACTAGAGGTAAATTTTCCTAAAAGTTATTTTTGATTGCCCTTTGTCGTCGTCCGTCCGCGAGCTCAAGCAAGTCTTTCAAGTCCAAGCCAACTAAGGGAATGGTCAGTTGTTTACTTGGGGGGGATCCCAGTAGATTAGAGGGGATAGCCCTGTTTTGAAAGTGCTCTGGGGCGCTAGTGAGATTTTGATTGTAAGAGAGAACAAATTCCATATTATACCAGGCATGCATCATTTAGTTTCCGTTACAGAGCGATTTTCGGATATTTGACTTGACTTTTTTTACCGACGATTGTGGATATGTCTCAATTCTTGACCACTGAGTGACGTCATAGGCCTAGGTGCAACGCACGTGAGCGAGGTGAATGAGAGATCGCACGATACAGAAGAGCGAATGATACAGAAATTGTGTAAAAAAAAGTTGAAGTAAAAGTTATGCCATTTGTGTATGTTGAAACTTTGAATATTGGTTTGGTGGTTTTTAGCGCTGTGACGCAAATATGACGTAAGAACCTGCAAGTACCCGGATGGCCCGCGGTTGAAAATAGTCAACTTGGCATTGAAAATTGAATACATTGTTTATGATTAAATCCAAGCATTTCAATTGAAAGTTTAATATAAAGAGCTAGACCACCCTATTCAATATCGAGACATTGTCTTGAAAGGGCAAGCGCCGTCAATGAGACAATCTGCTAAGGTTTATCAGTGGAGATAGGCCTAATATGGTCTCTCTGGTAATTTCTGATATCAAGAAACAATTTGCATAAATGTTCCATTGAATTGTTAATGACACGGTGAGTTGCTGTGGGGAGAATGAATACGTAATACCATACCACTACCAGGGCTGGTTTACTGGGGGTCAACCCGTTTTCAGCATTGGCCAATCGGGGGGGGGGGTGGTATCCCCGTTTTGTCTTTTATTCCTGGCAGGGGCGGTCAACGACTCAAAATTTACCGACCCCCAGGACATAGAACCTGACCATCCCCTGACAGAATGAGAAGTGTGAGCGAAAGTGAAGATAGAGGAACAAAAGACAGAGAATTTATAACACAGCGCCACCATTGGTGCGTGGTTCAGAAAAGGAACCCCATCATCACCATGGTTTGGTCCACCTCTGTTTGTTATCTAGGCCTATGGCAAAGTTAGACCGCTAAAGAAGGAAATGGTATGAATTGGTTAAAGTTATCATGAATCGCGCAACCTGTTTGCTGATGAAAACAAAACGATTACCCTGAAAGAAAAAATGTGTTTGGGAAAGTGAAGCTCTGCAATTTACAGCAGACAAAGGGTCACTTTTCTTTGAACAACATATTCAACATATCGAACAGTGCGATCTATTGTTGTACGAGTAGGCCTACGGCAATTCCGGTGTTCTTCACAAAAGATCAACGACATTATGATAAAACATATCACGTTTAAGCTTCAGCAATTTTTCGCAACGACACATGCAAAAGTCAGAAGGAAAACCACATCAGAATGGTAATAACCTAGAAGGTCTGCGAATTAATTCGAGAAACGAGGAGTGCCCATATTAATATGGAAATAACGCGCGACGCGCTGACCATTAACGTTTATTTGTGGGCAAGGGCGAGAGGAAAGCCAAAAATTAACGGGCGAGGCTTGCCAAGCCCGTTAATTTGGCTTTCCTCGAGCCCGCGCCCACAAATAAATGTTAATATGGTCAGAGCGGAGTCTGTTATTTCCATTACATTATCAGCGAACCCAAGAAAACCGTCAAAATTTCCGAAAATTTCAGGAGCGAACGACAACTGGGCCCCAGAAACTGAGCAATACGCGACGCACTGTTACGCGCGCTGTGTAGGCCTAAAAATTGGCAAATCCGGAGATGTTTACAGAAAAAAAGTGTCTCAACTTGACCTACAAGTGCTCCGTTTTATTTTTTTAATGATAATGATTTACGATTGAGCTGTAAAGTTACAATACTTTGAGTTGTTAATCTTATTATTTATATTCACGGGCATATAAACAAACTATTACTGTGTATTTGTGGTCAGTCACGTGGTTCAGCTCGACCAATCAAGATGCGACGGGCAGGCATGATAATGTAATGAACAATGTTTTGGCAAACCGTAGGCCCGAAACGGCTGTGTCAATTTTGATCAGTATGCGTTCAGTAACTCGTTTTCCATGTTACTGCATGCGAAAAGCGGAAAGGAAAGTCAAACCCTACTGAACCCGTACAGGGATTTTTCAAGTATTGTAGAGTGGAAAGGGAGCTCAACCCTAATCATATACCAAACTGGCTTTATTGATAATATTCATAGTTCAAAATTATTCATATATTTTGCTGAGACTATAAAAATTTTATCCGCCCGTATCTCAATCGCTGGTTCTCACAATTACAAATGTGTGTAGGCTAGGGCTTGTCAACACTTTGTCACTCATTTGATTTCCTTTGAAATTTTTATCAATTAGGCCCTAAATACAGTTCCTTCTAGACAACTCTGATAGCAAACGTGTGTGTATTTGGTATTGATTTCGCACGTTATGAACAAAATGAAACTTTTATGTAAAAGCTATTCGCAACTACTGCCCCTACTGCGATACGAGATGTTGGCGGGTCCCCTTTTCCCACCTCAGAAGGCTCACCGCTTAGTGCATGATTTTGCCGAACTGCTTGGCAACCAACAAAAACAGAAACAATAGTCTCTTCTCACCTGATTGTTTATTCCTCTGAGTTGCTCCATAGAGAATGCTAACCCACCCCCAAAACAAGGCAAACAAAACAATAAACAAATATGCTTTGCGAACGTAGTGTGAGTATTTTATTTTTCACAAACGGCTTTTTTTCTTAAAAAGCTGAAAATGTTTCTTTCGGACATCATCTTCCAGGTGAAACAGGATTTTTCACACAAAAATTGTCGTTGAACCTTTCCGCTTTATAAAAAGACAATCTTTTGGAATCTACGTAAGATTTTAATATGTCAACCACATGCCCATTTAGCTATATTGTCCAAGCAAAATACATTAAATATTGTATTCATGAAATGTGAAATATATTGATCGTATGTTTGTTCTTTTTTTCCGTCAGATTGAGCTTCCTTTTGATAATCACCATTACGGCAGGGGGACCACATTAGAAACAGCTGTAAACCGCGTTTAGATCGTAGACCCTCAAGAAAAATGTTTTCTCAACGGCCTATTGGACGGTTAGATCATGGAGATTGAACACAGATGACTACCTCCACTGTTAGAACACTTTGTTTATATGGGTCCAGACACTTCGCACCAAAACCAGTTCGCCCCACACAACTTCGTCCCAAAACCATTTCGTACCAAAACACCTCGTCCCAAGTACTACTTCGCCCAAACCCACTTCGCCCCAAGTACCACATCGTACTAAAACAACTTCGCCCAAAGTATAGTACCGTCAACTCGTCCTGAAACAACGATGTTACGACGTATCATAAGGTTGTTTTTACCTACAACTTGGAAGCATTAATGTGTTAGGACATTTTGGCTACCACGAACCATATATTGTAGCATGAAACCATAAACGATAGAATAAGAAAATAGAAACACGCAAATGCAACAACTCAGGTGCCTTGCGCGGAATTGCACGATGTCAATTTCGCGAAATGCGTACACTTTCAAGATTTCAGTCCAGGATGACAGAAAGGTGGTTATTTTCAGCTTTACCAGTTAGCGATAAGTTTCGGGCAAAGTGGTTTTGGGACATGACTTTTGGGGCGAAGTGGTTTTGGTACGAGGTTGTTTTGGTGCGAAGTGGTTTTGGTGCGAAATGGTATGGGACGAGATGGTATGGTGCGAAGTGGTTTTGGTGCGAAGTGTCTGGGACCGTTTAAATGTATGGTCTTTGAGTCGCCACTCTAGAGGGCGTCGTTTATGTAACTTTAGGCTTTTCTTATACGTAGCCAAGACGATTCTAACTCCACAAAACCCACTTATTCAACCAACGAGATCGTCGTAACAGAAATATGCTAAAAAATAGAATAATGCTAGATTCATCATGATTCGAAAAAATCTGAACGAGTTCATCCCTGGGCATTTCCATACCAAATATCACAGCACTTTGTTCAGCATGAACCCCGGCTCGAAAAGATTATGAGGTGTTTCTGTTTTTGTTTTTTTTTTGAAATTGTAATAATTTCATAAATATGTTACTACATTTCTGGATGCAGTCCGACTTGGGGTTAAAATTCATGGAAGATACTAGAAGAAATAGAAATATTCTCAAATACCATGTCGCATATCAGTTGCAGATTTCTCTGCACAATTTACATTGAATGATCCCTGAGGACCTGTGAATTGAAACAGTGGTTATGAAGAAGATATTTGACAAAAATGAGAGAAATATCCGCTTAAAATGCGATATTGCTGATTTCTTCACAATTTGGACAAATTTGAATGATGTCAGCCCTCGTCATCTACTGACCAAATATCGAAAGTAATATCAAACCAGTGGTTTCGGAGAAGCTTGGGATGTAAAAGTTGTCAACTCTTCAGAACAGTGTCTGCTAAGGGGTGGACCATTTGATATCGGGAGAGGGGCTTGGACGATTTGGAGCAGAAAATGATTTTAAAAAGCCAACAAAAGAGCAGATAAAAAGAAGACGGGCGTCAAAAATGAAGAAAAAAACAATACACCAAAATTTACAGTTAGTTAATCATTATTTTTTACATTTGGCGCACTCATCTTGTCCCTTTTTAAATCTTATTCCATGTATAGGGTCTCCTTTTAATTTCAAAATTTTTATTGTATTTTCCAGAACATCCTAAGACCAAGTTGTGTGGAGTATTATAGTTCACATTTTCCCTGATGTTTTAAATGTACTTAGATTTTTAGTTTGCTTGCTTGCACATGTATTAACCTTTATATGAATTAATGAGAACCATATGACTGTTTCTTTTCTGTAATGTTGCCATGACAATGATAACTGGGCTATATTAAGGTAGAAGGCGCCTCAGAGACAGATACTCAGACTGTCAAATTTCTACACTTCTTCTCTGATCTACCACCTGTGGGGGAACTCTTGGAGAGAGAAAAACTTTCATCGATTTAGTTTTTCGAAAATCCAAAATTTAGTTTGTTTTCCCATAGAGTTAACACCGTGATGGAAGCCATTTTGAATTTCAAATATCGCAAAATGTTGGGTAATCTATTTCGCTAGTTCCAAAATTGGCACGGCGATCCCGATTTTTATGTTAAGAATGGTTGAATGTTTCATTGAGGAAAGTTTGTGCAAAAGTTTAAGTCTTTCGAGGCGCATACTACATTAAAGGTACGGAAAACGTAACTTTGACAAATTTTATACTTATATTATTTCATCTGCTTCGTCTTAAGTTTTTCTTTCTTTGTAACTCCCTAAAATGTACTGAAATACTAGTTATTCAGCTTGTCCAAATAAGCTGCTCTGCGTGTATATGCGATGTGTAATTTTGTTGAGACCAATCAAAAACTGTTTCAGTATGTACATGAATGTAGTCCCAAAGAAAACGTTAAATGTTAGTTACTACTGTCCAGTGCAATCAAGCTAACAAATAACTAAAACCACAGCCAAATAAACGATAAACAAAAAATAGCTGTACATTTCCTTCCCTGTCCAAGTCACGGTTTGCTTTTGTTATTGTCACGAAAAGGAAAACGATTTGACAAAAAGAACTGGAACTATTGTTGATGAGAGAAAACAAGATTCTGTGAGAAGATAATTATAAAGGTTGCCGGAATCGACCAATTTGAAAAAAGTTCCAAGTGAAGTGGGGAAAGAATTAAGCTAAGGCATAATGCTGCCAAAGCAGGCCCTCAAGCTCAGGCTACAATCATACACAAGGCAGTCTCTCGGAGTCACAAAAGAGATCCTCTTGTGATCATGAAAAGTGTTCAGCATACTGAACATGTATTTTAAACTACTGATCAATTATATTGTGAAATGTTTAATCGTATCTTGGCTCTCATGAAATTCTTTTGTCTTTTGTCTAAATTATTGATTTAATTATGTGGTGAGGTTAATGAGAAAGACAATCCACATTTTCGAGATATTAAAAGCAGTGGGAGAACTTTATATCGATTGTTTATTTAATGAACTGATTCCCCTCATCAATTATTCAATAACAGCGAATGCTCCGTCACTGGCACTACAAGGTATGAAAACAAACAAACAAACAAAAACTTAACATCTCCAACACACATATTCATGAAGAAACAAGAGCGTGGTCATTTAAAAATCACGTGGAAAATTCCAAAGCGGGAGTAATCTTTGCTGACTTTGATACATAAAAAAATTGTCTGGATGCCAATGTCAATGTCAGTAATAGTTCACCAAGATATTGAAGTCACGTAATTTTTAAAATTTTTGGAGTGGACAAACTTCAAATATGTGATTAATAGACTTACACAAGTTTGTTTTCTGAAATAAATATAGAAAATAACAGTGACGACCCATTCGTCATAACAAAACAAAGAAACGGATTCACATCGGAAAAATGAGTTATCAATTGCACAATATGCAGATAACACCACTAGAATGTTATGAGATGTGAAATCTGCCAAAAAATTTCTCACAATGGTTGAGACATTTGGCAACATCTCTGGCCTGAAGATTAACAAAGAAAAGACTGAAGCACTTTGGTTAGGTAGTAATAGATATTGTCAGAACAAGCCATTAGGAATTTCATGGCCAAGTGGTCTAATTTGTGTTCTTGGAATTTGTCTATCTTATGAGACAGAAAAAGCAGACAAAATTAATTATGAGGAGAAAATAAAGTCTGCAAAACAATGTCTTAATCTGTGGAAGATGAGAAATCTTACTATCATGGGAAAGATTCAAATAGTTAAAACATTATTGTTTCTAAGTTCCTTTATGTTGCATCTCTCACCAACTTGCCAGAAAAGTATCTGAAACAAATTAATACACTTATTTTTAATTTTATATGGAACGGTAAACATGAGAGAGTTAGACGAAGTACTCTTGTAAGTAGAATTAGTAAAGGTGGTCTTAACGCACCCCATTTAAGAAATATGGTTTTGGTTTCGAGACTAAAATGGCTTATTAGGTATTTTCAATCTAATCAAAGTGGATGGAAACTTTCCTTAATTATTATCTCAACAACATAGGCAACGCTGATTTCTTGGTTTATTGTAACTATAATGTCAATACCTTGGCGGGTGTAATCTCCCAAGTTTCTATAGAGATGTATTTTCAGCTTGGTCTGCAATAAGACATAAGACTGATGAGAACGAGTTCATCTGGAATAATCAACATATTGTAATTCATGGACAGTCAGTTTTTAACAAAGATTTTCTGGTATGGTATGGTATGGTATGTAAGTGATTTATATGACAACAATGGAAAACTTATTCCTTTTTACTTTTGGGTAAAACACGGTGTACCTAAACGGCTTTTTATGCTGTGGGCTGGTATTGTTTCTGTTGTTTCTAAACACAGATATCCTTTAAATCCCACAGCAGTTTCTTTTCAACAAGAAAGCTTAACGTATTCAGGGGAAACAAGTTGTACAATCTACTTACTTTAGAAACAAAATCATTGTATGACATTTTGATGTACAATAAGCAACATTTTAGTAACTTTAATGACAAACTTGTCACTGTTCTTGGACAGGAATTGCTAACAAACAGTTCTAGTTACTTTGATCTTCCACAAAAAGTTGCAAACAGATGTAAAAAGTAAGGAATTTCAATATAAAATATTACATAATTGTATTACCACAAACTACTGGTTAATGAAATGGAAGAAACTATCCCATGATCTGTGTACATTTTGTGAAGTGGAAAGAGAAACTCAGTTTCATTTATTTTATGATTGTAAGTTTGTAAAAATGTTTTGGCACAAATTTGAAGAATGGTGGCAAAGAGTTATATTGAAGTCAATCAATTTAAACAACCGTGACATTATTCTCGGCAACCTTGAATTCAGCTGTATTTTAAATTATTGTATTATATTAGGGAAACAGTTCTTGTATAAGTGTAGACGAGAAAAGAAAGTTCTTCCGTTCTATTTATATATAGCGGAGGTCAAACAAAAACACGAAATTGAGAGAAACATTGCCTACAAAACAATACAACTGAAAAGTATAGGAGTCGCTGGCATACTCTGGTAATGTACTTTGAATCATAGATTGTCTTCTTTTTTGTAAGCACTATCCCTGTTCTTTGTCTTTTGTCAGTTTTGTTTTCGTGTCTTTTTGCTGTACCTTTTCTCTGTTTTTGTAAATAAAAAAAAATTCAAAAGAAAAAAAAACAGTGACGACATACAGACTGCGTCTGATGTAAGGTTTGGTGCACTTGTTCACTAATTTGATTCTCTTGACTACCCATCTACGGACGCCGTACGGGCATGTATGCACTGTGCAAGTCCAGCCTGGCCCAGGCATGCTGTGGGATAAAAAGTACGCCCTCTTGTGGTATAAGATAAGGTGTCAAAATTTTTGTTTTTCTTTTAATTTCAGAGAATTTTAAACCAAAGTATGTCAATGTCCTGAATGAAAACGATTAAAATCGCTTGAAAATAATTCATCGATGGATTTTTAAATCGAAAAACTTCCTCAGTATTCCGCTAGGAATGCACTCTGATAAAATCGTATCTGGAGTTGGCAATGTTTACATGTAAACCTTTTTTGTTCTTTGCTGTTCTCGTAATCTAGTTGTCGCAAGTATCAAGGATAGTAAATATCGAGTAAATGTCGCCACGTCACCATTTTAATTCTAATCTGGTTGTGATCAGATTGCTAGAAGTGCACTACTTGCGGCGTTTATTCGAATTAGCATCCGAAACCAAGTCCGAATCGTACTCTAGCATTGACAAATGTGTTCGTGTTTATGTACATGCAATGATGCATGATGTAAGATGGCTGTCTTTCTAGTCAGCTGGTCGGCTGTCAACGGGATGTCTACATCTCCCAAATCGTATAAAAATACGATATACTCGGTTGCACTTTCGCTGATTCTCGTACAAACAGTTCTTGGTGAAAGGACAGCTTTCATCAACGTATACAACAACCGGAAAGTAGACAGGGACTCAGAATTCCAGGTACTGGGGAATTTCACCGGCATCGGAGCTGTCGAAAATGCAGAGGGGCGACTACAAATGGTAAGTGATGGTGGTTGACATGGCATTCCGTTCGTGCCAGATGTTTAACACGCAGACGGACGCTGCTATCATTCACAACACGTTTCTTCTCCTGAAAGTGTCCGTTTTTACGACTTGTAAAAAATACCCGCCTGGCTTTTATTTACGTTCTACACCTGTATACGTGTAACGCCAGCGTCCGGGGCTGCGAATCAGTGCGATATCCACTATCGGGGCGCAAATGATTATGTCATCGGCTTGGCGGATGTTTCCTATCTGTTGTCGAAATGATTACATATGTTGTGCACTTGACTGCTCACGACATGGAGTCTTGCCTATCATCAGAATGTCGATCACCATGTCTCTTTTGACCCCTGGATGTATACGAATATGACAGTTTCCTATGGTATCAGACCCCCGCCCGGCGCGCCCCCTTTCCTGCTTTTAGGCTGTACCAAGGAGGTAGCGCACAGTATAAACAGTACATACATATGACATGCATGTACTGGATTAAAAATCCAATGCACCATAAGCTATCGTCATGACGTAACCCGAGGTACGCACTGTGGTCATGGCAAAATAGCTCACTATGAGAGTACTTAGGAAATAACCTTTGGTCGGGCAGGTGGAATTTTACAGCTACCTGCCCGATATTGAGGTGGAAATTATTTCAAATAATTGCAGATTTCGGTAGACCAAACGCAGGATGTAGCAGTTGTAATTTTTGAGAAATTCTGTACATCTCTTTCGGGGCACGTACTGCTGTGACTTAGCCATGATGCAACTTTTCAAAGTTGTCAGAACAGGTAACCCCATTCACTTGGTGTCATTTTTATACCGGCTTCCTACTTGCTACAGTGCGTATCTAGTAACAGCTGAGTATGTAGTCTGAAGACCATGGAGGTAGAAAGAAAGACTTCTTTCTACCTCCATGTAAAACAAACTAATGTAATTACCGGTATATGCTGTAATTATTCCCAGATCAAATTATGCTGCTTTCAAGTCACATGACTTTGTCTACCTATTACCTTCCGACAAGTTCTTAATTAAAGGCCAGGGACTTGATCCCCCAGATCAAGTTTGTTTTAGTCTATAAGAGGATTGAATGTCACAGCCTTTTGTTTTCCATTGAAATTGTAATCTAATAAGTAGATTTCCCTGGGAGACAATCTGACGTCGACACAGGCCTTTAAGTGTGGTACTTTACTGGGGTGTAGCTGGCCTAGTCCAGTAAATATATAACTTACTTTATAGGGTTCTGAAAACAATGAAACTCTGATGGTAAGTAGTGAGTCCAAAACTGACATGTAGACCATAGATGTAATACAGGAGTACATACATAACTAGGTTAATCTAGATCTGGCCATGTGGCCACTCAGTCTGTCTGAGGAGGTACAGTTAGCCTAGTTTAGCAATCCAAGGGTCTGATTATACTTACGATATGAGGAGGTCCAGTTAACCCGTTTTTGCAATCTAAAGGTCTGATTACACTGATGATATGAAATCTGTAAGCACTGTCTCATATCCAGCAAATGGCGCCCAGTTGAAAGGCCAGACAGTTACTCACCATACCATGCATGTATATTGGTAATTGGCAATATGGTATATTTTTTCTTGAGAAAATAGTCTTCTATCCTCATTGTAATTGAAATGACATATTAAAACTCCTGCACGTAATCTTCAGGCTTAATTGATGATAAAATTCTCTGTCATATATTGTCCTCTATTAGTGCTCTTTCACGTAATGCGTTCATTCATTCATTTTTGACATGATCAGTTTCATCTAACTTATGAAAAACAAGAATACAAGTCCTGAAATCGGCAGACAATTCCTAGATATGCAACAGTATTTTGATCAAATGTTCACATTCCGTAAGCTTTTTCTTACTATAGTTTACAAAATACTAAAAAAATGAAATTTTAGTAAAAAGGCTGGGTGGATAAATATTCCTGGAATAATTTTGAAACTGTGCTTGACAAGGGGTATATCTTGCTGTAAATTATTATTTGTATCTTTGAGTACTTGATTCTTCTTTTTGACGTGCAGTTAACTTTCTTTACTAAATGTTTGCTGAGCTGTGTGGTATACCGAAAAAATGGCATTAAACACACTGTAATTTTCCAGTTTTGGTATTAATATATTCAGTTTTGGTATTAATTGATTCTAGGTATTTGCATGTCTGAAGGCTATTTTGTTTTGACTTTATCGAGGAAGGATCAGACTTCATTGACACTTCTGTGAATTGAATCATTCTTGTATCTTGTTTTTATTCAAATTGAGATGGCAGATTATGAAAAAATGAGTTTTTGACTATATATATATCACAGGTGCACACTTCACCTTGTTATAGATAATTGAGATACCAAATGAATTCACAGGTGAATGAACCCTAACTATCAGTTTTGTACTCAAAGTTCTGCAAACAAATGGCAACCATTATCAGACTTACTTTGGCTTCGGTAAAGATTAGTGGACACAGACAGGATTTTGCATTAATCACCAATAACCTAGGGAGTCATCAGGGTTTGAGATACATTAAAGGCCCCTAGGAAAGCCTTCTAAGTTCATAGACAAAAGTTTCTGTGCACTTATCTTCGTACAAATCCTATTTCATTTGTTAATTGTTTTACAATTAATATTTTTTGTCTTTTATCAACCAGCTGTCTTCCAATTGTGCAAATTCTGCTGACAAGGGTTTGTCCAAGGAGAAGGATTGGATCGGCGTGTTGTACCTCACCACAGTAACTGATGAAGACTTTCCCATTGATAAACCATGCTGTTCCTTCATTGACAGGGTAATGTTATCTTTCTAATTGACAATTTCAACCAAACTAAGATGATATTCATTGTAAGTGTGTAATTTGCAATAGACCTCCCTGCAGCCTACAGTATCCTTCCAAACTGTGATTGGTCAAAATCTGCATATCAGTTATTTATGTACATTAATAGGTAATGTGCATTTTTGTCAATGATGCAAAAATATTATAACCAATGTAATTCAGCCTTTCAATTGTATAATGTGAAAGTGACAAAGTCCTAGATGCTTTGCACTTTGATATGCCATGTTGATGTCAGTGTGGGAGTCACTTTAAACATCCTAATAAGAAGTTTGTATCTGACCGTCTGTCCTTTGTTTTAACGCCCTTTTTGCTAAAACGGTTATGGACATTTCTTCATGTGTTCAAAACTTCCTCTCAACAACTATAAGGTAGTATATGCTTCAAAAGTGAAAGACTTATTTATAAACTTTTGAACAAACTTTTCCCAATGAAACCTTCAACCATTCTCTCATCGAATCAAAAATAAAATGAAGGGTCACCATCCAAATTTTTGGCACAAGAGAAATTACCTAATTAAAGATGGCTGCCATTTCTGTTTTGGCTAGATGGGAAAATAAAATTTTCTTTTTGAAAACTAAGACAGTAAAAATTATTCTTACTACGAGAGCCTTAAAATGAGCACCCAGAAGTGGTATATCAGAAAAGAATTGTAAAAATTTGAGTCTGAATGTGTCCTGTAGGTGCACTCTACTTAAACGAGAACCGCTGTTTGACCTACCCCTGGAAAATCAGGAATATTTCATCTTGTGTGTCGATCAATAAACCAGGCAGGGTCCAGTTTTAAATTCCCCATAGATTATATTTCTAAGTATATATTTTTACCCACTGAAAATATGATTTTCACCTTTATGAAGTTTATGATCATTGAGTTAGCAAGTTTTTTGTACAATGTTGCTGTTTCCTAAGTCAATGATTAACCTTCAAACATGGAAGTAGTAATGACATGCAATTTATTATGCCCTGGCCAACTCCAAGGGCATGATGAGTATGCAAAAGTCAATTCCTAACTTACAGATAAGTTATTAAGTAAATGCAAATAAACTACCCAGACATTTTCATGGTTACTTGTTACAGTCCCTTGCTCAATATGTAATCTAATATGCTGTAGTGGTGCCATTAGGAAGCTCAAAATGATAATTCTTTTCTTCTAATATTTTTCACTCTAGGTGACTGAGGTAATGTTGTTTGGAGCCTCTGCTTTGATAATTCTAGCCAATGTGGATACCCATGTCTGGATGCAGGTACGACAGTACTTCAGTCCTTTCTTACAATAAGTGATACTGTCATTTAGTTGGCAAGTTGAGGTGTGACGCCACTGGAGAAATCCACATTTTGAAGACTCCTGCCATGCAGTAATGAACTTTTCAAAGACTACAAGTATTGTTTCCTGAACAAGACTTTTGTAAATTGATCTCTTCCAAGTGTAAGCAAAGTTGTTCTATAGTAAACATAAATAAAAAAACATCTTAAAGTCGTTTTGAATACTTTCCACCTCAACAGCTGGATGCATCTCAGTTATTCTCAAAGCCAATTGTCTTCATCAATGAAACAAAATATATCTCCAAGTTTATCAGTAGTGTACAAAGGTAAGATTTTTTACACCGGAAGAGACATTTGTATTTATCTGATTATAATTCTGAATAATCTGTTTCAAGGATATCAGAATTTCAAACAGACTGTAGCAACTGGGAAATGATGGTGTGTGAAAAGGGTTGACAAGAACATTCAACCAGGTCAGTTGTCTCGACAGATGCATACGGCTGATATTGAACAGCGCCCTCTAGGGACATCTTTTAAAGAATCAGGTTGGCCTATCAACATTTATAATCGAACACATTCCAAAACTCATCTTTGAGAGAAGAAATTTACATTTGAGTTAAAATGAAATCTTTTAACAATATCATTATCTTTAGAATGTAAAAATTGTTTGTTCTTGCTTATTCCTTCAATACATGTCATCAGCTCGCATAAAAAACTTTTATTGAAGACTTCAGACTGACTATGGTAATTGTTTTGTTCATTACACAGGGCTGGCAAGTCATTTTTGAGAGCAAACATTAGCTTCAATATTTCTTACTATGATTTTAAGGTATGTTAACTCTATACCCATCATCAGGCTTACTTTCTTAACTAATCATTAAATAAGTGTTAGGAAACAATTAAGCTGACATAGAATGGTCTCACAAGTTTTACTGCGATTGGTTCATTTCCTTACAAGTCAAAACAATCTGCAGATTTTATGACAAATTTGTAAATACCATAACAAGTAACATTATATATTTCAACACATTTAGGACAGTTCCAAATCATTTTGTCCTCTGTATCAGTTCCCTGTCAGTTCCAAAGACTTTCAATGTAGGCATATATAACAGTCATCTATGGAATTTCGAATTTGTGCAGAAAAAGGTAATTTATGCAAAGTCTGAAAGTCAACTTTATCAATCTTTCTTTCCCCTAAAAATTTGCTTTCCCCATCCTGTTTAACATTTTATCTGCAAATGGGTCAAATCCTACATAGGTAGTAAATATGTGGAAAGCGCGCATACCATTTCACATTGCTTAAATCTCTTTGCTCTGGTAAATATTTCCACAGCTGTTGCATGGTAGAATATCATCTGATTACCAATCATGTCATGTTCCTAAAACTAATCCTCCAAACTAACCTCACAGCAGTAAACTGCAGATTTATGATGTACCTATCAAAGTACATGATAGTATTCGTACTTTCAAAAAAATATACTGTTCATTAGCCCTTTGGTCTAGTCTAGTCTTTTCATAGAAGATTTTGATTCCTTAATATCAGCAAAACAGACAGAATTAAACTGTAAATGTCAAGCTGTGTTTGGGTTGGCTCTGAGCTTCTGTGGGTCTTTTATAATTAATAATAATAATGTTATGCATTACTGGTACTGAAACTTAAACTGACTTTGTTCTGTTTGTGTATGTTATATTGCCTTGCATTGGCCACTGAAGACAATATCGACCATTACTCTGTGGTCCACTTGTGGGAGAGCTAGAGGGGGTGGCTATTGGGGAACAGTGTGTTTTGGAGGCCCATCATCCAATTCACAGGTTAGTTGCTGCTATCATTGCACACGTCTCTCTAGCACTATCTGTTTTGTGCACATTTGCTCAACCTTCTCACCCCTATACTGCTATAGTCGAGCCCACATTCCCTATCTGAAACAATGGAGTGGGGCTAAACCATGGTGGTGCAAAGGTTGAAGTTCATGCTTAAAGCTCTGAAGGGCTCATGATTATTCAGTCGTACAGCGTGGCAATTTGTGAGAAGAACTCAATTGTGATCGGTCAATTTTATAAGCCAAAACAGAAATCACAATCATTATAAAATTTGATTCAAATTTTAAAAAATATTTCTTTAGAGATTATTCATACCAGGTACCACTGTAGTGGTTACCATTATGCAACCAAACATTATTTCTGTTACCAATCATGACTGGTAGAATTATCTAATACTAGTATTTCACAAAGCCCAGTGTTCAATGTTGTGATGAAACACTTACCTTGATAGAAATTTTATATTTTTTTCTCATTGCATTGCATGCTTTTTAACAGCAAAAGACATTTCAGCCAACTGCTGTTGCCATTCCATGATTAGTAAATATGCATCGCACCAATGCAAGCACAGCTTACGTTAAGAGCTTGATTAGGAGACAGATAGCTCACATTGCAATCTGTAGATCAATCATCCAAATGTACAATGACTAGTGGTTTATCCATCATACTTTGGTGTTTTGTCATACCAAACTCTGTTTTTATGGTAACACATTAATGAATCTAATGTGAAGGCAGCTGTGCCTGTGTAAAGTAAGAAAAATACTTTCAACAGTGACTGTGTCTGCTTGTATGCAGTTCTTCCAATGTCACCTCGTACTGGGATACTTGTAGATGAAAACTTGCAAATTATCCTCAATGGAAGTGTCTGTTCTGGCTTGAAAAATATTGTCCTTTTATTGTTAGACAGTCTTGATGAAATAACTGTACTTGAGGACAAGTTCTTGCTCGTAGAAATACAAACATTTTTCCTTTAATAACAATTTCCTTTGTGAGGAAAGAATAAGCACTGGACTGGTTGTTATCTCACAACCGGTTTACTAAACTCACGGCTACTTACTGAGCCAGACCTCACTAAAGCTGTAAATCAGGTCCTAAGAGGGACACACTGCATAACCAACAAGGGGCCGAGAGAACCTTAATGTACCTATTACATAGAAACATATACATACATATTATATGAACATCTGTAAATGAACACTTGAAACCAAGTGTACAGAATTTTTTTAGGGCAAAATACCCATTAAATGATATCAAAGGTACAGAAGTGAGATCCTGATGTCACCCACCTGGAAAGCTATGGTAATTTGCTACAAACAATATACATTGAAGCTGAGTTGGTGTAAAATTGACTCTAGACCTTGCTGCATAATATAAATGCAGGTAACTCCAGTGACATCAGTGTAAATTTTAGATTTGCTGACTGGGGAATGTTATCTGATTTCTTCAAACATTTCAACAGGCACATTACAGTAACTGGCTGTACATTGTGATGGCAACATTGGTGGTTGGTCTACTATTTATCATGTTACACTCACCCCACCTGTTTAGAAACCCAATGTATGATGCAGATGATATCGATGTAAGTAAGCCAAGAAACCCCAAGCTGTGTAATACCAACGTGATTGCCATTAGAAATGTTGTCAATATTCTGTCATGTGAACAACAAAAATTTTGTATTTTTCCATCTCCAGCCTCTATTTATAATTATCAATTACCGCTGTTTTTCATGGAAATCTTATCTATTCCCAGTTAAAAAATTTCGGAAATGATATTTCATTGAAACTCTTAGAGTTTGAATCACGAAGACTCATTACACCTTGTTTGTGAAGAGTACCGGTAAAGTCCTCTTCAGTTAGTTTTGTGTGTACAACAAGAAAACATTTTCTTGCAATAATAAGAAAGAAGTGAATAACTTTTCAATAAGTAGACCAATCAAGTAAAATGTGCATAAATTTCAAATGTTAGATATAACACTGTTTAATAAGTTAAAGTTTTATCTTGATACATGTAGTTTTATCTTTATGGTTTTGTCTGTATATAAATTTTCACAAAACACCCATGTTTTCTATTGCATCTTCCAGGAAGCTTTGCAAAATTTGACCGTTAAAGTTTTGTCCAAGATGAAGACGAGATGTTACTCTTACAAGAAGAGAAAACACAAAGGAGATGATGAGGAACCAAAGTGTTCCATTTGTCTGGAGAGATATTTTCCTAAGCAGGTTGGCTACAACTCATTCATTGGTTGAAATATGATATTGCATTCGCCACAAATATCTGTTGTCAACACTTCCCGAAATTCCTGTATCTCATAGCGGAGATTTTTGAATGGAATTTTTAGATAAAGTTGTAGATCTTGGCATACGGCAGAATGAGAGCATCTGACCATCTCACAGACCCTAGTTTACTCATCAATAAGTTTTTTGTTTGCCAATAATGCTGTGAACATCTATGTATGTACATTCGCGTGATCATCTCCATCTAGACCACTCACTAATATGCTCTGTGATACTCTCTACAGGTGATTCGAGTTTTACCATGTTCCCATGAGTACCATTCCAAATGTGTGGACACCTGGTTGATAAAACACAGAACATGCCCATTATGTAAACTCAATATCATAGGTAAGCAAGAAAAGTGAACAGTGACCTCAGTATGTCATCTGTTGTACATATTCAATCTTTCCAGTAGAGAGACTATGATTGACAGTGCCATGAGAGGCTTTAAAGTTAGTGGATGTATGTTAGTGTATTTATGTACATATTTGTGTTGAGGTGGGTGCCATGTAAATATACTATGATTGGTGTTTTGTTCCATTTCATTGAGCTAGATTGTTGCAAGCCTATGTTTTATATATGATTCTGGTGTATATAAACATCTGTTCTTATAATGCTGGTTGATATTAATGTCAGTTTTGAGGCTCCAACATATCACAGTGCAGTCAGCCAGCCACTATTGTGGTACTATTTCTTACTTTATAATTTCTGTTTTTGTATCTTCAGATCACAAGTTTGGTAATGTGAAGATTGAGACTTGAAAACACACCACAAATGCTTTTTAAGTCGGATAATAAGGTCCAAAGTATTCTGCTGATACCTCAAATTTTCCTCAATGACATGTTTGACCTCTTGACTCTTTTCATACAAAACATGTCCAGTCTATTGGTAATACCAATGCTATTTGATACAAACTGTGTGATTTACTCTCGTACTCTTAGCCTCTGGTTCCTTACAAACTCTTTCATTTACCTTGAAGTACAAGCAGTTCTGTGACATTTACTTGGGGCTCACGTACGTTGCGTAATTTTTTCTCCGTCTTCACCCATGGGGTTAGCCTGCAGGTATTGAAATCTTCAAAGCTCAAAAGCTTTCCCTGTCATACTTGGCTTATGCAGGATTTTATCACATTCTGCATCATTTACCTTGATCCGCAATGGGAATTCTTGCAGGCAAAGGCTGAAATTACCTCCTGGAATGATGGACGAGAGACTTAGTGGGATTCTTGTAGATTAATGACAGTGAGGTACTAATAGTGCAATTATGGTTTGAATGGACTTGACTGTGCAGGTCAATTGATAGAATCCCTGACAACGAAATTGTGTAAAAACCAATGAGACAAAATCATGGGACATTCTAACAAATAGCTCTTGGAACTTCATATCAAGTGTTGCTGGTCTTACAAAACAGTGACAATGGCTAATGCTATTTTACAAATTTATACTTTTAAATTGCCTTTTTGTGACACTCTATGAAAAGGTATTTTCATTTTACCTTTTGAAGCAGGATGATATTCTAAGAGTTCTGAATCATGATAAAAGTCACAAGTATAAAATCTCTATCATTGCTGAAGTTCCAAGAGAATTCTTCAGGGATTCAATGGTGTAGACATATTGTTAGACCATTTGATGTGACTCTTCCCTGAGAATATCACTCACGCTGTAGTATTTTCCCAATCATACTTAATACATATATCAGTAAAATGGAGTTCAGTAGTCTGACAATTTAGTTGTACCACCATACTTAATTCTCAGATCAACCTCATCAACCATTCTGTTCACAATTTTCACAGAGAAACCACTGTTTAAAAGGAAATGCCGAAGAAAAATTTGTTTCTTCTGCTTTCTGCTATACACCACTGCCTTAATACATTTTCTTCACTTGCATGGTGATACCTGTATTTTATGCAGAGTTTTAATGTCAGTTTCACCTCTAAGAAACGACAACTTTTTCAAAATGTATAGATAGTACATCCTTCTTTGACAAAGTCAACGGTATAATGGTACTTTGTTATACACTCACCAGGGTTCTACACAAGGGGATTTTGAGGGGCCGGCCACCCATCTGATTTTTTGAGCTTTCTATTCATATGTTAATAACTATACAGAATATTTTTCATGACAAAAGAATATGCAAATTAAACATTGTTATGTAAATTGACCACCCCTCTGTTTTTCCAAGCTATGGAGAACTACTGTTCACTGTTTACAAGCTAAACAAAAATTTTACCATATACCTTAGACTGAAAGATCAGTCACTCACAAGGATGCCCCTTCGAGCGACGGATCTATCAGTCTACTAATGCCTCAAATACAATGAGAAAAAATCTAAAATTTACAGCTTTTCCTGCTTTAAGTCCAAAATATCTTTCACGCCGATCAATATAAAGATATTAAATCAATATTTATAAATGCAATTGCCTCAATAATGTGAGATGTTTACAGAATACAGTAATCACAAACAGGTCAACGTACATGTATTTACTACAAATGAAGTAAAACTTGCAATATGATTTTAATGTTTTTAGTCTGAATATTTAAAGTGACTTTTAAATCTATGTGTTTGTTAAAAGAGATTCCAAATTTTAATTATGTTTTTGAGCATTCTGTGTTTAACATTTAACTTTTTATTATTCTAATGTGACTTTCATTTTCCAAAATTTGTTGAAATGTGGTGTTAATTTGCAATTGTCAAAATCTTTTAGTAAATCTGCAAGACAAAACAGTGATCTTTATCAGTGTCTTCAAGAATTATGTCACTCACAAAACTTTCACTGCACTTGGTTTAGTTACATTTATGTTTCTCTGAGTGTTCTTGAACTTGAATTCCTCGTATTGCAATATTGGTCTGGAAAAAGCCACTTCCGGGAAACTCAAGGTCATATAAAGAATGTATGTCTCTCTCACTGGTTGTGGCGTACCATCTTCAAATCTTGTAGATGCAGTTCCCTCTCACGTTCCTTGCTTTGACTGAAGCAAATTATTTCTCTAACAATGTTGGTCATCCCTTGATCCACAATCTTTAAAAAGATGTCCATTTGTGCTGGCTCATGGTTCTGGGAGATGAAGAAGTTCAAAGAGCAGATACTCTTACAGTGGTCTGGATGACATTGTTTGATATGACAAAGTTGATGAGTCCCCATCAATATCCCTTGCAGTGTTCCCATCTCCTGAAGAAAATGGTGTAGAACCTTGACTGTTGGATTATGATGTGCCCTGCTGCTTTTTAGAGTGTTATCTTCCCACAGTCTCCTTTCACTTCCAAGCTTGCCAATGCTATTCAACTTGGGATCTGCAGTGATATTTTCAGACGGATTGTTAGAAATGATGCATCTATAATTGCTTTCCAGTATGTAAAAAAATGAATAACACTCAGAATCATTATTATAATTGCTTTTATAAGCAAAAATGCCTGTGTGTGCAGTGGTCGACTGTAATGAGAATGGTTTCACTCACATAGCAAGGGAAGAGGAGGTAGATTAAGGCAAGATAATACACTCCATAAGGGGCATAACATCTTGTAAGCCACCAGTCTAAGTTCCTCGCTGTTTTCATAGGTAGATAGGACTACTGCAAAGGATATTGATAGAGACATATCATCTTTGCTATCCTGAACATTTTGTTGTCTGCTGTATGAATATAAAATGTTATGCATCTCAGAAATGCTATGTCATGACGGTGATTTTCAAAATACACTGATGAGACAATTGCTTATCAATATTTGTTACACTTTAGTGATGGGCTGCAAGTTCAATAAAACTGTAGTGCTTTGAAATTAAAACAGTTGCTTCATTTCCAATTGTCAGAACCACACTTGAGATTTATAGCATATGTGTACACAGTTTTACAGTATGGTATATTTACAGACAGATAATAAACAAAATGAAGATTTTTTGATTTGACAGAATGTTATCTTGTGTGTTCTTCAGTGACACACCTGTTGCATCAATCTAGAAAAAAATCAGATAGAGAGATGGTGATGTTTAGTCTGTTTGTTCACTCTTTGCTGTTCTGATTAGATCTACCCAGCTTTCTCAAGGTAGAATATGCCTTGGGGATAGATATAAAGGACATTTATAAGATATAAATTTGTCTAATAATTTTCTGTCTACTGCTTAGGGGTGGGGTGGGGTAGGGTAGGGTAGGGGATTCATTTTAAAGCTCTTCTAATTAGAAAAATCTTAACCATCTTAATTTTTGAAAATCAAAGATCCCAAAAAGGGATGGCGGCCAGTTTGGATTTCAAATATTTGGTAATTTGTTTGTGATCTTGTATCAAACTTTGCACAGTGACCCCTGATTTTTATTCTTGATTCGGTATGAGAACGATTGAAAGTTCTATTAAGGAAAGTTTGGACAAAAAGTTTAAGTCTACTTTTTCGAGGCACATACTACCTTAAGATGAGGCTGGCACAGAACCATGAGAATGCCAAGAATGGAGACTGTCACCATCTCGTACCTACCTGTCCAAGATTGTAATGTTGATAAAACAAAACTTGTTGACAATGAGGCCTTTCTGTTATGGTCGCTTTTATGATCAAAATGCAGGTTGGATTATTTACATAAAATCTAAGAATAAGCTTACCTAATGATATTGTCAGTAGGCCTATATTATATAACTGAAAAAATTGTACCTACTTAATTGAATATCTAGAAGTCTGAAAATGTTTCAAGCGTATGATAAAAGATTGTTTTTCAACGGATAAAGGCTGCCAATCTAATAGAAGAATGTTCTAATTAGTGTTTCAGGAAGGAAAAAAATAGCCTCCCCGACGGGGAATTGAACCCCGGTCTTCCGCGTGACAGGCGGAGATACTTACCACTATACTATCGAGGATTGGCGACCTCTATGGTCGCTTGGCGAGTACAATTATGTGAGAGAAAGCTGGACGCATTTTCATATACATAGCTGAAAATGAGCCAACGTTTTCAGACCTTTTACGTACCAAGTGAAAATTAAAATTTGTGGCATGTTAGAGTGGATTCTTAACATAAACATTCAAGTATTCAGACGCAGGAGTTTCGCCTCAACAGGATACAGATTGCTGCAGCTCGATCCGCGAGTCACAGTCGCCTACGCTGCGCCTACGTGCTCCGTAGACGTGTGTACATATGCCTGAGAAGGCACACACGTCTATGAGGCGCATAGACCCAGAGCGGAATAGACCACATCCACAGGTAACTCTATGGTCTGGTCTTGCACATCACCGCGCGCTGCACTGGCACGGACACCCGGATACAGGGCCGAGCAGAACCATTTAGGGGAGAACCATTTGATTTTTTTTTTTTTGGGGGGGGGGGGGGATGTATGGAGGAATCGGTATGGGAGCAAATTTTTTTTTCCTGTCACAGTGACAGCAATTTTTTTTCTACTGTCAGAGCTGCATCAATTTTTTTTTTTCAAATGGAGTAGCAATGCAATTTTTTTTTCTTTGTCATCAAGTTTGTGATGCGTTGTATATAAGGGAGCCGTCATTATTTACGCCTGAAACTCAGAAATTTCAGTGACACCCCCCGTCAACCATGATGATTTTCACAATTTACAGAAGTCAAAAAGTCCCATTTAGATAGTGCCTATGCCATCGAGATATTGCAACAGAAATCCTGAAATATGATTTCTTGGGTCAGAGAAGGGAAGGAAAACATTGAGTGCACTGAGTTGTAAGTAGACCTATGTAGTGGCATGCTTATATCATAAGTGCTGGAAAAAAACATAAGAATTGCTTGTGGTAAAAACATTTGCGCCGCCTATGGCGGCGCGCCGGCAAAGAATACATGAGAATAGGGTTTCCAAATTTTGCTAATTTCTGGTGCATTGTGACAATTTTTTTTTTCACTTCTGTCTGTTATGACAATTTTTTTTTCTCAGGCCATGGCAGGATCAATTTTTTTTCCTTCTATCTCACCTGGCGACAAATTTTTTTTTCTCAAAATCCTCCATACCCCCCCAGAAATCAAATGGTGTTCCCCTTATTTCTGGGGGAGTATAGGAAATGGGTATGTCAGCGAATTTTTTCCCCGTCTCTATGACATCGGTTTTTCAATTGTCATCAAATCATTTTTCGGTATGAAGAGACAATGCAATTTCCCCCCTCAGAATCCAATTTTGTAACATTCGGTTCATCATGTCACTGGTTTAAATCTGTAGGATACTTAGGGCCTAATAAACCTATGACTTGCCGTGTTCTGTGCAAGTGGCAATTAGCCCTGCGTACAGGTATGTGTGTTCCCGGCGTTATACGGCCTCCACCACAGTAGTGGAGCCGTATAACTCCGGGAACACACATACCTGTACGCAGGGCTAAAGTGGCAATAAACAACTGTTCACAATACATACATACTTCTGCTAATTAAATGTTAGCTACAAGAGACAACTGGTAGAAAATCCATTCTGAGCTCCGCGTACTTATGAGTTCCTTGCCTTCAGTCTGTACCAAGAGCCGGAAAGAAATATCATGTGTATAGCTGCAGTAGGCCTACTGCAACTCGAGGTTTTCCCTGGGTATTTGGGTTAGACATGAAAACCTGTAGCTCTGGTTTTGCCGTCAAACCGGCAACCCACATACCTAGGCAAAAACTGCAACACTGCAGCTAGCATGTGCAGTGTGATCAATTCCAATATATTACAGCATGTAGTACAAACACGTACTACCAAACAGTTCTCAGTTGCATGAGTAGATTGACAGTGACTGCAATCTTGTAATTTCTAAGAATTCTTATAAAAAGTTCTCATTGACCTGCATAATTAAATCGAAATACCGGAAACTGTAGGCATAGTACTTAGAGAACAGTAATACTGTTATTTCATTAAAACTTTCAGTAGGCTCCATAATGGCACAGGCAAACTAGGAGTAAGCTGAAATAGTCTAAGAAACATATTATTTTCTTCATTATTGAAAAATAATATCATAAATTGAAATACTGATATCAATAAAATCGTGTTAATAAATATAATATTAGGCTTATTTTCGTAAATATTAAAAAATAATACTATGACATATATTGGTATCAATAAAACCGTGTTAGTATCTCATCAGGGTTGAGCTTCCTTTCTGCTTTGCAGAACTCGATAAAATCACTGAACACGTATGGATTATGTGTAACATAGGTCGGGGCGTCCAATATACAGAAGTATAGGCCTACTTCTATTTAACACTCCGGACTATCTTACAGTTGCAAATAAACCATACACGTTGAGTGATTTTCATCGAGTTCTGCTAAGCAGAAAGGAAGGATTGATATCAATATTTCATAAGCTTAATTAATATTATCACGATATTATTTTTTAAATAGTTTATGAAACTAATATTATTAGACTACTAAC
Source organism: Ptychodera flava (assembly GCF_041260155.1). NCBI lineage: Eukaryota > Metazoa > Hemichordata > Enteropneusta > Ptychoderidae > Ptychodera > Ptychodera flava. The sequence continues at coordinate 19,092,009 of NC_091939.1, read as the reverse complement.
TTGTGGTTCGCCGGTGTATTGGTAAACGTATTTAAAATTGTGCCACCATGCTAGATTTCGATTCAAGATAAAACGAACAGTTACATAAAGTTCTTTCTTATCTGCTTCTGTGGCAATCATAGCTAGAGGGGTTATCCGATTCCGACTGAAGTATCCCATCACGTGCACCACACGCATTGCCGGAGATGCCGGCTTTCATACAACTCTGTGCGTGCTATGAAGACAGCTGTAGTTCGATCATTCAGGGCAAAGCATTTCAAAATGTGTAAAAAATAACACTAAATGGACAATTACTTGCTGAAGTGACTATATTTTATAAAACCACGACTTGAACCAAGTCTAGGCCTTGAGGAGCATTTTACAGATTTAAGAAATCTGCGTTGACCAGAAATGACAATGTTTCCAGTCTCAAGGTACAGGTCTAGGCGCCTCAAATGTGAAAGACTTAAAAACTTTTGTTTGAACTTTCTTCAATGAAACGTTCGACCATTCACCGAAGAATAAAAAATCAGAGGTCCTCATGCAGAGCTTGGAATTAGAGAAACACTAATTTGAATACCTTATATATTTGCCCTTATTTTAAATTGAACTTAGCCGACATCCCTGTTTTACTGTTAACTCTATGGGAAAAAGTAAAATTTTCGATTCTCAAAAACTAAGACGGTGAATTTTTTCTTACTCAAAGAGCATTAAAATGAGCCCCTAACGATAGATCAAACTTGCATTGTGAGAGTCCGAATATATGTACCCGAGTCGCATTCTATCTTTTGTAATCGGCGTTTTATTTCTGTGACCGCCGAAATTGGAATATGAGCCGTGTATTATGTTTTCCCATGCATGCGATGTGTCTCAAAAAGTAGATCGCAAGCACACATTTTTTCACTGGGTCTGTTGATTTTCTTGACTGCCCAGTGCTGTCTACAAAATATGCATTTATGAAGAAAATAACGATATAAATGAAAATCACAAATGTAACATAATCCATCTCACGAAATGCTCCCTCATATTCTAACCGTGGTTGCAAAAATAAAGCCTCCCCGACGGGGAATTGAACCCCGGTCTTCCGCGTGACAGGCGGAGATACTTACCACTATACTATCGAGGACATGCCGAAGGATGCGAAAACTAAGTTTATCAAACAGAACAATCAGGTCATCATAATTTATCGAAATCGTTATCACCTGGCAACTACACTGTGGTGATAACCTAGGCCTACTGGTCTTTTTTAGACCTGTTACAATCAGGAGTGCCCTAAAAAGCAAAAATACACGTGAATGACAAACAAATGCACAAATAATTCAATCAACTCGATAAATTATAAAGTTAACACTACTATACAGTGAAAAGTTCAAATTTGCACCATTTTTGTATCGCTTTCTTATACGCCAATATGCTTATCGCCCCGTTCTCACGCTATAGATCGAAGAAGGAAGCCGTTTTGGGTCTCCGGGCGCCGGGTTCTCTACGATTTCAGGAATACGTAGTCACAGAAATTCCGAATTACCCTTTCAGGTGAATCGTTGCGTCCTCGCCATCGTCAAATAAACTGCGTGGAGAAGTTGTGTAGGACAGACCAGTCTGTGTACGAAACCATCTGTTGATTTATAGTTGTTTCAGTATGCAGTTTGTGCATTTGTTTGTCATTCACGTGTATTTTTGCTTTTTAGGGCACTCCTGATTGTATAATATCTGATCACGAAAAGACGTAACATAGTCGTCGTAAAACGTTGCTGTGGAGAAATATTTATTCTTAATTTCATGGTTTATATACTGCCCTACGTTACTTTACTGTGTGCATTTCTACTGTCCGACTAAGTTTTTCTGCACATCCGCGTAGGGATACGGTGACTCGCAAAGGCAGCATTCGTACAAAATTTACGTCTCTTTGAAAAAGATCAGATATAATTTTAGTAAGCACCAAAAAGTACACAATTGAAATAAGGCTTTTATACAACATTAATTTCAAATTTAAGTCGGTTTTCTAAGTTTGGAGGCGCTTTTTCCTGGTACGATATTTCGACAAAATTACCTCCCCGACGGGGAATTGAACCCCGGTCTTCCGCGTGACAGGCGGAGATACTCACCACTATACTATCGAGGAATCTTAATGCCCTCTAAAAATTACATCATCAAAATCTCATTTTTATTAATAAACACGTAGGCCTACTGAACGACAACAATAGGCATACAAAGAGCTTTTGATTGTTTCAAAATGAATGCAATTGTCTGCTTTAACCTTTGTTGCGGTACTATATTTGGACGGTAGTTTATTTCTCAAAGAAAAGGGGCCACCGCCTTACATTCTACTGACGCTTATACACAACTGAAAGAAAAAAGAATCACAGACAGGGGAAAATTACAATTTTGACAATCAATAACAGGGAAGGGGACATCTGTTGCTCCTCAATATCGCTTATAAATATATTGCTAAATTAAACAAATATAATTACCAGGATTCTGTAAAGATAACAATATGAAATGCCTTTATTCAATTGTTAGATTTTCATTTACAGAGGCAGGTAAAATGTTACTACGAAGTTCAGTCTAAGATGTTCACTGTTCAAGGCACTAAAAATGAAATTCAGCTTCAATTACCGATACGTTTATTTTTTCCCCGCAAAAATAACAATTTCGTTGTCGTATATCTGTATTTGTGTGTCTTCCTGTTCCAATTGCAAGGGAATGGTTTGAACAGGGGGATTTTGACAACGCAAATTTTAACTTCAGTAATTGGACATGCTGTAAATAAGGCCATTTAAGAAAATTCTTTGTTTGCCGTCCTTGGATTTTTGAAAAACCTACCAGCCAGCCAGGGAAAAAAAAACAAACAGAGACAAAAAACACAAGTGTAGTGACATAAGCTCAACTTTTATTTGCTTTCCTTTGGAAAAATAATATTTTTATCAGTAGTACTGTTTTGTTTGTTTTCTTAATTTTCTCTGAAAACCTACCAGCACGTGGACGGCAAACAAAGAATTTTATTTAAAGCGCCTAACTCTTTGTTTCAAGTTTTAACTTGAATAAGAATAGAATCAAAGGTGAGGTGATTCATTAACTGCAGCATGCCACTCTTGCCTACATCAATCTTTAAGAAAATACAGATAAAAATGTGCTGGAATTACCCATTTGCTGTTGCAGCCATGCCTCACCGAAACTACATTTCATATAAAGTAGCTCTGTCATCTTAGTGACCCAGTTTATTTTACCCACTTCGGCCAACTTTTTCAACATATTGCAGCGCTATACTGCCGATGCGTGATACTGTTTTGCATATCATGAAAACGATGGAACGCCTGAAAGACGCGTCCCAAGTCGCATAAATTATCAAGAAATACTAGAAGGGTTGAGATTAACAATGTCCAACATCATGATTTGGGCAGAAAATACCTTGGAAATTCCTTGATCTAATTTGTGATGTACCATGCTCTATACTTGGTAAGATATTATATTGCTGAAGGGAGACTACTTTATAGTTTCTTACCTTCGTCATTATTTCGTACACGAGTCGATAAGATAAGTATTTGCAATAAACTGTCGGCAAACTTTACTGTACAAATTATGCAAAATAAATAACAAAATATTATATTATATCATGGTGTCAGTCACATCAGTGCATAGTTCTTGTTTGATTACAACTCACGCCTGCCGTCGTGGTATAAAAATGGACTTACTATAGCATGTATAGGTTAATGTGGAAACAAAAGTGTTTAGATAGCTAGCAGAAAAAAGTCGGCGATATTCCTATTTAACAGCATTATTCTCCTGTTTCATATAACATTGATAATATATCGCAATTTAGAATGGCAGCAATAAATCAAAACACAAAAGGTTAAATGTGAGTCCACACTTTCATTGAATTTTCTTGAAATGTACTCAAAAACACTTCCTACTTTACGGAAAAGATACCGGTGAATAAAAAAAGTGTATGTTTGACAACTGAGGGCGCTCTTTTATCAACAAATTAGAGATCGTTAGAAAGTTCCGTTTTAGTAAACGAATAAACGACTAAACGACTTCTTTCTATGGTTTTGGTTAAGCCGTGACTCTATTTAATACTATTACTAGTGACACTTTATTAAATACATGAACCTGTCATTAAAAATGTAATAGGGAAACAAAGATAGAACAAAATCACATTCAATATAAGAAGCTACTATTTCAGACAACTAAATGATGTATTGTCACTAAAAATAAAATTTGTACCTAATTTATCATGAACAGACAAAGTTAAACTGGTCTTGTCTTATGGCTGTATTTTATCACAATACAACTTCTTCGTTATGGTTATTCTGTAATATCAACCACGGTGTCTTGTACACTCTAAACCTTTTCACCCCATTATCATTGGTAGAGATCCACCATGATTGTGAGAGAGTTCAAGGTATGTAGCAATGTCAAGTGTTAAAGCTTGATGAAATAGCCTGCATATGTGGATTCAAAAGCGAATTTATGTTTGGGAACAACACAATATTCTATACATATGTATACTATGTTGACAAATTGAAGTTTGGGATTTCCGTAGTAATATACAGAATGAAATCATGAAAAATTGTCGAAGGATACAGCCACTGACCCTTGAATATTACATTTGACACAAAAATGAGAAAAAAACTTGTCAGTGAGCAAAACAAGGGTTCATTATAAAAATACTTAACGTGATGGCTGGTAGAAGTTTAGTTACCAACAGAAGTTTTTGATTCACTGCTGTTCTTTCTTTGATATTAGTGATAGACATCAATTTATGTTCAACAGTTCTGGACATTTGGTTATGTATAGAAAGCGTAAAATACGTTCACAGCTCATTCAAAATACTTATAAATGCGCACTTTAACCAGCTCATGTTAAAGAGGCACTCCCACTTGGTAACATTTTTAAAACACATTTTTTTAATGCCAACGGTCGATATTTGACGTGGCGACTGCGCGTGGATCGCGAGATATCGATAAAAACATGTCATTTCCCGAGCGTATTTTTCACATCCCGAAGTTTTACGATCGTTTCTGATTTTGACCCGAAATCCCCGAAGGTTTGTTGTCGTGCTGATTGACGATATTCTAGGGAGTCTACAATAAGTTCGAACGACGCAATTAATTTACTTCCCACTGCAAAGACTTTATATACAGCATTATGCCATTACCTCAGGTAAGTTTTGTAAAACTTCTCCTTAGTTTTTGTCGTTTTCATTATTCTAAATCAGTTGTACTATATTTTTAACCAATACCACATAAAACATCAGTTTTTACGTGTCAAATATTAGCCGCCTCCGATGACTACATTTTGTCGTCTGCCACACAGTACGCCGCGCGCGTGGTATGCGTCTATGCATACCACTCGGCGGCCGCTATGTATCAACCGCATGTAACTGTGCTAGTCACCTATGCGAATTCTGGTGGAATCAAACTTTGTTTTCCGTTTTTTCTCAGAGTCAGTAAGACTAGGCTTCCCCCAGGGGGCATGACCGATCACCGACGCGAGTGGTACTGTGGCATACAACAGCGTAAGCGTAGACTCGTACTCCATAGCTTAGTTGACAATGGCCCCAGTGCCGAACGTTCGATGTTCGGAAGCTGAATTTAGGTGGGCCACCGGAATTCAAACTTTTACTTTTTTGAGGACATGTTTTTATCGATATCTCGTGATCCGCGCGCAGTCGCCACGTCAAATATCGACCGTTGGCATTAAAAAATGTGCTTTAAAAATGTTACCAAGTGGGAGTGCCACTTTAAAATCCTAATGCTACAACTGACATGTCAGCAATTTCACCAAAACAGAATAAAATATAGATGGACGATGGACACACACATATATGTATGTATGTATGTATGTATGTATGTATGTATGTATGTATGTATGTATGTATGTATGTATGTATGTATGTATGTATGTATGTATGTATGTATGTATGTATGTATGTATGTATGTATGTATGTATGTATGTATGTATGTATGTGTGTATGTGTGTGGTATGTGTGTATGATGTATGTATGTATGTATGTATGTATGTATGTATGTATGTATGTATGTATGTATGTATGTATGTATGTATGTATGTATGTATGTGTGTGTGTGGGGGTGGGGTGGGTGGGTTTATCGATGAATGGATGTATGTATGCATGTATGGATGGATAGATGGAGGATGGATGGATGGATGTATGTATGTATGTATGTATGTATGTATGTATGTATGTATGTATGTATGTATGTATGTATGTATGTATGTATGTATGTATGTATGTATGTATGTAATATTATATATTATATTGATTATACATATATACATACATACGTTTTCACCTTTTTGATACCTTTGGCACAGGTGGGGGGTCACGTCACTCTGTTTTTGATAGTTGAAATGGTGAAAGGGTCAGCCTGTTTTGTCTTTTTCTTTGGAGTTGTTCAGCCACTTTTTGATGTCCGCAAAAATAATCCACCGTCGCCCCCTCAGATCGAAGAAACTGACGAGTCCCTAAGCGTAATCACATGTCGATATCACCTGCACTTAATAGGGTGCGTGATAAAGTAGTCAATGCCATCTTGCAAACAAGCTGCTTTCAGAGTTTTATACGTAAACGATCTGGGTGAAGTGGCTACAGCTGTAGCTGTACAAAGTATATCACAAGAGCTGTCCTTTGTTCGGTTTTCATGATGACAGCAGTCCACGATCAGAAATGCTTAAATGAATCCGATTACATAGACGAACATAATACATGTCATACTTTGAAAGGCCATACAAACATACTGAAACAGACTTTAATATGCTACTGTAGTATACTGCTAAATGTTGCATTTATATAGGCAAGCTAGCTGTCATCATCAATATCTGCGATAACAATAAAAAGTAGGTAGACGACACGGGCTGTATCTGTGGCGTCATGGCGTAAGACCTGTCTTGGTGTTCCTGTACCTTATTTTAAGCTGCATGATTTTCACTCATGCATGCTTTACTAAATGGCATTAAATGCTGCGTGGGCTGATTATTTCATATGCAAATGGAATCATACGTAAAGTAAAAACAACATTTCGACAGATGGGGCTGGCCTACACAAAAGTGTATTTAAAAGCAGAGCCAGAACGGACACTTATTTTTCGTACTCTGATCGACGACTATATTTGCGTTTTCACGCGAAACCCACGTACATTGAGGTTCATATATGCGCATAATAACGTTGACAACGTATGGACGTATACGCAGGGAAAGTGCAGAAACTACAAGCGATGTCTCAAAAAGAATCTCCCCGACGGGGAATTGAACCCCGGTCTTCCGCGTGACAGGCGGAGATACTCACCACTATACTATCGAGGACCTTATTGAAGCTGTTGATATCAATGATAATGAACATTTAGATGAGGCTATGGACTATAAATCAATAACATCAATAACATGAGAACATCAATAACATGAGCAAATTCCTTTGGATTATCCATTACCAGTAATTTAACGTAACCGAAGACATATACGGCTCTTATTAATTCTCATACAAAATAGTAACTATGACAGTGTTCTTAACATGTTTTTTATGTATTTGTTGCCGATTTAACATGCATTGATTTTAACATTGCCAAACAGAACCTTTCTTCTCGCTAATACGAAAGCTTCAAAAAGCAATTACAATTTAAATTTCGTTGGTTTCCCATTTTTGATGGGCAAATTTCATTTCTATGATAGCAAACCCAGGGTAGTTCGCACCTCGGAGACAGATATTGGGACTCTCAAACTTTTACAATTCTTTTCTGATCTACCACTTGTGGGGGTTCATTTTGATGCTCATGGAGAAAGAAAAATTATCGTCTTAGTTTTTTGAAAATCCAAAATCCAAAATTTTATTTTTTCTCTGTAGAGTTAACAAGGGATGGCGGCCAGCTTGAATTTCAAATATCAGTAAATCTTGGATAATTTGTTTCTCTAGTACTAAAATTTGCATGGTGACCCCAGAAGGGTTCAAAGATCCCTGAAGGAAAGTTTGAGCAAAAGTTGAATTCTTTTACTTTCGAGGCGCATAAGCTTACTACCTTAATTTGACATTTTTCATTATTTCATTGGTAAAAATTAAGATTCGATTATCATTATCATAATCTATATGTTAAGTTTGAATAATAAAAACAGTTGTTTGAGATATTATATTTTTTCCCGATTGTTTGTCACTTGTTTTATCTGTTTTTTTTTGGTCCCGTAACCACTTTTAACACGATTGGAACTAATTTGGAATAATTGGATGGTGAAGTAATGTCGATTTAATTTACAAATGTTATCTCATCTGCTTTTCTTTTTATATTACAGATTTGTTTTTATGAGTAATTTACGATATTGCAACATTCAGCTATATGGCACCTAACACTTTTAAGAAATTGCAAAATATGAAAATCCAATTATCCCAAATTAGTTCCAATCGTGTTTTTTATTTCTGCTTATTAAAACTCCCATGTTGATACTGATACACATGGTTTTAGACCGCATTAATCCACATACGTTTGAATTCTAAATAAATAAAAGAAAAAATCAAATAAAAGAAAAAAAACTACTATCTTCAACCATACGACAAAAAGAGTCAAAGTGGTCGTAACTTCAAATACTTAAATGGCGGACTTTGAAACCTCGTATATAAATTTCACTCCCTCCTGCAGCATTCATATACAGCATTCTATTTTGACAATTTACTCTAGGCTTACACATACAACTTGGAAAATGACATACCGAGGAAAAATGCAAAGTTGTTTGTACCTGAGCATCTCAGTGAGAAGCAGCAGCTGCAAACTCACGTCAATCCGATGAATGTGCGAAATAAAACTTTTTTCTACACCACATTAGCAACTCGGAGCGCCTGTGGGAGGGATTGTTTGATGTTTGCAAGAGCTGGTCGGAGGCATTTGTTTTAAGTATGCTGTTACATAGTGTGTGGATTGAATGTGGGTGCTAGGATACTTGCCACGTGCGCCTTGGTGTGGTTAAGGAAGGTATAGCGAGTCATAAGTCATACAAAGGTCTGAATTCATGGATTTACGAGACCTTTATGACAGGAACATGACGTCAACATACACCTGAGAGATGGCATGTTAGGAAAGCAAAATTAATCCAAATCAACTGGGAAAACCATCGACGTCGTGGAAACATTATTCCACACACAGGTGGGCCGAGACAATTATATGGCTAACGGGATTTGGATATCTGTTATTTGATGTTCAATTCGGGAAGAGATATGGGACTTTGCAAATCATAAAACCATATCGATAGTCAGTAGTGTAATCTCAGTTGCTTGTTTATGGCTTTGAAGGTGACATGAAATTAAAGTTTCAGAGTTCCTAATAAAATGACGATAGCAACTTATCGCCAATCCGTTAGTTTTATATATTTTGAACAGTTTACATAATAATCGACACAACAATTCCCCTAACAAACAAACAAACAAACAAACAAACAAACAAACAAACAGCGGACAGGTACACTTGACGTACCTCAGGTACTCCCGAATTCAGCACTGCAAGCACTACAATGACAGGGTGACTATGCAATCATTCATCTCGCAAATCAGGGCAGGGGATAATCTGTAAGATAAGTCATTTAACAATGACCGCGATAAATTCGCCACTACTTTACTCAAATTGTTGAATTTGTTAATCTTCTGTGTTACTTAGGGATGGAATTTCATCTGTTCCCCTACACGATCGTCGTGTGTATGTTGTCTGTCTCTGCTCGTCGTTGAAGCTATAACTTCTGAAAAACTCCAGTTTACTGATTGCCTCCAGATTGTCACTTTCACGTCAAATAAAGAAGAATAAAATAAGAAAAATAGAAGCATAATATTTAAAGATGTTTTGAAAGGGTGTTTGTGTATCGTCAGTCTGATTCAAAAGCTTCCTTTCCATACTCAAATCACACAACGCTCACAAGGTCTGACCATAAATATCAAAGTACGTTTGGTGTTTACAGCAATTTATTCAAACACATTTCATTTATTCAGTTTCGTCCCGTCGTTCAGGAGGTTACGTAATCTATGATGATACAATAAGACAAAACTTAGACCGGTTACCTTCACTTGTTAAAGTGGTTCAAGATGGCCTATGGTGTTAATAGTGTTTGTGTGTAATTTCATTACTTGATATCCCTTCCATTATTTGATCTGTTTCGACGTCATATTATATATTTGATATAATTAACTTTTAAGAAGCGTTGAACACCTAAACCCAAACTGACGTCATTTCCTGTATGCAAATTCAATTTTTTTGTGTCATAGAGCTCCTTTAAAAAGTTCAGATAGTTGTCATACTTATCGGTATACGAAGTAACAGCGGTGTGACGAACGCAAATCCAATCAATGTGTGTTTAAATTCTTATCAAAAACCTCGGGAGTCTGTCATCGCGAGTAATGCGAAAGTCAAATAAATGGAATACACGTATAATCCGTCTAACGCATGTCATATTTCAAAGTTCAAAGTAAAACATACACAGAACAGGTGTTACAAAGTTTCATTTTAACAAGTAATGAAGTCAGTTGGTCGGTCCATGCGTTATGCTGTACTGGTGGTAGGATTCGTTTTATTTGGTATATTTTCTGTATTGTATATATATAACTCTCTCTCTCTCCCTCTCTCTCTCTCTCTCTCTCTCTCTCTCTCTCTCTCTCTCTCTCTCTCTCTCTCTCTCTCTCTCTATATATATATATTATTATTATATATGATATATATATATATTTATACACACACCACACACACACACATATTATATATATATATATATATATATATATATATATATATATATATATATATTATATATACGGCTAGTTTTCAATCGGATTCGAACCCACAACATACGGCATCAATGTTTATTATTAAACACATAACTTCCCTCTGAAGGGAAGAAAAGGGTTACAAAAACAAAAGAGGAAGTTACTCAAACGAAACCAAAAGTGTTTCGAAGTAATAATACGAAAAGAAATAAATTCAAACCAAAAAAAAAACCAAATCAAATGATGATTACATTTCTGATAGGCGTTCCATTCTCAATTTCATACATGTAGATATGTATTGTGCTAGAGGAATTGATATGCTAGTATTTTTCATTATGAATTCAAATTTGTTAGGCATATCATAAAATGCGGTATTATATTTTGCAGCTGCAGCGAACAAGAGATTTCTTTGGCTGGTGTAAAATTTGCAAGAAATGATGAAATGTTGTTCATCTTCTACAAATTTACTATCGCAAAGTTCGCAGATTCTTTCATGTACCGGAATTTTATTGTGGCGTCCTGTTTCAATTTTTAATGAATGATTACTTAATCTAAATTTGACAAGACTGTCTCGGAGATCAATATTATTGATAGTAGTAATGTAATTTTCAAGCTCGATACTTTGTTTAAATATTCTGTATGTTCTCAATTTATTTTTTGCATCTTTATTCGTTCTTTTATCATCTTGGATTTCTCTTTCCCACAATTCATCGTATGTGCCTTTGAGTTTGCCATAAATTTTGGTCGATTCAGACCTAGTGATAATTTGATCGGAATTAACCAGTTGCATTACCCCGATATTAGTACAGATTGACTCAATCTTACAATACCACTTGCTTTTCAGAGTTTTGTTAACAAGGAATGCTTCCTTTAACAGACAGTGTTCGCTATTATTAAGTCTATTAAAGTATTTGATCATCTGTTTTTGAATAAAAATTTCGATGGGATAACGACCAAGTTCACTGTATGTTGCAAGTTTTGATGTGTTTCTTGAAATTCCCAATAAGAATCGGCAAAAGCTGAGGTGAACGTCTTCTATAGCTGATTTGGAGGTACACTCGTGTCCCCATACCTCACAACCATACCCAAGAATGGGTCTGATAAGTTTATCAAATAATGATTGTGCTAATGGGACATTTAGATTTCTACCAATTTTTTCTTTTAAAAGGTACACTGCTTTCATACCCTTTTTCTTCAGATTTTCCTGCCCTGTTTTAAATTTTCCATTTGCACTTAAGACCAAACCAAGGTAGTTAAATTGTTTAACTATTTTAAGCTCCTTGCCCCCAATAAAGAATACGTGATTATCCAAATATCTGTTAGACTTATTAAATATCATAATATTTGATTTATCCGTGTTGACCGTTAAGTGCCATTTTGTAGTGTACATGGCTAATTTGTCCAAACAATTTTGTAGTCCTTTTTTGGACTTTGACAGAATGACGATGTCGTCAGCGTAGAGAAGACAGCTGATGCTAGTCTTATCAAGGGTTGGTGGGTCACACTTTTCATTATCAAAGATGTTTGGAAGGTCATTAATGAACAGGTTGAGAGTGTTGGACTTAGGTTACATCCCTGTTTTACCCCTACGGTAGATTGGAATTGTTTGGTTAGACCCCCATTAGTTTTAATCTTGTACGTCATATTTGCTATACATGGATTTTATAATACTATACATTTTGCCTGTTATATTGTTTCTCAAGAGTTTAACGTAGAGGCCACCATGCCAAACACTGTCAAATGCTTTTTTTAAATCGATGAAGCACGCATATATTTTAGTACATTTTTTACTTTTGTTTGTATTCGAACATTCACTATGATACAGATACTTATTGACAATGGTTTGTAATATAAACATGTTATCGGAGGTACGGCAGTTTTTCCGAAAGCCAAATTGTTGTTCAGTCAGTTTCTTGTTTTCATTCAGGTATTCTGTCAATCTATGATTTAATATACTAGTGAATAATTTTCCTAAACAGCTTGAAATAGCGATTCCTCTATAATTTGAAGGGTTTGTTTTTGAGCCTGATTTATATATTGGACAATTAGACTAGTATTCCATGATTTGGGCATTACTCCAGAATTAAGGACAACATTAAACATTTTCCAAGAGCACTTGTGAGATAGTATCCTCCACATTTAAACATTTCATTGCACAATTTATCTTCTGCAGATGATTTATTGTATTTGAGTTGCCCTATAGCGCGTTGAATTTCATGGTTTAGAATAGGACCGTTTAAGAAGTCGTTTTGTTTATCATAATCTGATCAAGATTCTCAAGTTCTTCCATAATGTTAGCTTCATTTGTGTTGTAATGAATAATATCTGGATTATAATCGTTGTTAAGCAGCATTTTGAAGTGGTTTAACCAATCAGAAGGAGTTATAGACTCAATTGCAGAATTACTGTCACAAGTCGCCTAGCTGAGAGGCCACAGACAGAACCGCTCGGATAAATCTCCACTCCCAAAAAAGAGTGGTTCAATAGCCGGCTAAGTTGTTATATTTTTCTGACTGAGACCGCTCAACACGTTGTAGAGTTCGTGAAGCACTCACGCACGCATGCTCACTATCATACTGATTGATTGATAGATTTTTTTAGCACTTAAAAATAACCATACAAAGACAGAAGTGCTGGATAACACAGAAAAGTTAAAAACTTATTTCCACTGTGGTCCCACATTTCCACTGTGGTCCCACAGTGGAATGTATAACACATCATACATCGCACATACACACTGTATCGAAGCGAAGAAACGAATTTCATCGCTTTAACTGGGCGAACAATAACCTCGGGGACAATTCTGTCCACCAGCAGTGTTACCAACCCAGGGTAGAAAATACGGCTAGTTTTCAATCGGATTCGAACCCACAACATACGGTATCAGTCGCCTATATATATATAATATATAATATATATATATATATATATATATTATATATATATATATATATATATATATATATATATATATATATATATATATATATACATGTAGGTGTGTTGATGTATATATGTATGTTATACACCTACATGTAGGTGTGTTGATATATAGTATGTATATACATTTCATATCAGTTATATATACACACAAACGCGCGCGCACACACACACACACACACACACACACACACAAAGGGCATGGAGCTTGCCTGAAAGCCCGGGGACAGTGGTATGCCTTATGCCGAAGAACAATTCGGAGAGTTCCTCTTGTCACTCACTCACTAGTGTATTGATGTTTGCTTCATCAACTTGATCCGATAATGCTGTCCACACATTTGCAGGTACTCCATAGGATATCAATCAGTTTTGTAGTGCGTCAGCAACTGATGACAGGCAAGTTTGATGATGTTGGCGCACAATTGGTAATATACGCAGTACAAAAATAGTTTACTCGCAATACTATTTTTTCAGATGAAATAGTGAAAATGGCAAAAACACCGGAGGTGTATTATATCACAACACCGTTTCCAACTGACTAAGGACGAGCCAACACACACATATATGGAAAGCTTGTCGCTAGTTGGTGTTGTGACCACAGATCTATATGGTCGTGTTATATTTCAAAGTACTAGATTATATCAGTCATAATGTCTACCTTGAAACGTTGCTAACTGGTAATAGAGCTGATGATATGGACCTATATCAATTTTTAACTACCCTATGGGTGGTTTGCAGCATAACCGAGAGACAAGAGTGTACAAATTAACACAGAGTGACAAGTACGCATAATACCTGACGGTACGTCCAGATTAGGCATTGCAATGCAGGGATGATGTGTCCAAATGTGCTTGACCCGTGGGGGCAATCCTCTTAACGTAACGAGAATTGTTGAACTGCTCCACTCTGGTATCTCAGTTTATTTATTATTTATGTCTTGTTCTGGTGCAGTAGTAACGCACTCAAAGACCTGGTACTGTATTTCAACACAGACAAGGAGTTCTCCTTGTCTGTGATTTCAGAAAAAAGACATTTTTCCTCAATAAACGAGTATGTAAAACCAAAGTGATTTAAAGGGACAAAGATGCTGTTTTTTGGACATTTTAATAATGGCCGCATTGTGATAATACAAGACATTTCATATTTGGTATAATTAATAAATATTGGCATATAGCGATGCTATTTTTATCTCCTTAATTCGTCATTATCACATGCATTTTATTTTCAGTTTGATTTTGATTCAGTCTCATGATGTTTTGTAATAACTTTACTACATATATTTTCTAGCACAGTGCATCCTATTCACTCCCTGACGTAATGGCAATATCGTGGACACAAAAGTCGCTGCCGTATTTCATTATGTTTTGTGAATTTTTGTATCATTTGGGATGTAGATATTACTAGTCGAACCTTGACCATTCTGAAAGCAGTTAACAAAACTAACCTCACATTCGTTCTTCCAATGTCATCATGTTTCGCCAATATGTGATATGAAGAACAGGAAGGGAAACAGTTTGCGCTGTCGAGAGAGTACTTCGAGAAAAAGAATAGATAGAAAATAGAAAAAACTATAAACAAAGGAAAGGTTTTGATTGGGAAGCAAAGAAGACTTCATCAGAGCAAAAATATTCAAAATACTGTTTCGATATGTATAACGACGCTGGGGTTGGGAATGGAGGAACTTGCTTCGTGGCAAAACTTTGTAATTCTTTATTCGGCATCCAGCAACCTAGCGACCGTGCGCTGTTAGACAATTCGATGTCCTTTGGCACAAAATGTAGACCTCCCCGACGGGGAATTGAACCCCGGTCTTCCGCGTGACAGGCGGAGATACTTACCACTATACTATCGAGGATCTGTCAGCAGCGTGGCCTTATGACTCTTGATATTAATTCTTTTAGTAAGAAACGTGCTCTCCGGGATCGGAATTTTGAAAGAATTATAGAGTTTCAACATCCCCGAGAAATCTGTTTAGTAAAACGCCACTGTTAAAAAATAAAAATTAATTTGAATTAATTAAAGGATTAAAGGTTATGGGAAAGACGCTACGCTATCAAAACTGCAGACTAAAGAAGTCGCATTATATCAAAATTACAAGTCACCCTTCTTTCTGGATTGAGTTACTTTTTCTGCGTTGGACAGATTCAAAAGAGTCAGCAAACTTTGATATATGCTTTCCGTGAAAACAACACCTCTGATATTAAATAGAATATTTTGTGTGCGCTTTCTGTCACGGTCTTGTTCATTGCGCATGAAAGGTGACATGACGATACCAGAATCGATTTGTCTTCCGTGTGAGACTATTTAGATTTGAAAGAAGTAGCACCGCTTTCTTCAACATTCCCTTATACAACTTTCCGGAAAAAAATAAAAACCAAACTGATAGTGCTTGAACCTTTGAATAATTATAACGCGGCAGCTGTTAACACTTCATGTAATCCGATAAAAGTTCCCTTTCAGTTATAATGAGAGACATTTAGATCCCAAGTTAAGCACAAAACAAACTGAGTGTATACACTTAGTCTAACCTGCTTCTCCGTACTTTGAAGTTCGACACAAAAAGCAGGTGTAGATAATATTTTAGTTTTCTTTGAGCTCGTTATGCGCAGAAGTCGACAATGGTAAATTATATGTGGATTAAACGATAATCTTATTTCAAACCATCCAACTGCGAAAACAACTTGTCGTACACAAAGGCATCCAGCATTTTCTGACGGTACATTCTAACATCTACAAGCGGTTGCTATTTTCGTGGAAGAATATAAGAAAGTACATTCGTTCATTTTCGGTTAAAGTCGTTACATCACCACGATGGCCAGTCACATTTCAGTCATTTTGAAATACATATTTCCTGGAGGAACATTGAAGTGACAACGGTCGAGTGACCGTATCCCCTCTGGAGGGTTTATCCCATATAAATAAAGTGCAACTGAAACATATTTACCATTTCAGTCTGGTATCTTTGAAGTCTCGCACCTACAGAGCCGATCTACCTGATGCTAACTGCAGTTTATTTTCAGTTGTCCGGCATTTTCTGTAATCGATACAAGTTTCGAAGTTCATGAAAGGACCCGAGTAGATGGATTTACAATTTGTGAAGTAGTCAAAGGGACGGTTTTTTAACCAGTTTGTATTTCTGCAGATTTATCTTTAAGACATGATAACATAACGTTTTCAGTCGGTATTGACCCTTAAAATACTGACCCTAAATATAAACATGTACAGTCCGAGGTTCATGTATACGACACTCAAAATGGCCATCATCGTGGATAGGAAGATTTGTTTACGTAAACACTACCCGACGACTACATTTTGAATTCAATAATGAATGGTATCATTCGTGTAGGTGGAAGAATGGCCGAATATTTGGATTGAGTAGAATTGAGACACACTTCCAAATTATACTAAAGACATTCCTCAGCTATCGCTGACAAAGCGAAAATAGTCAGCACAAGGGTAACATTATTATTCTGGTATCCCAATGACGTACCACTACCACGAATTCACGAGTTCTATTTTATCATCAGTTCTCAACTTTGAACAATTTTCCAAACCGAGTAGTCATACTCATACACTTTCATTCGCATGGCCATGACAACAAATTCGCGGTAAGCAACTTTATTTAACAGTACCTCTCTCGAGTCTTTTTGCCGTGCCACGGCTGGACCGGTATAGCTGTGATCCAAAACCAATATAGTAATTTGGACTGCACATCGACTGATATTATATTTGCTCTGCCGTTGAAGTCAGCTCCAGTGTAAAGTCATGACACTTAATGCGCAATTCGCTTTGAAAGAGTGACTGTTTACGTGTTTGCAGCTATGGGCGCACACTGAATTAACAAGGCTGGTGCAATTTAGGAAGTTCCATGCACCCTGTTTTTGAACCGAACCAGCCGCCTCCCCCCCTGTTAATTCTGTCCAGTCCCTGAAGGAATATAACCTTCACTTCCTGTTAAGAGTTGGAAACTATTTATATAAACGTTTCCTACATTTCGAAGCGTGCAAAATTGCAAACGACGTTGGGTGTTATTAATTTTGTACCACTCGCTAAACGTGGCGTCCGATTTTCGTCTCAATTTAACAAAAGCTGACACTCCCCGCCGGGGAATTGAACCCCAGTCTTCCGCGTGACAGGCGGAGATACTCACCACTATACTATCGAGGACCTGCATAAGATTAAGATAGCAAGTACACAATAACCAAGCACTTTATTTTATTTAGATGACTTGTGTAGTATGTTACCCCGCTAATCACTGTTAAAGAGAGAAAATTATTTGTTTTTTTTCTGGTCTAGTTTTCCATAAAGCTTACAATTTTAACCAAAAAATCCTCAAACAATTTGGAAATTTTGTGCATTCACTACGCCGTAAATTTCACTTTTTTTATTCAATCGATACAAACCAACACTTAAAAGCTATATTCAGAATACACCTTGTTCTAAATGCCACCTTCAAGTCCATTCGCTCATGAAGGTATGATAATTAATGCCCAATTCATATAACGGTACTTCAGTAAAGGGAACAGCCTCCTTCACTTCTAGTGTTATTTGACTGGCTGCTGAAAGAAATGGGCATTTATACCTCGAGACAGACATCTCTGGGCAGAAATATTTAATATTCTAGATCTGCGTCGTGTCTGATAGGGAAAAATTGTGAACAGTCAGAGGAAAGCGTTTTGCTATTTCAGTGCACTTTATACTCAGATACATGTATTTGGATGCATGACCCCAGGTGTATTTGATAGCAGTTGATAGATGGATCCAATATTTATGAAAGCTAACGGATGAAATAATTCGAGATATGAATGTTTTAAACTAAATACACTACTCTTTACGTTTCCACGTGGCGGATTCAAAACCGTCAACGTGGGGTCAAATATGCAAAGGTAACATTCATACGACCATTTAAAATGGCGGCCGTATGAATTATTTGCCAATTTATCGTGAAGAAGACATTTTCACAGTTTTTTCTGAACAAGGGGTAGTCTACCACTATAGAGACACTTGTCCATCCACGCAACAGGTTCAGATACCCGTCACTTAACGAGGTTTTGATATTTGACTCGCTTAAGAAAATTACGCTATGAAGTGGGGGCGGTCAAGGAGCACAGCAATAAAATAGCGTGTTGATACTTCGCGTTGTCAAGCAATGAGGCAATATAATCAAAGGTGTGGAATACGAACTCTTCAGATATCCATGTATAAGCTTGCCATCTGATGGCAGCTAATCGCTCATTGGTCAATTTTTAACAATTTTTAAGTAGTGTGTATTAACTGACATAAGTACTCGAATTCACATATACACAAAAACAAACCCCCAATATGTATGATAACGTAGATGAGATACGTTCAGATCCGCTATCCTCAATTTAGAGATTTTTATACTGGTAATTTTACTATCCCCTTCTTAATTCTGCTTGCTTAGTCGTAGGAGCCATCTGCGAATGTCAAAGATATAGAGAAATCAAAAAAGAAATAAAACATGGATTTACAAGAGTTGGCAATACTTTGATGTCCTACCTAAGTAGATTTGATGTGAAATTCACCTCCTTACACGGTGCACATTAAAGGTATACTGTCACCTGTTCCAATTTTGCCACAGTTACCGTGGAAAGAGAAAATCTAACCAATCACAGATTTTAAGCGGGTGGCCACTTTTTAAACAGCGCCCTCGCATTGGCATTTGAAATACCAAGGAACGCCCCTTTGACCATATATGGGCATATTTAGATTACAGGTGCACCTTTAATATTTATTTTTGCTTACCACCAGGAAACCAAATTACAGTTATTACCACTAATACATAAGTATCAGGGGATGCTAAGTCTGCATCTGAAACTCCGTATTTGAAAGAGCGAAAAGTATTATTTTGTCATTGAAAATGCCTACGTTTTCGTTATTACAAGCTTTTAGGTAGTCTGTACAAGCATTGTCATGTGCAATTTCCACAGCAGATCTTATGGTGTGACAGCATGGTCGTAGTAAACTCAGGAAGTCTTTGTAGAAAGTGAAAACAAAGTGTCGATTTGAGAGAGTAGGGTATACTTTTGGTCGGAAGATGCAGTGAGAAGATGAATATGAGCTGTGAATGGATGCGAAATAAAACAGGATCTTTATTACAGCGAAAATTCGTAATGCTAAGAAGCAACGACGGTACCTCACGGTGGTGGGTGATTTTTGATGTCTCTGCGTGGGCATTGATCTTCACAAAATATAAAACCTCCCCGACGGGGAATTGAACCCCGGTCTTCCGCGTGACAGGCGGAGATACTTACCACTATACTATCGAGGATTGGTAATTCCCCGTGTTACCCGCCATGGTGAAAAAGTATAAACACAACATCTCTAATACACGTACTGTATGTAGCGTTGATAACCTTTTCAGGAAAAAACCCAGAAACACTCCCCATAGAGAGTTAATGAGAGATACAGGTCATTGCCTAGCGACAAACGATGACTCACCACCATGAAAGAATCCAGATTTGTACAAGGGAAGAAGTCGTCTTTAATTACGAATGAGAAAGCAAATATTCAACATTTTAGGTAAACTCTTTTTTATTCAATATTTATTCTTTCTGTAAAAGATTTAGTAAGACTGAAATGCATAGCAAAGGTGAACTCGGGCATAATATAATAATCAAGAATAGCGATTACAATATTACTGTACTGCCTAATGTGTTAGGAACAAGGAATATTTTAACGAAAAGTCCAGTATTTAACTTAAAAGCGTACAAAACTCTAATTACCATCGATTTGACATTGTTTTCAATAGTCGTCATATGAATGAACAATCAAAGAATATTCGTTTTGTAAAACAGTCTTTATGTTCGAAAAAAGTAAGTAGATTAAAAATAAATAAATGAACACGTGGGTTTGATATAAAAATTGTGGACGGGAAGCGTGTACGCTAGGCAACACTTTTTTTTTCGGACCCGAAAGATTGATGAATTGACTGACAGGATCCTGTCAAAGCGTTTGTGTAAACGTTTCAGCTCGGTCAAGGGGATTGTTCAGTGACGTAAGCACTGTTGGTCTTGTACGAATATAGACCCTAGGAATCTTCAGTACCAACAGAATGCATGACAAGATCAAGGGCAGACCTGGACGGACGCCGTTGATGCTCTTGATGCAAGCCACTGCTGATGGTGGTGAGCGATTGTCTCTGGAGTGGGTTTTCTATCATATTGTCAAGTGAAGATATGAAAAAGCTCCATTTGCCGTTCCTCTGTGATGATTACACGCTGTCAAGTTCATCGTTACTGTCTGTAATTTTTTTTTGTATAGATTATCGCAAACTTTATCGACGGAAAACCTTGAGGAACAACATGAGCAGAAATCAAAGGAATCAGAAATGCGGCGAACTCTGGATTACATTCTGCCGTATTCGTTGCTGGGTAGAAATACCAGAACTCTTGAATTTATTCGAAAGGAATCTTCATCGCAGGAGATCATTTTAGAACTTTGTGTGATCTAACTGGCATGATGCATCACTTAATTTCAGGAGAACGTGGATTCTGTTCTTGTAATATCAAACCAAACTGTGCACATTGCCGAGGACAAAGGAACAGTTTGATACGTAGAGTCAGACAGGCATAAATGCATAGACAGACAGACTGACAAATAGGCAGACAGGCAGACTGATACAGTCTGACAGCCTACTTAAGCTAGACAGTATCGTTAATACACTCAAAAAATACTCTTTCGTTCCTAGGAAAATTGTGAACAAGGTCAGATAAGACTGTTGGTGACAAACCGCAGTCTTTCAGACTATGTGTACATGTCAACCACTGAATACAAATAAATATGAAAGCAACCTATGAATTATGTGTTATTTCTCTGGGCGGTGTCAGGCGTTCTCAGTACGTGTGTACATTTCTCGGCCACTCAGGGTACCGCTCTGAGCAGGATCGTGCCAGCGCTTAACGCTTAACGCGAAATGTGGAGTGAAGTACTTAATCCTGCTACCTTCACAAAAAATCTTTCTCATTCTTTTTCATTCGCGCGCGCAGAAGTAAAACTGTGAAGTTCGCAACTGCTCAATGATGAAGAAGCCACAAAGTCTCGCAATCTGTCGTTCACATGTAGGACAGACAGTACTCGATGGACACCGCGAAGACGGTCTTTGCATGTTATCGGAATTGCAACATCCACCAAGTTCATATTAATCACTGTAACATTCCCCAAATAGGCAAGTGTTTGGGAGCAGTAAATCAACGGGTGGAATTTCACTTCTTGGCAGATGAAAAATCATCTTGGAGCGGTTGTCATAGTTTCGGAGATACATCACTCACTATCTTTCCCATCGACAGGCCTGGAAAACCACACCATGGAGTTGTAGCCGATAGTGACCTGAGTGAGTTCCTTTGACATTGAACACTGAGATGTTGATGATTGCTAAAGCGACGAAAGTTTACCAACAATTTATTGTCAGGGAGTTTAAAAACTGTCCAAATGCTAGACATTATGTGTGTCTCGTCGCTTTCATTGAACGATAGCATATTACTGAACAAATCCAGGGGCTCGTTTGACCCGCCGACAGGTATACAGGCTTTGTCCCTGTCTGTTATTTTCCTAGCCACGGTGATCGGAACTTGCGTTGTCTTCGTCCTCTTCTGCTCGAAGCGTTCACTGCTCACGATCTCCAACAGGTTCGTCTTAAACCTCGTTATCTCGAACTTCTTGATAGGGATTCTGATCATGCCGTTCACGATTGTTTCGTGTATTGTGAAGGAATGGGTCTTTGGGGACTTCTGGTGTCAGTTCACCGGTGTCATGGAAC
The DNA here is from genome assembly GCF_041260155.1 of Ptychodera flava. Classification (NCBI taxonomy): domain Eukaryota; kingdom Metazoa; phylum Hemichordata; class Enteropneusta; family Ptychoderidae; genus Ptychodera; species Ptychodera flava. The sequence goes on along the minus strand of NC_091939.1, from coordinate 19,069,566 downwards.
TGTTACTGTACGCGGTGGAAATTCAAACATTACTTGCCATAAGCATCGATCGCTACTGCGCAATACTGCATCCTCTACGTTATCCCTCACTATTCACGCCTGAGAGGTGTACTGTTATGCTAGCAGCGATCTGGATTTCCTGTGTGACCATTGCCCTCCCGCCCTTGTTTGGATGGAATTGCATTATCTACAACCCCCACAAGTATATGTGCACGGTAAACTGGAAGGTTTCCGACCCCTATGAACAAATGTACGCGGTTTTTTACTCTCTGGCTTGCTATCTCATCCCGCTTGTAGTCATGGTGTTTGTGTACATCCGCGTGGTCGTTGTGGCTCGCAAAGCCATTAAGCGAAAGGGACGGAATCATCTGAACTCCGCGGAGGAAAGTACCTCTCCACGCACCAGTCAACGCGAGGGTCACCATAGTAACGCGGATGGTAGGGCGGTTCATCACATTACTATTTACCGCAAAATGAGAAACGAGTGGAAAGCGGCAAAAACTGCGATAATTCTAGTCGCTACATTTGTATTTTGCTGGACCCCATACTTCATCCTGATTTTGCTGGAGTCGTTCCTGACTAACCCCCTCTCAATTCCACCTGGGTATGAAACATTTGCCACGTGGATGGCTCTCTGCTCATGCACTACCAACCCGTACCTCTACGTTTTTCGAAACCATGCGATGCGGTCCCGGCTAAGGCAGCTTTGCCTCATGACAAAATTAGGTCGGTCTTCCGTGTGTCGCTGCTGCGTCCCGTCGCCCGTGGAAACCATTTCCGGCAGCGCTCAAATGTCTCACAGCATGACAGCCAGGAGACCAGAACGTCCAGAAAGGTCAAGGGTCAACCCGTTGGAAGAACTAGAGCAATGTTCGGGCCAAGTGGAGGAAACAGGCTTGTGACTTTTTAATGATTTAAATATTGTAATTGAGGCCGAAGTAAGTTGAAATTGAATGTAGGTATAGACAGTCGACAAGAAACAATTAGAAATATCGTCTGAATTTACATATTTACATCATTTCTTCGTCATGCAAATACAATATTTTACCTCATTTGTCAAATGTGCCAGGAAATAATAACCAGGATTCTTTTTCAAACCAATAAATCGTAGGAAACGTCCTTAAAGATAATTTAAACCATTTAACAATCATATGTTAGAGTATAGACAAAATTAGGCAAAAAGTGAATGTTTTCATGAATCTGTGTATTTCACAAAAGTGTCCAGATATGAAAGATGTCGGCTTGCTCAGAAAGCAATGGGCAAAAAGTATCTGCGAAGAATTATGTAAGCTTTTTTCAGGTGAGAGTCCGAGATGAATTGTCCAAGAAGTGCGCCAAAGTATGTCGATCTTCCCAATTAAAGTTAATGAACGCACGAGGTGGCATCTACATTTACAGTGCAGAATACTCGGGCGACCATCGGACAGAAATCTTGTCATGGGTAGCTATCTGTATAGACACTGATTTTTCAGAATCTTTGCCATTAGACGTTGAGATTAGTTGCAACTTTGCTATTTGTCAAAATAAACTAGGATTCACACTTTTGAATTGTTTTGGTTTTAAGGTTGTCTATCGTGCTGAAGGTTGTACACTAAAGCAAAGTTTATCAACTCAGGTTTCATATAATTTACTGGGGTTTTGAAATGACAGCGCTTAGTGTTGAATTCTGGTTGATACCCAAAGTACTTAAAACAATAGATTTACCTTCTCATGAGGCTTCTGCAGTCTTTGATTTTATTTTTCATGATTTTTTTGATATATTTACCATCGTAAGAGATATGTAGAGATAACGTGAATTGTATGATCAATTTGATAATGTTTTAGAGCGCATGTCAAAAGGTTATAAATCATTCAAACACATATTGTAATGCAATGCTAAGAGGCTGAGAATCATCTAGAATTTTTTTCACTATTACACACTTGGAAATTTTTTATCAAGAGAAAGAAAAACTTTCTAACGACTAGCTGAATAAAGCTATGACGAGGACAACGTTATATCAGCATTTTGAAAACCAACCTGACAACTGCTATCATTAGAGGAATTATCCTAGGTTTGGTGGTCCTAGCATTGGGCGTGGAGGCAGCTGTTTATTCCATGTTTATCTTCCATGATTTCCCCAAACAACCACTTGTTTGACTCAGTATGTGATTGAAATTATGAACCTCCCACGCACAGCAAGGTTGTAATGACTTTTCAGAATTGTTTTTAGTATCGTCTATGATGCCATACTCTCATATGCAGCCATTTTCCAGGATTTTTATATGTATTAACAAGGTAACAGTCTCCTGTTGTGGTATAACGAAGAGCTCGAATGACACACGACACGTCCGAATTAATAAAGATTTATTTGACAACGGTCCATGCATTATTTGTTTGACTCTTGATGGATACGATGAGTGATGGGGCATCACGACGTAGGGTTTGATTGATTGGGATAAATGTCTATATCGAGTTTATCTTAACCTGAAAATTCAAACAAAATTCAAAGAAATCAAACAAGTTATTGTGACGTGAAGTAAACAGTCTACATTTTATTCGTCGACATTCGTTGAATCACTAGTGTTCATACACGTCAACTTTAGTTTGCACTTTGTCACCCATTGCTTAGACAAACCGAGATGCATAGCAATAGAATTGGCCTGTTAATGTGCAACATTAATAGATAGTCTGAAACGGAGCATCTGTAGGACTAGTCGATAAAATCTGTAACATCTGTTATTTTGGATAACACACCGTATCCTTATTGACACATTTTAAGTCACCAGATGCGAAATCACAAGATCACTAGTAAGTTTTCAGCATTTTTAAACTTCCGAAATACACCCAACTCTAGACTGGCTCCCAGTTGCCTTGCTTTTCTCGGCAGCAGTTACTTGTTTGCCAAGCGTTCACTGCACGATCTGCGCTCACCCAATTATTTTCGCAACAGTCTACCTCTAATGCGACAGTCTTTTGAAGTTTATTTCTTCAATTTATTGTTTTGATATTTATATGCCCACAGACTTGGAGCAAGTCAAACCTTACTCACCACATATCTGAATAATGGCTATTGTCATGAAACATTGCAACAAAATGTTATCTAGCAGCCAGTCTACTTTGATAATGTTATCATTGTGCCAACTTTGAATGAAATCGATGACTGCAAGTCAAAATATTATCGTAACATTGTCGTAAACACTTTCTTCTTCAATATCCCATGATCCTTTAAGCGGCAGACACTAAAACAGTTACACGCACTCTCAAAATTTGCTAGATTTCATTTGATCCTATCAGCTGTTAATGGAATGTCTCACCAAAAGACCAACGTAGAGCTACACAACGATACACACAGTAGTTAAAGATTTTACAATCAGAGTTACAGTGTCAACATTACTTCTATTGCATTCTCAGCACAAAGGTAAATAGATGTCACAATGGATTATATCATAATGTAACATTTCAGATGAAATGATATATGTACTCCTCTGTAAGCAAGCGCTTAGCTTTAGACAATGTGTATTCATTTGTGAGGATTGAAAGGGTTTTGAATATAATTGTAAAGATCAAACAAACAAATAACAATTTTTATATTTTCAAATATAAAATAAAATCAGTTCATCCAGTTGTTACTGTCAGTGGTGATCTTGAGTCGAAGTGACAAGAGCTTATTAATTATTTAGCTGACCTCATTATTTATGGATAACTTGGCCTGCATCTACAAATACCGTGTAGGGGCTCAATACCCTCAAACATTTCAAATTCCACCCCTCCATACGATAAAAATGTTCAACCCCCGTCCCCGCCATTAGATGTCAAAATATTGATCAAACCAACAATATTAAACTAAACTTTTGATATATTTTTCAGTATTTTTGCTCTTTGCATCAATTCCAATCTCTTGTTGAAATATTCAATATTACGCCTATCAACACAGCCTGCATATGTGTTTGTACATTTCCATTGCTGAGAGGTTCATTTCAGTCAAGCCATAAAATGAAATTGAAATAAACTGAAATGTCAACTTTTCAATATGTCAACAACACTGCTGCATATTCATACTCAGGCTTTTGTAACAATTTTGCAAAAATTTCATTAAAAAAAGCATTTCAACATTCAACATGATTAAAATAAATCAAATACAAATACAAATGTTAAAACAAATATCAACTTTATTATAGCCACTGATTGTTCACATCATTGTTATTCTCTCGTGCAGTTTACCTGTACGCATGCATTGCTGTAAGAGTTAACGGGACAGGTCAGAGCTATACACGCGTTGATTTCCTGTTGTGTATACACGCTGATGTTTATTTGATAGAAAACTACAGACAATTATCTTGTATTTAAATTACTTATACTGAGATAAAGTAAAAGTTGTTGTTCTGTTGTTGTTGTTGTTTTTGTTATTGTTATTTATTATCATTCCAGTGACACATACAGGGGCAGTAGTTGTATTTTGTTAAGTTTACCGTTCTTGTTCTACTCCCTATAGCATGTTGAACTGTCCAGTATTCAGCTTGCCAACACAGCCTGTGTATGAGTACTGCGTATTTGTATCATTGACAATCAAATGACTTTCAGTCTGGTCTGGAATTCAATCATCAACAATAGTATATACATATGCAGGCTTTGTTGACAGCATGCTGGTGCAATAAAACTCTTGTTGATACATTGAACAGAAATATTGCAAAAAACTACCAACGGTTGCAGCATCTCTTCTCTGTTACAAGATCTACTTGTTGTTCCTCATATGAAAAATCAATGGCATTCATACTATTTAAGACACATTTTCAAAAGTCATGAAATGCTATATTATCAAAAGTATGATTCAAGATTTTAAAATTTCTGTCAACATTAGAGCCATTTGATGACATAAAATATTATAGATTTTATTGAATCAATTACTCTACTGATGATCTGTAAAATTAGGACACCAATATATTTTCAGATCCCACCTCTATATACCGTTCAAATACCCCTCTAGTACCTCAATAACTTAATTTTAACCCCCCTTGAATTCCTCCAGCCCCCCTCTAGTATTGTGCATGCAGCTTTAGTCTCTCGAACTTCGCACAGTCCACGATAAACTATCTGAGACAGGTCAGGACCAACATACTGCAAGTTGACATCAGAATGATGGTATCATCTCATTGAATCCTATCTATGCGAGATCACTTTCACGTTCTATGCGAATTATATTGATAGTGTAATGTATACCGTTAACTCCAATACATCATCTTTTAACACTTCAACCATCGTGGTTGTTTTCTTGAATGAATTTGGACATCACATCCACACAGGGAGTTGTGAGAATTCCCGAACGGTACCCTAGCTATTCATTTGTTTTGCTCATCATAAATAATCATACATTTTACGTCAAGAATATCTGCAATTCTCGTTTCAGATTTTGTAATATTTAGAGTGTTTTTTATTGTCGGTGGGATTTAGCCATGTTTATCTGGGTGCAGCTGTCACACTACTATATGAACCATCATTTGTGGACGCCAGCAGAAAGAAGGCAGTTCCATTTTTGCCTACGTTGTTCAAAAGTTCTTTATCGGGTGTGGCCCATCCCAATCCGCTCAAGGTGAAGCAAGTAGCATTTTTGTTACTCACTCTTTATTGTTTACCAATACATTATAAATACACTCCTGCATTGCATACTGGAATCCGTACTAACACGATCCCTTACCCTCTCGACACCCCTCTCGTTGAATGATAGTATTCCTATTCGATGAAGGGCAGGAGTCATGAGGGGTTTGTGCCCCGTGAAACGTATGCATCCAGCATTAATTCGCACGCGTCGCCACCGATATAAGGGAAAACATGAATCGGCGCGTTGCCTGGATACTGGGCCCTCTCACTTTGTTTACGGTTTCAGAGCTCTTCTTTCTTTATCATCGTTTAATGTCTCTTGACTTACCCGGAAACAACAAAAGTGGACGCAAAATGTCAGACGCTGTTCACGTCAGAGAAGACACAAGTGATTTTGTGGACAAGATAGGTGTTACTTATCAAATCGCAGATGCAAGCGAACAGGAGACAACGATGGTCCAAATATCACCAAATCCGGCAATGGGCAAATATCTGGACCGAATAAATTCTCCAGGGTTTGAGGTATGTTAAATACGTACTCACCTCTTTACTCCTAATTTATAATTGACCACTGTTGCAAAATCGTAATAATAGGTATTTGCATTGCTACACTCTAAGCTTTTATTTATTACTGGCATGTTTCATCAATAGACCAAAACGTGCAGGGAAAAATGTAAAATATACTTAAAATGTCTGCAAGCTTGCAAAGTGTCACATCATTGTGTTAATTCCGGAGAGGTGAAACAGAAATTTCTGCTTCGATTCTTGAATGGACACAATTGTGTTTTTCAACCGCTTATATATATCTCCGCTTACCTTTCAAAAATTTGAGTGGACGCACAACAAAGAATTTAATTATTCGGCCTTATCGATATGATGCTTTAGAACGATGCTCTTTGTAGGCGCGTGGACAGGCCTGCGTATGTCGGTAAACACAAGACAACAGGATAAAAGTCTGCTGTGATCATTCCCAATGCGCAGACCTTAACTTTAATTATATCGTCCAGAATGATACGGTTGCACTGAAGTTACATTCTATCAGCACTGAAGTGTGGAAGGATGATGGAAAGTAATCGTAAAAATACAAATAAAAGAAAGAAAATAAAAAACCATAATCAGTGTAATTTTCAGTCTTAAATATTTTGAGAGCTAGGGTAAGATCGTAGACCCATACAGTTGCCAGATCGAGGCTACTGAAGAGGTCTCACAATGAGTCAACCATTAAAACAACCCATTAAACTGACAAAACATGGCATTTGTTAATATTCGAACCTGTCTGTTCAATAATACATGGGAGGATGAAGTCACTGTCTTTGGGCGTTGTTGTTTTTGTACAGTATGAGAGCTTAGTTGTATTTTTAGAACCTCCGAGATGTCGAAAGAGTGGCCGATAAAAGATATTTCAACTAACGTAAGGTAAAACTGGTCAAAATTTCAGTGATGCATGTTTGATGTCACAGCTGCAAATAGTAATCAGATTACATATTTGTACATTTTGTAAACGACATAAGCGGAGTTTAAGTTTAGGAGCAAAATTGTAAAATTCTGAAAAAAAAGAACAATATAAGGGCGTTTCCTGTTAAACATGTCCCACCAACGTCATGCCATGGTATGGTAATGTTGTATATTCCGTTTCTACTCATTCCAGAGCACGTTGATGGCAACACCTGACGACAAGCACAGCGCCACCACCGACGAATCTACCTCGGACTCGCTGAAAGCGATGGGATCAACACGTCGATATCTCTTTCCCGTTCAATTCTGGGAGGGAGGACCAAACTGGAACTATCTGAGTTTCCGCAGGCTAGTAGCCTACGCCATCACACACAACAGGACCATCGTGATGATCCCGTTTCACAATCATTTCATTGAGGGATGGGCCATGGGCTGGAGGTCCTTTGAAGAAACTCTAGACGTTGACAAATTAAGGAAAATCGTACCCTTGGTTACCCCACAGACATACAAAGAAGACTGCGGAAACGCGGTGGAATTTCTCGTACAGTTTCCTCTCTCTAGGATGAAGAAAAGCTTTAGAAGATTCCACAGAAGTCAGTATGAGAGGACCAGAACGGATTTCGAAGATTTATGGGGAATCGAACTGCCAGACACAAGTCACATCAGCAGGACTTTGGCAGAAACTGCCTTGCAAGTGAAGAAAGCAGACGACGTCCGTTGCCTTGCAATCCACGGACCTCTGAAAATCGATGATCTCATGATAGCCAACGAACCTGACGTTCTGAAAGTTGTAGACCGAGTTTTCTTACGGGCGGAATACATCAGAAGAATGGGTAATCGTGTTAAATCGAAAATGTGTGGAGGAAAGCCTTATATTGCAATTCATTGGCGGAACAGAACAGGCGAAGCGTGAGTATTCTGACAAAGTAAAACGAAAAAAAAAAAAAAAAAAAAAAGAAAAGAAAAGCTGTACAGTGGCCATCATTGCTAGCGTTGTTTAGAAATGGGTTTTCCGTATTACCTGTATAGAGAAACATCCGAAGGGCTTCATTCTCGCGAGCCAGAGCATAATTTCCGCTCCGCTGACCTACGCAAAAATCTTCTTTGCGGGTAGCACCAAGCTGTTACCGCAAAGGGGCGCGTAGTTCACGACGATGAAGGGCTTAGGTGATATCCCGGCCATCAATCAGCTGATGCCGTGCCAAATGTCGCAAGCTAGTTCGATCAATGTGTCTCTACTCAATTTACAACAATAAACTGTCTTTAACTACAAGAAAACATTGCTTCCCCACAGTTTCGAAATTCGTGATATTTCGAAAATACCCGAGACGTTGAATAATGTCAAATTTCTTTGAACATCTTATTGTTGTATTTTTGACCAAAGACAACGTATATTAGACGTAAGAAATAACTCACGCTCTCTTTCTCTAATTGACCCCACTTACCGGAACTGGGCCACCGGTGTTTCTTCCCATCGGCATATGAGTCTGTCCGTGCGTGTGTCTCTATGTACATGATGATTCGGCACAAATAGACAAAAAGGTTATTTTTCATAGCATGTATACAACTTTAATTTATCCTTATACGATTTGTTTATATGTACGTGTAAACTACTGTGTTAATTTTATGTTACAGATGTGAATTCAATTTAGTGTTGAATGGTGCCGAGAGGTGTGCAGGTGATCTGTTGACCTTGTCCAATGCAAGCCAAAGTATAGCGGAGGCTGTCGGTGTGCTCGCGAAGGACTTGGGAATCGACTGTGTCTACATTGCAGCTCCTCCACGCCGCCAAGTGAGTGAAATTCACAATAGCTTGCAGGAACAAATTTGCAACAAACATAATGTGAATTGCTCGGAAGTATGAAATGACCAAGATTTTAAATGGGAATAGTCTTGCCTGTCAGTTGTCTGCCATCATTATTGGCAAGCCTAGCCTGCTCCAGATATTATTATTTGTGTACTAACTTAGTATTATGATACTTTTTGTGTGTCTTTTTTCAAGGCATTTGTCGACAGTTTGAGAAATACCGTACCCAACGTTGCCACTGCCTTTGACATCACGGCTATGACAGATAAGAAACTGCGTCGTTTGAGGAAAGACAACTACAAACTCTCACTTGTTGAGCAGGAAGTTTGTGCTGGTAGGTGAATCATAATTGCAGCACTCTTTCCTTTGCCGTTGAGGGAGCACATAAATCTCATCAGACAAAAGTTCGGTGTACCAATAGATTCAAATTGAAGTGTTTGTTATTTTAATTGTGAAGCAGATTGAACAGATTATCTCAATGTCAATATTTTAGCCTTTCGGAAAACTGTAGATGCGATGCAAAGGAATTTATTTGGTGCAAACAAACCATACTTTTGTTAAAAAGATTTGATGGCGACTGGGAAGATAAACAATTGACTTCACTATTCGGAAGACGATTGGAAAATCAAGCATCCTTGAAGATATTGTGAACACATAATGGCAAATATTACAAAGTAAAGTGATATATGAGGCATGTTGTTGAGTCAAATAATGGAGGTAGCACATCTCCATGGTCAGATAATCTCTACTTTCCATAAGTCTCCTTTGAGTACCGTTGCAAAAATTCTCCGAGACTTGCAGTTGTAAATTGCAAAACCACTAAATCGGAGACTTGTCCAAGATAGCAATGTGATCTTGGACCGCCCCCTTCAATGAGCAGTCTTTCATCGGTCCCGGATTGCATTTTTAGTAAATTTGGAGTCCAAGTTTACGGTCCTAGATCGCATTTTTTGTACTACTAATTGTTTTTTGTTCCAATGAAATTTATGATGATTTGTTTGAGGTTTTATGACCGGAAAAATATTTTATCCGCCAGTAAGACACACCTTTCGAGGTTGATAACGCTGGCCAGTTACATGAAAGGAAAATAATGAAGTTAAAGATTCTTTAATCAGTTATAGTCAATGTCTATGCCCAATACATACATGATTGTATGTGTGCGCCTGCGTGTGTGTGTCTGTTTGTACGGACGGACGTACGTACGCACGAACCAAAGCACGCATGTACGTCCGTCCGTCCGCACGGACGTCCATATGTATGTATTATTGTATGTATGTTTATGTCTCTGTATGTTTACCGATCATGAAGTAAATATGTTTATCATGAACAGAGGACATGGTATTTCTCAAAGAATGACTAAATGTAGCACCATATCACAGACCAATCTGTGAATAGGACATTCAGAAAGTGATGTCTGCGGTGTTTGATCCACCAGACTACACTCATTGGGCAAACTGGGTGCTTGAAACAGTTTGAATTCTGAAGAAATTTCCTTAAAGCGTGCTAGTGTCATAAGAGCAGGAGAAAGCGTGTTATATTTATTTAATTCCCTTCTTTCTCCAACACAGGTGCAGAGCTCTTCCTCAGCTGTGGTCGATCAAACTGGTCAGACTTTGTCCGAATCGGTCGAGAATTAGTCGGTCGAAAAGTGTTGTATCTTAGAGATTTACTCGGTGTACCGAAAGAAATATATCAGCTTATCTGAAAATGTCTTCTGATCGGTGCGTACATGAACCTGACGGCAGCACATGTTATAATTAGAACGGTTATTCGAACTGAACTGTGCTGCCCGAGACTTTACGAGAACTTGCGTGGCTGTGCTATGAGTCGACACATGGCAAATGATTAATTACATACAAACTGCACAGAAGTCACAAATTTTCGTTCAACTCTGTACAGATGCCGCACCGTCTTGTATCATATGATTAGAAGCTGACTGATTATTCGTTTCAAAACTGTTGCGTTATTTATGATTAATGGAAATAGTCACAATGAAACGTTTAGTCTCTGTAAGAATCTGGTAATCGTGGATGATGAGGTAGGAGTGTACATAACACTTACCTTTTTATAAATAAACAAATTTCGAAGAACAAAAAACCTCAATGTCATGTAGTTCCCGCTTCCATTTGTCAATGGTAATCCGATAAAGTTTATACGGTAAAACGATTTTAGACGGCGTCCTGCATAGCATAGCGCTTTCAACTTCACGCCAAACTCGATGTTTCCCCCAAACGTGATACTATGGAGTCTGAGTATGGAGGGGAGGGGCTGAGGATGCGACAGTTAGTTATACCCTGGAGACAAACTTGTTGAAAAATCTACTGTGATTGTACGTTTCACCACATTTGGTCAAAGTTATAATAGTAATCAGTCTCATGCAAAAGGTGCTATTAACATCATACTTTGATATTGCATTGAAATTGATAATTTATATCTATCAGAAATTTAGAAGTTCCAATGCTTTGATTTAAGAGACATTGACGCACATGATATTTTTACAAAGACGAAAATCTTTCTTGCCACAAAAACAGGTTGTATGGGACATCGAAGAGGTCAAACGAGGAAGGCACGGACGTCACACGAAAACGGACGCAAGGGCAGATCTAAATCTTAAATCTTGCTTTGTATAATTTCTAAAGCCCCACTATGTACGATTTTATGCATGTGTTTGACAACATGTAGGGGTTTTCTGATTAAACTTTGCGTTGACATCGGACAGCTAAGTGCCTCTAACGACCACAAGTGCTCGCAGCGTTGCCTGTATAATCGATCGATAACTATTTCCGAAGTCCGGCCTTCGGCCTGACACTCCTAGCGTTTTATCGGCTATCCAAGTAACGCTGCTAGCACTTGTGCTAACGACAACTCGTTGTGAAACTCATTGTAAGCTTCAAATAGACCCTTGACCTAAATGTTTTAACTAATGCTATTTTAAGGCTTGCATAAGAACGCTCGCGTGACCTTGACAAAAACCGATCTCTGCTCAAAGTCTGGTCGCGGTAACGTGCATGCAGCAGATTAATTACTACTTTTAAATTATGTGTAATTTACTGCCACAGTCAGTCTCATCGGACTAACTCGCATGAAGAATGTCCACTTTTGCACGATAAATATGAGGATTATTGATAAGTGAGCCGTAAATAACTTGTCATGCTCATCATACACGTCTTAAATATTTTTCATGTCCATACATTGCTTGTGGAGTACAGCTCGATATTTTTTGGAGTCTTAGCAATGTCCCAAAAATTAAACAAAATTTAACGCAACTGACTTTACACATTCGCAGTGCAACATAAACACGGTCAGTAGACGCCTCTGAGTCACGTGAGCCCAGGGGGAGGTGAACAATCACGGGACTTTCAACTGTTTGTAGTTCACTTCACTTTATTTGTGAGTAGCTTCAACTATGAATTGACGGGCTGATGTACGTGCAACATTAGAAAATTACTCCATTTTATTGAATCATGCAGTTGAACTAGATTCTATTTTGCGCAAAACGAAGCGGTGCCAAATGGCATGCATCGGAGCTCTTCGTCATGTTCTCACAGTGGAACCAGTTCTTTTCGCGACCATGTTTTCTTACTCAAGTCTGACGGCTATACGGGTTGAATACGTCAAGCAGGCCGTTGGAAAACTTCACAACTATTCACCGCACACGTCTGGCTCCGTCTGCGACGTTAACAAGTCTGATCCGAACTACATACTGGGCGAAAAGGTACAATCAGAGGCGTCCTATTGGTTGCTCTATTTTGAGGTAGTTTCTGCCGTATTGACCTTATTCTCAGGTATGTTGCTAGGCTCCTACAGTGAAAGGGGAGGAGGCCGAAAGACTGTATTGTTGGTATCAGTTGTTGGACTTGCTCTGCACGTCTTTTGCGTTCTGCTGGTGCTTATTTTGAGTTTACCGATAGGATATCTTTTCATCGCTGAGATCATCCGGGGTGTTACAGGGAATACCTTCACGGTCATGGCTATGTCGTTTGCCTTCATAGCCGACATTTCGTCGGAGAAAAACCGCACCATTCGTATGATAATCCTGGAGGCGATGCTGTTCGTCGGAGGGGGCGTTGCTCAGGGGGCTACAGGTGGTTGGATTCAGTCGGCTGGGTTTATTCCCCCTATGTGGCTCATCTATGGAGCATTCATTGCCTCATTATTTTACGTCCTAGTGTGGCTCGAAGAAACGGTTCGAAAGCAAGAAATCTCTGAATGGAGTATCTCTGAAACGTGCCTAGATATTGTTCAGCTTTTCTCAAAGGCGTCACGAGAGACAAGTATCCAGTTAGTTATTTACAATGTGTGTCTATTCGCCTTATTCTTGATAATCGGTTCCAATATGAGTTTGACAACATTGTACATGTTGGACGCCCCTTTCTGTTTTACACCTGTGTATGTAGGATATTACTTGGCCATCATGTTCTCGGCAAATGCAGTGGGTAAGTAGCTACAAACACCTTAGTGGATAGAGTAAGAAATCTTATCCATATTACAATTTTCGATTAATCGTTTTTTGAATTCTCGGCGAAGGGGAATGCGTTTAGAACGCGAATTAAGATCATGTGTATTTGCTCACATGGTGGAGTCAAGTAACCAGCATCACGTGAACAGATGACGTTCCGTAGCACGGCACTCACACTCGGAAAGTGCCAGTGTCCCGGAGGGGGGGGGAGGGGGGTTAAGAGGCAGAGGGTACACAGCTTGTTGCGTGTTTAAGCACATCAAATTGAATCGAACGCTTGCCGGTTCAATATATGAAATACCATGAGAGCACGAATTTTAGATAAATAAGGAAATTTGGCATGTTACGATTTTGGTCAGAGCACAGGCGCGTGGAGTGTTCGGTGTAGAGTTACGTGAAGGAAAGATTCTTTATACGTATAGCCACATGGGCCGCTCCAAACGCCTATGGATCAGAGCACCGAGTAGCATTTTACGACCGACACAGAACTCCACTAAATACGAACAGATATTTACGATTTGTCACGATTTGCAACGACGTAGTAAATGTCATCCATTCAAATTGTCATCGATATGTGTGAGATACTTTCATTCGTTGACGAGCGTTGTCACGTGATTTTACTCTTTGCAGGAATGCTGGCCATTGGTAATACTCTGTCGCGTTGGATAAATGATCTTACACTTGCTCAGCTGTCCTTCGTTTCACACGCTGGAAGCTTTCTCATGGTTGCTTTTGCTACCAACAGGATAGAACTACTGACAGGTATGTGTTTCGTTCGAAAAGCCAACTTTTAATAAAGTGCGCACAAAATTCTCGTCAAATAGACATATTCTTTTATGGCCTCATTTGATGTATGTAGACGATGCATGTAGTGAGAGAAGATACAAAGTGAATGGCACCACATATCAAGCGAATAAATGACAGCGTCTGGTGTGGAATATTTGATATACTGGGTCACATTCTTGGGAATATTTGACGTAATTGCCTTTATTTTGTTCGGCTTATTTTGTAGCACCTGCAATTGGTTTTCTCCTGTCCCTCTCCTTTCCGGTGTTACGGAGCAGATCATCCAAGTTGTGTGAGCCGGGAAAACAAGGTAAAACATTTTTGTTAAAATGAGAGTTACTCCAAGCCAGTGTAAAATGGAAAAACAAAATGTCCTTTGAACGTTTCCTTGTGTCCAAGGAATAAAATTCGGAGAATTACAAATCTACTATAAGATAAGACTGACTAAGCTCAGTACACATATCTACGGCCACCTTGAATTCGATCAGAAGTCATCTCCAAAACAAGTATCACCATGCTCTGGTAAGTAAATGCATCACTGCCGTTTTGAAGACTTGTACGTATTACATCTTCAGCGACTTCCGGTATCCTCTGATTCATGACAGCATCCCCACACAGGATAATTAACATCGACTCAAAATTATTATCAAAAATATCAACTGATATAACTTAACAGCAGAAATCAAGTAAATATTTTATATTAGATACAGTCCGTTCTTAATATAGGACTTTCTCGTAGCTGGTATGGCGGAGCAACTGGGCAAACCATTTTCTGTTTTTTGTTGTTGTTTTTATCACCCAGGAGTGATGTTTGCTTTGCAAGGCTGTACACAGGGAATTGGTAGCTGCATCTCACCACTGATCTTCAATTCCGTGTACTCCGCCACTGTTAACGTACAGAACAATCTGGTGTTCATACTCTACGCATGTATTCTTGTAATACCCATGGTACTCATAGGGTAAGACCGATGTATCTCTCTGTGTGTCTCGGTGTCTGTCTGTACGTTTGTCTATCTCAGCCTGTAGTTGTCTGTGCTTTCTGATAATAATTCTGTGAGTGACTATGAAAGTTTGTGTGTTGGGCCTATATGAAAGGTGGTAAAATAGATGGATAAACAGACAAACAAACGAACAAAAACAACAAACAAACAAAAATATAATAAATAAATAAATAAATAAATAAATAAATAAATAAATAAATAAATAAAAGATACCATCGTCGGTTTAACTTCATCTGCGCTTTTTATTGATTTAGTGTCACTCAAGTTCGGGAACACAGGACAAAGAGTACAATTATTCAAGGTCAACTACCTGATGTTATGGAGGGATGATACATCTTTGAAGATCAAGTCATGTACATCTGCTGGCAATGATAGTATGTTTTATGTCCACAGACGAATAGATATACAATGTAAATTTGCCTACTTGATCGGTTTGGAAAGAGACGGTAAAATACTAACTCATGAGTATATTTGTTCGCCGTTGCTACATCAGGAGACCAATGACAACAGCTGAATGATGATTCTTTGAAGGAAACCAACATTGGTGTGAAGAGGTGTTGACTTTTGTGATGACAGCATTTGTGCAGCTTTGTCATAAATCACATTTTCCATCTGGAAATCTGCAAAAAATCTACATCACATATCTGCTGTCGTTCCGATGAGATTTAAACAGCGCCATCACACCGCATTTAGTCATGTAATAAAGTTTCCATCTCCATACCCCTCTACACTATTTATAGTTCAGATCACCGATGCTTCGCAAATTATGTTATTTTAAAATCCCAAAAACTTTCATTTACATATTTTTGACCAAACTGAAACCAGGCACAACTACTTCAACACCGAATGCAAGCATTCGTCGATTACCCATCAAGTTAACTAAGTTCCTGTCATTTTTGAAATGCAAATCCTTTCTATCTCCAGAACATGAACTTGATCACGTTCCGTTTCTGGAGTGAAAAGTAGTCTCGGTTTACCCAGACTGCAGTGAGGCTCTTCTTCCGGCCGCCGAAAGAAGAGCCCCACAGCAGTCTGGGTAAACCGAGATCAGAGTGAAAAGTTGTGCGGTGATATTACAAACGATAATAATAACTCATTGTGACAACAACTGGAGTGTCAACGTGTTCTGTTTATCGTTTAAAATGTATGTATGTATGTATGTATGTATGTATGTATGTATGTATGTATGTATGTATGTAAGTACATGTGCATGTAAATATTTTTATACTTATGAATATGTTCTTACGAAGAATTGTAATCCGATGAGATTTAAACAGCGCCCTCACACCGCATTTGGTCATGTAATAAAGTTTCCATCTCCATACCCCTCTACACTATTTCAGATCACCGGTGCTTCGCAAATTATGTTATTTTAAAATCCAAAAACCTCTCATTTACATATTTTTGACCAAAGTGAAACCAGGCACAACCACTTCAACACCAAATGTAAGAATTTACATTTAATCACGGAATACTGTCTTGGTTTGATTGTATTGTAACGTGGCACTACATGTACGTACTTCAAAACATTGACAAGTTACAATGATTAGGCCTAGAAGATATTTCTTGTGGCGATAAGTATAGTTTACCTGGATTCCATTAATTCATTTTACATTGCTCGGATAGCATATCTGAGAATGCTCATTATTTGACCTTATGCGGTTTATCAAAGTTATGGCAAAGTCTAGTAGCCTTCAAAGAGACTGGAGGGCTGACATAATCTGAACAGTAAATGATGTATATTTTGACCATGTTTTGGATTTTGAATTCGCGGTACTAATACTTTTTCACCTTTAGAATGTATGAACCATAAAAAACACGATTGGAACTATTTTGGGATAATTGGATCTTCATATTTTTCAAATTTCTCAAAAATCTTAGGTGCCCTATAACTGAATGTCTCAATATTACAAATTCCTCATAAAACAAGTCTGTAACGTAAACAGAAAAGCAGATTAGCTTACATTTGCAGATTTTAAAGACATTACTTCACCATCCAATTATCCCAAATTAGTTCCAATCGTGTTAAAATCATCACAAGATATAAGCTTCTAATGTCCAAGATATCCAAAGGCATTACACAGAGACAGAAATGGAACCTTTTGACAAAAGAATAATTTTTTCGCCAACTCAGCACAAAGTCAGTGAAGTAATAAAACTAAACAGCTACGTTTTAAAACGCAAAGGAGATGAAGTCGTATTGAAAACGTGGTCTGCTTGTGCATTTCAACTTGCAGCGCTGATACAGTCTTAGTATGAGAGGAACTTTCTATACATACTGGGTCCATCAATAAGGTCTGTTGATGGTAATGATCGTCAATATGCTGGTTCTTTCAAATACTGAGCGGAATGATTTCTTAACAAAACAAGCAGAAGCAACCAAAAGAAAGAGAAATTAAAGTCTTCACATTTCTGCTGTTAAAAAAGTAACTTAAACAGACCGTTTAAGAGTATTGCACAGACAAAATGAGCATACCAAGTAGCAAAAAAAATTTGTCACCCCCCAAAAACACAGACAAACAAATAGAAATTCAACAAAGGAATGAAAACTTGTCAATATCGAAAACGGAAAAATAAGTATATATACAGACGGAAAGTGGAGTACAAGCCGTAAACAGGAGAAATAGGAATAATGGGACCATCACTGCTTAAACATAAATATTTTGACAGAAAAAGTTATATTCGAACCAAAGATACACCTGGCACTCAGACCCACAATCACAACTGCTGATGTATTTTGTCCAGTTTATACTGAAGGTAAACCCACAATGCTAGAGAATTTTGTTGTGTAGGATTTTCTCAGAGGACACTACAACTGGTAGGTGAAAACTTAGCAGACCCAACTTCATCATCAGATTTATCCATAGACCCTCGAGTTTTTTCTCGAGGGTCTATGGTTTATCTAACGGGAAATACATTTCGTTGAAGGAATATTGATGGATAACAAAATATTGACAAGGTGTTTAAGAACACTTCACACATCCACTAGTGCAAGAAATAGGGACTGAGAAGGACGATTTTAATTAAGGTGTGTGTAGGTCTGAAATATTTGCACAATGGTACTTATTAATCTTCGCACCCGGGCAGACTTTTTGCATGATCTTTAATGCATCATCGATATCTTTACCCTGGAATAACGCCATCCAGTAAACGCTAATACAACTAAACAGAGTGTGACTGTTGAAGAAATCAGAGAGTTTCTCACAACACACCGAACATTTACGGTGTCTATGATGTAATCAAAAATAAACACGACAGTTTAGATCAAGAGCAGTCTCGCCTAAGCATCACAGTTTCCAAAGCAAACTTCAAACTTGACCTCAACTACTAGGGAACACTAAGTCATATAGTGACAATTGATTGCACTCTTCGGACAGTGGTGGCGCTCCACAAGCCTAACAACTTGCCAACATTGGGAGATTAAGTACATTTTCGCAAAGTGACGAAAATAGAGAGAGCACGATAATTTATCAGGTACACAAAAGACGAGAATCTAAAATGAAATAATAGTTCAAGTATGGTTGTGGTATATGGCATGAGCACGGTCGAATAAAGGCTTAGACTCGCTGCTGTGTAGTGGCAACAGCAACGGCCGCAATCGTTTGTTTACAAAAGTTCGTTTTTTCTGGCAATATTCCTGTACAAATTAAGGGATTACACAGGTCAGAGGTCACAAATAGCCAAAAAGTGGATCCATACAGAAAGTCAAATTTTATATTGATGTTGTTGGATTGACCAAACCTGACCTCAACTGATCTATGGATATTGAATACGGGTCATTCTCCATCTGCCTTGTTATTCCATAGGACGACACTTAGCAAACTGGGTAATTTGCCTGCCGCGGCCGTATAACGCAGAAGGCTTGACTCAGCATGACCAAATTTCAAAAACACATTGCGACGACGCTCGGCTTTTTCTTACCAAAACCTAATCAAACACAAGATAATCCTTATCACAAGAAATAGAAGACAAAGCATCTGAAGTGCAGTGCTGAGGGCAAGTACCTTTTCCTATAACTATCATAATGCCAACTATGTCTCTACTTTAGTTCCCAAAATGTACCCCTTCGATCCTGCGAAATAACTTTTGCTACCATGTTAAATTGTAAATTCTCAACTTTTTGAAAATGTATAGTCTTAGAGGGTTTTCAAGTCATCTTTGATAAAAAATATTGCTTTGAAAAAAGTACGTTTGTTAAGTGCAACGCTATACCTTAAGTTTAATTTGACAGTAGAAGTAAAACAAAGGCCAGGAAGTGTAAAATGGGTGTTTCTCGTGTTGTGAAAAATAATCTCAGCACTTCGCAAAAAATACTAAGTCAGCCAAAGAATTGGGTCAAACTCGACATCATGAGCATGCAAGGCATGCAGTGCACGAGTGGTCTCGCAGAGCGGATATTTTCTGCACCTACAAATGCACTCTGGATGTAGTAGCCGTGTCATCACCTTATCTCCAAAAATATGTTCTTAGACGTCCCATGCCGAAATTAGTATCTCAGAAGGGAATTTGTGAGAGTCTCATGGCAAATGTGATGACAACGTGAAGTGAGCACAGGGTCGTAACTTGAAATTTAGTTTGTGTATTTTGCTGCGACACAAAATATTTTAAAGATATTTCGTATATTTTCTTTACTTGCTTGCCTTAACAGACTCGGAAGATAAACTTGTTTAAAGACCCATTATTTGTAACTGTTGACCATTTTTTACCTCGGAAAATTCCATGTTGGAGGCTCATATTTGTTGCCAAAGGGTTGTTTTACGAAGAAACAAACATGATTAGTGATGTTATAGCCAATAAAACTGCTAATTTTTGTTCAACGTGTTTCCCTTCCGAGCTCATTTGTTGACGTCCGTCATGCTCAGCGTGCTGGGGAGAACGGAGATATGGTGACGCCGCGATCACGCCAGATGTACAAGTTCACGTTATTTGCGGGATCAAAACAACATTGCGTCGAGGATTGCCAGACATCTGGCTACGCAACGTGCTCGGACAATGGACTACGACGTAAATGCTGGGCATAAGTAATGAATATTTATTTGAAATTGCTGTAAATGGCTCGCGCAGGTGCAGAAGAATGCCTATGTTGCAATCCGCGTGTCAACAGAGTTTGTATTTATGTCCGGACAAAAATTGAAATTTTCGTTGTAAAATCACATGTTATTTAGTTGTAGGGCACGTAATGTTTCCGAATAATATGCGATTCTCTGTTATTTAACAGGCTATTCAACATGAGCCAGTGATCATTTCAATCAAAACTAACGGAAAAATCGCCAGAAGATACAGCTAATGGAACTTTAAGGTTCCAAGACAAGAAATTGACCTTTTTAAGCTAATGCTTCTCTTGTGGTTAATAAGCTCAGAACCCCCGTAAATATTATATTTCCGGAAAGCATAGATATAGGGGAGCATTTCTGTTACCATAGTATGACCATTATTTACATAATTATCATGTGATAGGTAATTTGCATAACCTTTGAAAATCTGTTTTCCCTATGTTTTATTTCAATGCTTTGAGATATGTGGTTGAAATTTGTGTGAGTGCAAGCTGTCCTAAGGATCTTCCAAAGTGTGTCTATGAATTTTTTAATCCTTCTTAAAAAATTGTTATGCCAGAAAAACTTCCAGAGCGGTGAATTTAATCCTAGTTAATTTCTTTAAAATTGTGCTCAAAAACACTAATAGGCGAGCGGCGAATCCACAAAAAGGGCCTTATTTTAGGAGTTTAATGTACCCACCTTACATACGGCCACATCATACGTCATTTGAAAGCTTATTATCTCTACTTTAAGAATATTGATGATGTGGAGCTGCCAAGTAGGGCCATACCCCCCTAATTTGCATAATTCACACGGGTACCAAATTTGCATAAGTGCGATATAAAATTAGAAAATTCACTGTTAACTACTGTAAACATACTTTTAAACTATCGAGTGATATATCAAATTAAAGGTATTTCCATGTAGAATACAACTTTGATATCTAAAGACATATTTAAATTGATTTCACTGAAATATTTTCATATTTATATTGAAAATAATATTTTCCTCTCTTGAATAACAATATTTTAAAAATGTTAACAAATACAGCTACAACATACAGCTACATCATACATCATTTGAAAGCTCATTATCTCTACTACAAGAAAATTGACAATGTTGAACTGTCAAGTACGGCCCTAGCCCCTAATTTGCATAATTTACAAGGGTATCCAATTTGCATAAATGCAATATAAATTTAGAAATTCATTGTTAACTACTCTAAACATACTTTTAAACCAGCGAGTGATATATCACATGAAAGGTCTTTGCATGTAGAATACGAAATGGATATCGAAAGAGATATTTAAATTGATTTCACTGAAATATTTTCATATTCATATTGGAAAAATATTTTCCCCTTTTCAATAACAATATTATAAATATTTCATCACATACAGCCACATCATACAGACACATCATACGTCATTTTAAAGCTAATTATCTCTAATTCAAGAAAATAGACAATGTTGAACTATCAAGTAAGGCCGTATCCCTAAATTTGCATGATTTACACAGTAAGCAATTTGCATAGATGCAATATAAAATTAGAAAATTCATTAACTATTCTAAACATACTTCTAAGCTATCGAGTGATATATGAAATGAAAAGTATTTGCATGTGTAAAACAAAATTGACATTCAAAGAGATATACAAAGTGGTTTTACTGAAATATTTTCATATTTGTAGTGAAAAAAGTTATATTTTCCCCTTTTGAATAACGATATTTTAAAAATTTTAACAGCAGTATCAATGCAACCACATGCATTATGATGTGCAAAAAGTGCATAGAACACGGAGAACAAACAGCGAAAATGAGGTCTGGAAACGAATATTTTGTTTGTTTAATGTATGTTTCAAAACATATGAATAGCTCTTCTTGTCTGCATTATTATCCGATACCGATGTCCAGTTTTTATAGGTCAGAGAGTGTTTCTCCAAACGTGCCCTTTGTATGGAGTATAATATACTCATTCACAGCATATGAATACCTTTTAATTATATATATATATATATATATATATATATATATATATATATATATATATTATATATATATATATATATATATATATATATATATATATTTAATGATTTGAACGCCGACATTTTTTCGTAAAGATGTGTTGGGAAAATTTCGCTAATTACTATCAAGTCCAAACATAAAGAAAGATCCCCATGAACGACACTATTGTAGTTGTTGAAAAGTAACTATGTACCCGAAACTGTGAGAGTAAGCTTTAGTCAAAGTTATGGCATGATTCATAATCCAAGTCATTTATTGCGATACAGTGTCATTCATTTCCAGTACATCTAGTAATTCTACAAATTCATCATCCTCTTCTAAAACAGTTTTGTCATGAGTGAAAGGGTTGTCACAGTTATAGCTGCCTTGTGCATGGAAGATTAATTTGGCAGCAGACACAACTGGTGACAGGTAATAAGAGAAAGCAAACTCCACACATCGTTCATATTTTATGGTTGTTTGAATTTTGTGTGTGTTATGTTTGGCTGTTTTGTGTAAAGTGTTGATTTGCCATGGCGAGACGTACCCCTAATCTACGTATCCTGCCCTGACGCCGCACTGGAGTTGAAAGACTACTGTGACACTGCGATCTTTGATGCTACCTTTCGAGAATAGAGTTGTCTTCATCAGTCACTTAAAATTCATTTTCGTTGGTGAAACGTGTGCACTGCTGGACCACGTTGTTTCACTGAAGTTAAGTTTGTTCAAGTAAGGAAGCTAGAATGTCTACCGTTTCGGTCTGGTTGTGTTTGTGGATGCTCATGTGATTCGAAGATCGAGCTGTTGTAGGTGTTGTTTGGCATAGGTGTAACGGTTATATTTCTATTTCATATGTATGTGATTAGGCTACATTCACAAATAATGGTGGTGAGGGGAGGAGGAATTCGTGGTGGAATAGACAATTTGAGGGATAGTAGAGGAGCACTTGAAAGTTTTGATCTGCCTATAGGGGACCTGAAAATATTTTGGTTCCCTTTTACTTTTTGCGATTCCAAGGTTTCGAAGGCAATTCAATGAAAATCGATTAACAATTAAATGTCATCCCATTGTTCTAATGTTATTAATAATCAAACAAGATTTAGAATTACTTTTACTTTTTATTTTTACTTCATTACTTTTATCTCGAAAAAATCTTGTATTTTGTATCGTATTGTTGTGGCAAATTGTTCTAATGTATCGTAATGTTTTGCCTTTAACAAATCCTTGAATGTTGCTGTTTGATTGCATGAACTGGAATCTGGTATCTGTTGGTTTTGTGTGTGTGTTCTTAAGTCGAGAATGTTAATTTGTTGCATCGACGACCTTCACAGATAATGAGGTCTAAAGATGTGATTGTTTGAGAAGAGCTTTCGAAAATTTCAGAGTAGGATGCATTTTTTATGTTTGATGTGAATTCATTAAGCTCGAGTTGGGTTCCAATAAAAATCATACATTGTCTCTAAATCTCAGTCAGAGCGATATTTGTTTTGTGTGTTGCTGAATTATTCTTATTTTGTGTATATTTTATTCTTATTTTGCATAATGTGGGCATTATTCGTATTTACTGCACAATTTTGTGAATATTAGAAATAAGTCAAGATATTCGCGATTTAAATAAAAATATTCAATAAGAATATTTTAGATACGTGTTTGGAATTCTTGGCTCTATTCTACATGCCAATACCTTTCATTCGATATATCACTCGATAGTTTAAAAGCAAGTGAAGAGTACATAACAATGGATTTTTATAATTTTATATCAGACTCATGCAAATTAGGTACCCGTGTGCATTATGTAAATTAAAGAATTACAGCTCTATTTTGCAGCTGCATATCGTCAATTTTCATGAAGCTTTCAAGTGACGTATAATGTGGTTGTATGATGTAGCTGTATGTATTAAATTTTTTAAAATATTGTTATTCAAAAGGGGAAATATTTTTTCAATATAAATATGAAAAAATTCAATAAAAATCATTTTAATATCTCTTTGGGTATCTATTTTTTATTCTACATGCAAATACCTTTCATTTGATATATCACTCGATAGTTTAAAGTATGCTTTAAGTAGTTAATAAATTCCTAATTTTATATCACATATTTGTATTTTGCGTACTCATGTGAATTATGCAAATTAGGAGCTACGACCGTACTTGACAGCTCAACATTGTCAATTTTCTTGAAGTACAGATAATCAAATTCAAATGACGTATGATGTGGCTGTATGACGTGGTTGTGTGTATTGATTTTTTTAAAATATTGTTATTCAAAAGGGGAAAATATTTTTTCAATATAAATATGAAAATATTTCAGTGAAATCAATTTAAATATCTCTTCGGATATCAAAATTGTATTCTACATGCAAATACCTTTCATTTGATATATCACTCGATAGTTTAAAAGTATGTTTAGAGTAGTTAACAGTAAATTTCTGATTTTATATTGCATTTATGCAAATTGGATACCCTTGTAAATTATGCAAATTAGGGGCTAGGGCCGTACTTGACAGCTCAACATTGTCCATTTTCATAAAGTAGAGATAATAAGCTTTCAAATGATGTATGATGTGTCTGTATGATGTGGCTGCATTTGTTAAAATTTTTAAAATATTGTTATTCAAAAGGGGAAAATAAATTTTTCACAATAGATATGGAAATATTTCGGTGAAATCAATTTAAATATCTTGTTAAATATCCATATTGTATTTAACATGCAAATACCTTTCATTTGATATATCACTCGATAGTTTAAAAGTATGTTTACAGTAGTTCACAATGAAATTTCTAATTTTATGTCGCATTTATGCAAATTGGATACCCGTGTGAATTATGCAAATTAGGGGGTTATGGCCCTACTTGGCAGCTCCACATCGTCAATTTTCTTGAAGTAGAGATAATAAGCTTTCAAATGACGTATGATGTGGCCGTATGTAAGGTGGGTACATTAAGTGTGAAAAATAGGTGAGTCTGCCGCTCGCCTATTAAGCAAGATTAATAAAGTCTGAGACACACTTTGGAAGAGCGTTGTGACAGCTTGCATTCCAGCAAGTTTGAGTCAGATATTTTGAAGTATTAAGACAAAACATAGGGAAAACCGATCTTTGACAGGTTATGCAAATTACCTGTCACATGATAGTTATGTAAAAAATGGTGACACTGGTGCTACCAAAATGTTCCCCTATATCTAGGCTTTCAGAAAATATATAATGAATGGGGGTTCTGAGCTTATTAACTACCAGAGAATTGTTAGATTAAAAAGGTCAATTTCTTGTCTTGGCACCTTAATTGGCCTTCACTACTAAAGTTTGACTTTCTTGGGAGTATCTCATACTCCATGTCACTAAAAATCACTACGGTGAGTCACTGAACGAACCGGAAACTTATGATATGTGCATCTTCTCTGTTGTGTATTTTCAGTGGCGAAGTTCAGTTTGAGGCTGAGATATGGCTATTTTCAATGTCATTCATTATCTGGACATTGAAACTCAACAGGAAACTTTCCATACAGCGGTTCTGTCATGATGCAATCGACGATTGGGCACCGGTATATTTTTGTGCGGTTGCTATGGCTCAGTTTCTGACCTTATCTTTGATGTTTTTAGGAAATCGCTCGGCACACATTTAAAAACCAGTGGCACTATCAGCGCGCGCCCGGTGAAGACTCGATATGCAAATTAGGTAGCCGAAAGTTCCAAAACGCTAAGGCTTTTTTAAAATCGTTACAAATAAACCAAAATACTTGCCCAGGGTTCTATTTAGTGATGACCTTGGCCCAGGCTATCGCACTTTGGCTTGACTAGTTGCATAGCTGTGATATAGCAGCGTTGCTGTGATGTCTATCGATCGCGCTCGCGTCAAGTCACTGTGGCGAGGACCCTTGACCCGAGCGCGATAGATAGTAGACTCTCTCACTGCCCCTCGTCCGCCACGCAGCCTTGCTCTATCCTCAACCATATGGTGATGTGCCCTCTACATTCTTTCCAGCAAGCGAGGCTCACCGCAGGCTCAAGGAGCCAGCTGGATTATAGCGTAGCTTCGTCGGCTCCCTCACAGTACAATAAATTACCCACAATTGATTTGTATTCTTGAAGGTTACTTTTCTAAAAACTTTTTCAGTTCTGCATGTAAGCACTAATGTGCAGCATCAGAATAACTTTTAAATAATATCTAGTAAAAGTACGTTTTGATATTTCAGTGAAAGTTTCCAAATAACCACTAAGCAACTATAAAAGTCACATTAAAATGCCTTGCTTTTTGGACTGCAAGTTAAGTTATGGCTGATGCAGCTAACAGGGCCCTAGGTGCTCTGATAGCAAAATTTAAATTTTTGAAAATATGGGTTTTAAGACATATACTAAAATATATGAAACTTCGATTGTACCAATCTTAGACTATTGTTCAGGGGTCTGGGCTTACGAAAAGTACAATGTCTGTGAATCTGTT
Source organism: Ptychodera flava (assembly GCF_041260155.1). Classification (NCBI taxonomy): domain Eukaryota; kingdom Metazoa; phylum Hemichordata; class Enteropneusta; family Ptychoderidae; genus Ptychodera; species Ptychodera flava. The sequence continues at coordinate 19,043,001 of NC_091939.1, read as the reverse complement.
CAGATAAGAGCATTAAGGTTTTTCCTTGGGATACACAAATTTGCCCTACGTTGGCTATCAAAGGAGATACTGGATGGAAATCTTGTGTTTCAAGGCATTGGGCAAATAAAGCACGCCTGTGGAATCGGTTGTGTAATTTGAATGAAAATAGATTAACTAAGAAAATATTTTTATGGGATAATTCGTTAAGTAGTAATAACTGGGCATCAGAAATGTATAAATTTTCGACAAGTTAGAAATACACGACATCTATCGCTGTGTAATGTAAAAGATATTCAAGAGATGAAGCAAAAAAATGTAACGAGCATTGGTACACTTATGTGTTAAGTAAGCCAAAATTACGTACATTCGCGAAATTCAAGACAGAGTTTGGCGAAGTAAAATATTTGTTACTGGATATGTCAAGGTGTGAAAGATCCTATTTTGTTCAGCTACGTTTTGGAATTCTTCCTTTACGAATTGAAACGGGGCGATATCGAAATGAGATTATAGAAAGACGTATTTGTAGATTGTGTGATTTAAATGCAATCGAGGATGAGCTGCATTTTATGTTTCACTGTCCTATGTATAATGATCATCGTCAACACTTGTATCACGAGGTTGAGTTAACAAATCAGGGTTTTTCCTTTTTGATGATATGCAAAAATTATGTTATCTTATGTTGAATAATGCCAGATTAACGGCAAAATATATCAAGAAAGCGTTTCAGAAAAGACGCAACACTTTATTCAATTAGTTGACGCAGTGTATGCTGCAAATATTTCTTTCCTAAGTTTGTCACGAATGAGATGTGATTTACATTATTTATTAGTTTTAACTCTGGTTCATTATGTCTTCGTCCTGAGACCCTCTATAGTGCTTAATTTTGCTTTATAGTGACTTGTAAGGCCGTTGGGCTGGATGACCTCTCATAATGTATGACTTATAATCAGTTTTTTTAGTCTGTGAATTTGTCTACACATGGGAGACATGGTAGACCTCAATCAGGAATCTCCGAAAATACAAATCACAATGAATTATGGGAAATCTACAGTACTGTGTCCCTGAGCCGAGCTTTGCTCAGCTCAACTGCTGAGGGCGGTATTATGGTATGAGGTGAAGCCGGCGAGGGGCTGTGAGACCCTAGCTCTGCATGGCAGTGCTGTGTCTTACCGGCGTTATACGGCCTCCCACCACAGCCGTATAACGCTGGTAACACACAGCCCTGCCATCCAGAGCTATGAGAGAGTCTAGATCGATAGACGCTGTGGCATCTATATCACAGGCAGGGCTTGACGTATTTCTTGTTCGACCGGAATGATTTGATGCTTGTTTTTCACTGGGGGTATCACACCCCTGCAAAATTCACTGATTTTGAGCGTTTCGGGACGTTCATTTTAAATTTCTTGATATTCCTGGTCGCAGAAAGACTCGTCCAGAAACGATACGTCAACATGTACAGATACATCGACCGTTTCTACTGAATTCTTAGGTATTTTACTGTCGATAATCAAATGTCAGTGTATCGAAATCGTCAAATCGCCGAAATTTTTTGCGTCCGGTAGTTTTTTTTTCGGTTACTGCGCGCGAGTTTGGTCAACGTCGGGGAATCGTAGAAGGTCATGCCGAACAAGCAACGTAGCCTTCAGTAATTACAAGGGGGGGGGGGGGTGGGCGGGGGGAATTGGGGGGGGGGTCACTTTTTAGAAAACAGTTCAAGGGGGAGGGTCACTTTTTATAAACCTATCTTGGGGGGAGGGTCACTTTTGACAGAAGCTGATATTATGGCCAAAACTTTGATTGTCCGTGTGATATTTCCTGAATAGGAAATCACCAACAAAATACGCACACACTTATAGACCGCCATGCATAGTGAATTGACATTTGGTGAGATTCCAAAATCAAATTTCTTACACAACCATAGACTTGTTACCACTCTAGTCTAATCAAGAACAATAATCTAAATAATCAAGCATGCATAAATGCACAGATTTATCTAATTTTGTACTGAAAAAAAATTATCCATAGTTTCATCATAGACCCCAATGCATAGTGAATCGACATTTTGGTGAAATTCCAAAATCAAATTGCTTGCACAAGCCATGGACTTGTAACCACTCTAGTCTTATCAAGAACAATAATGTGAATAATCAAGCATACATAAATGCACAGATTTATCTAATTTTGTACTGAAAAAAAAATATTCATAGTTTCATCATAGACCCCAATGCATAGTGTATGGACATTTTGGTGAATTCCAAAATCATATTGCTTGCACAACCATAGACTTGTAACCACTGTAGTCTAATCAAGAACAATAATCTAAATAATCAAGCATGCATAAATGCACAGATTTATCTAATTTTGTACTGAAAAAAAATTATTCATAGTTTCATCATAGACCCCAAAGCATAGTGTATTGAATGACATTTGGTGAAATTCCAAAATCAAATTTCTTACACAACCATAGACTTGTAACCACTCTAGTCTAATCAAGAAAATTAATATCAATAATCAAGAGTACACAAATGCAAAGATTTACCTATTTTTGTATTGGAAAAAACTATTCATAATTTCATCATAAACACCATGGATAGTGAACCAACTTTTTAGATGAAATTCAGAAATCTATTTCTTGTACACAAATGTTCATTTTACTTCCCTATTCAAGCAAAGTACATTTAAATACATTATCAAACATATATAAAATACAGATATAGCATGTTTTGTGGGGTAAATTGTCAATAATTTGCCTGATAGACTCCATGTATTATAATTTGATATTTTTGGATGAAGCACTAAATCAGCTACATCTTGCCTTCTTATAGTTGCACAAAATATGGTGACCCTCCCTAAACTGTATGAAATACCATATCTCTTCAAAAATTCTTGCGTGATAAATTGCGACTGTCCCTCCAAAAACACCAGCCTTCCCCTCTGTAATTTGTCCCTAACATAACAATTGAACCAATTGTTATGTAAATTAGCTGATACTGTTTTAGTTATTCCCGGGGAGAATACCGCAGTGGTTGGGGGGGGGGAGGGTCAAGTTTTAGAATGTCGGACAAGGGGGAGGGTCACATTTTAGACAGGAGGATAGGGGGGAGGGTCACATTTTACGGTACAGGTGTTCGCGAAATTCCCCCGGCCCACCCCCCCTGTAATTACTGAAGGCTCCCTAAGTGTCAGCAATATTCTTGGTTTTTACACAGATGCAACTTGCTCATATTTCTCCTGATCAAGATCATTTCACCACAGTTTCGGAAGAAAATTAACTAAACCAGTAAGTAGCACACATTTTATTTTCTTGCAATAAAACCTGAAATTTCTTCGTATAAAAATTTTGTGTTGCATTGGTGTTTGTTTCGTTTTGGATATGTATGAAATAGGATCCCAACATTACTATCCAATTGTTTGTGTTATGATATTGTTTGTTTCGTTTAGAATATGTGTAGGGAAGTGTACATTAGGCCTATTGTGTACGATGGTGTTTTGTTTGAGTGGGGAAAGCTTATGGACAGACGAAGCCGGACCTAGAGTGTTACAAGAGTTGATAGAGTAGCCCTTTCTCGCTTTCGTTTCGAAACCTGAGTGCGCTTTCTCATCAGTCGCAGTGTAAATTCTTTCCTCAGTTTGTACTTGTGAATTTTTTGAAAATGAATTCAGTGTTCTTGCTCTTCAAGTAGCGAAGCAAGTACATGTATGTCAATGTTTAGATAGCGTTGTAAATCCGTTTGGCGATCCAGTATGTTTTTCTTCCAGCTCTGCCCAGTGTTTCAAAAGAATGGGCTGTATTGTGCTGAAAATAAGTTTGTTCATTGTTTGTTTTCATGTCACTGTGCGGTTTGTTAGTTTATTTTGGATACTTTGATCTATTTCCGCTGTTATTTTAGTGCTTTCGTTGTTTTTGTATTCTTTGTCGGGTAGTTTGCTTGTGAAAGAATGTAAATTTTTACTAAAGTCGTCAGTGTTGTTACAAGTGCGAACAAAAATAAGGATTTCGCCTTTGATGAAACCATGAAAGGTTCCTGTCGGGTGACACAATTCTCTATGTAAAAAATGTATCTTTTTGTTTAGTATACGTTTTAATATCGAGAATATTTTCTTTGTGATTGCACCTTTGAAAATTACTACACCAAGGAATGTAATTTCATGCTTTAAGCCTTTCAATGAAAACTTGAATGTCGGATGCATTGTGTTGATTGCATGGATGAAATTTGTAAGTTTGGTTTGCGTTCCGAAATAAATCAATACAGGCGCGAAAATCGAAATTTATTATTTCAAAAAAGCACTAGGGAATTTTTTCTACTTGATGAGGAAGTAAGTTTGGACTGTGATCGCATGTTTTCATATGGTTTGGTATCCCCAAACAGAGATTTTGACCCCGAAATCTACATTTGAAAAGAAAAGGTCATGATTTGCATAGCAAAGGGCGGGAAACTAGTCGATTGACGCGTAGAACCAGTGGTGTGATTGGCTGGAGTACGTTCTGAATACTAATTAATGCAATTGTTTTATGCAAATGAATAACTAATATGGTTGATCGATCAGAGTGTTTCTCACGTATGACGGAAACGTGATTATGCAAATTTATGCTAATATCACTAAGGACGGAGATCCCGGTGCCCCGTAGTAGCGCAGATTACATAACATGGAAACATCAATGGTCCATGAAACGTGTGGCTCGCAGTACATACAAACTTTCAACAAGTTGGTTTGCTTTTGGTAAAACTGTGCCTGTACTTAAGCGCAATTGCTAATTATTTAAAGCAAACCTCAAAATTTTGATGGATATAAATGACGTTTCAGACTGTAATGAGTGCTGTTCGGTCATCTATATAAACATATACCAACGCGTACGCCTGGCTGTTTATCCCGATGATGGCACTCAGGGAAAAGGGGTACCCATGCATGTTCCCAAAATCACAGAAACGGGGAGTTTTGTACATTACCTGGGTTCTTGAAAACATGAAAAAAAGAGTTTTTATAGCAAAGCTAATATATGACACGATTCGTCTAGAATACCCGTTTGTAATCTGGTAAATATTTTGATTTTGATATATACAGCCATGGCAGCACTAAATTGAAAATGAGATCTGAAAGGAAGGCAAGCGAAACGTTCGAACAGCAGGCCACCATGGCACAAGCAGTCGCCAGTCTATAATGGTAGCTATGAAATCGCTCTCTGTGTTTAAGATGTACTTTTGAAATAATTATGATATTAGAGATAGAATAATAAATTCAACAATTCAAGAAGCATTATTTTATTTAAAATCATTTATTATCATTTTATCAGTCTCGATAGAGAAAATTGTGAAAATGCCATCATAAAAATTGAATCAAAAGAATCAAAGCTTACCAACAGCATTTCAATTAAGTAAAATCACTTACAAGCCATAAAAAATTAACAATTATCATTTGCAGTTTAATACCTAAGTTTGATTTTCACTTGGCTATGATATAGTTGAGATCTAGTTGTTATAATTACAAAACTATACTATTACCATTCTAATGTTGATTAGTAATTGTTACAAACACACCTGACCTTACACAAAAAGCTTTCTCTTACTGTCGTGATAAGGCATTCAAATTGTAATCTTCATAAGGACAAGTCAGTTGAAAAACAACATCAACACAAAATTGAAGTATTTTTATTGGAAGATGTAGTTCGTTTTGCTCTAGTTACATGGAAGCTGCTTTTTTGCTGACATTCATGATGAATTTTTGATTTTTTATGTACATATGTTCCTACAATATATGTATGTACTGGATATATAAATCAAATAACACGTCTTGTAATTCAGTAAATTCTCAGTCGGATTCGAACTCACAACGTACGGCACCTATTCATCTAGCCAAGCCATCACAGTCAAAACCGTTCGGTCAAATACCCACCCTTAATAAAGAGTGCATGGTTGAATTACCGAGTATAAGATGTTGCAATTTTTCAAACTGTGACACCTCCACACCCTGCAAAGTACATGGGTCACTCTCACTTGAATACACGCTATCGTACATCGCACAGTTATCTTATAAAATTGCATAGGCCCAAGTTCAAGCTCACTTTCAAGGAGAAAAAGAGGTGTAAGAAGACAGTCGTGAAAAATCAAATTGAATGCGATATTCAAATTAAATCAATTTTGAAAGTCTTGTCATAACAATATTAGCAATTAGCAAAGTGTAACTCAATCCGATCAAGAATTTACTGAATTCCCTACGACTGAGATCCAAAAAAGTTTTTTTTTTTCATTGAAACAACTTTTCCTAATAATTCACAACCGCGTTTGAATTCTCCAACAATCAAATTAATCCCTCTCAGTCAAACCAGCTACTATGTCTCTACGTATGATCGTGAAGTTATCGATTATAAGTATTACTTGCAAACTAAGAAAATAACTATAAGTTCTATAAATTTGAGAAATAATCAAATTTTGTGGAAACACCAAGAGTAAAGTAGCATAAATGGCACATTAAAATATTTACTTAATGTAAAGTAAAGTATGGATACTTTTAAAATGGTCTAATACTCTCACAATAGAAAAAAATGGTCTAATACACACATAATAGAAAAAACAACAACGAACAAATGCATGGCATAAGTCAAATCTATATTGATATCCCAACCACCAAGACTAATTTAAACTCAAGTCCTATAAACGTCATGTACCAGATTTTACTTCTTTCACTTATCACGTACAACTTGATAATGTTACATTCCAACATTTTTTGGTCTTAGACTTATACTTGAATGTCGAATCGAAGACCGCCATGGGGTGACAGGAAAAGAATGCACTTCATTTCCGTTTACGAGGTGACGTGGTTGTACGTTTGTCTATGCTAATTTTAAAATAAATCTCACATAGCTAGTGCTTTAATTAACAAATGAAATTCAAAAACAATCACCACAATAGAAACAAGACAATGTTCAAATATATAGTGTAGATATATCCTACAATCACACAGTCTTAATAAAACCCTAAATGTTGCCTGCCTTCCTTTAAAAAATACACCGTTAAAATACACATAGTACGTTCAGATGGTTCGTTGATGTGTACTCCTATTTGCTTATATTGGAGGTTGACGGAGTGGAAGTTATCAACTTCAAATGCGACATGTTAAGCGCCATCTTCTGCTCCCGTCGGATGATGTAATGAATGTCTTTCTGTATAGTTATATAATAGTGATTTTAAAATATGGCACCTTAACTTCTACACTAATAATTCATTAAAAAGTCACAAATGTTACCTCATGCAATGCCTAACTTCCAAATTATCACAACACAATATTTCCTGATCACGTAGTAAAGACACTCAAGTGTCTGAAACAATCAGTAAAGTATATTTAAACAAATAGGAAATTCTAACCTGGTTTTATTGAGAAACACTGTGGAAACATTTCTGATATAGGAATGGTAATGAAATAGTGAATGACATCTTTATAACAATTAGAAAAAGCGACACCGAAATTTTTCCCGTGTTACAATGAAAACGCCATCGAATGGTCTCACTACTTTTTAAGAAATGAATCACAATATCTTGATCAGTATATTCAATTGATATGCATGATCTCAGAGTCCAACGTGTATAACAGTGTATCTGAACTTAATTACTTGCTATCTGTTCAGAAGTGATACATCGATGTGATATTCAGTGGATATACAATGCTAGTCATTGCCATAAAACACTTAAAATTTACAGGAGAATGAGCCAACTGTTAGTCTAGTAAACGAGTGGTAGAGATGAACAACTTTTAATTGTCAAAAGTAATATAAATTCAGCTATATAAGGTATTCTGAAACACTAGTTTCCCAAAACAATCCAAAACACCAAAGAAGTCCAAAACAAGCTGCATGATATTTCCAGTGTGATCGCAAATGTATGGACGCTGTGGTTGTACGTCAAAATATTAAGAAAAGCCTAATTTGTGAGGAATGTTTGTCGCCCAACTGCCTATTACACACAGCATTCTTGCTTAAAAACTGAATGTGTGTTTGTAATTGCATTACAATCACGAAGCATTTTCTTCATATCTTGTGCCCTCTTGAAGGCATAATCGTAATTGCCGAACACTCTAGCAATGCGGTCAGCCCAATGACGGATGTCACGTTCCCTCTCTGTACCAGTCACACCAACATCAACGATGACAGCGGCTGCCGCATCTCTGTGCATGTACTTCGTAAGGAACTGCGCCAGGCCTGAGTTGCTGTTTACAAGGACCGGTATTCCAGCTGCCACGGCCTCCAAGCCAGCCATACCGAACGGCTCAATGTGTGATGGGATGACGCAAAGGTGACTTTCTTGTAAATCAATTTTGATTCCGTCACTGGACAAGTTATGGACCACTTTGCAGACCAAATCACCACTAGTGACGTGCTTATTGATGAAATCACGTGCGGACTGAACCTGCTCTTTATGAACACCGCTGATTTGCCAAACTGGGGGATTCAAAGTGGATTTCAACGTCTTGAGAGTAGTTACATATTCACTCAGACCATGCGCGACCACATCATATCCTTCCAGATGGGTCATGTGATCTATTCTTCCGTAGGTGAGAATCTGTGGCTGGCAGGTAGTCGATGGTTTCTTGATTCGAAGTCGAAAGAATTCTTCATCGGGCATTGGTAAGAATAGCTCATGTTTAACGGATTCCAGCATGCTGAATTTGCCTTCAAAGTGATGATATACACGTGGTCCGACGGAGAAGACAACATGTGCTCTAGTAACCTCTGTCAAAAGGTTTACCTCCTTCTGCTTGACTCTGGTAGGTGTCAATTCATCTCTTGTAACTTCGATGTCTTCCAGTAAGGCATGATTGAAAAGGATGACTTTCTTACCCTGCTTGTGTTTACTATGTATGTCAAGGGTAACCTTGGAGGTGCTGGGTAGGTGACCTATCACGACGTTAACGTCCGGTATCTCCGTTAGTGATGGATAGTGGTGAGAAAAGTATTTAGTAAGCCAGGCTTTACTTGGTTTGTCGTTATCTTCATCATCTTTCGGTAGGATTAATTTGACTCCCCTTGATGCTGCATCATGCTTTTCTTCCTCATTTGATTCAAGGACAGTTGCGTGTACCTTTTGACCAGTTTCTGCAGCGATGCTAGATGTCAGCCTGTGGACGTTTGCTATGCCACCTTTCTGAGTGCCCCACTCGTGGAAAATAGTAAGAACACTTCCACCACTGTGGAGAAAGAAAGTATTACATTCAAATTATGCAAAATTTACTGTGACATAAATGCGTTATGATGTGAACTACGACTAAAACATCATTTTCTAGAATACACGGACTAGATAGGCAGTAATGACTGAAAATGTATACTTCACATAACAGTATGATTTCCAATCTGTGAAATATAATAGCTGATTATTTAAGGGGATATATGTATATGAAAATACAACTTGCAAACAAAATATTTCTCTTTGATGTGCTCCTACCTATGTGTAATAGTTTCCGGGTCACCAGAGCAAAGATGAACAAGGGCACTATCAGCATCCGGACTGCTTTGCGTAGTCTTTTCTGTTGTTCAACATATAGACAAAGTATCAGTACTAACTACAGGTATCTTCATAGAATGAGAATGGTTATGTTTGAGAAATAACAAAACAGGCGTAGGATCAACAATTCCGGGAAGAGTAAATGTGGAACGTATGATGTAAATATAAATACATAGAGGAATTTCATGTTGAAGGGAGAGTGCAGTGTCTTATTCTACTTTGTTCTACTTCCCGAAGCATGTTGAGATAACACAGTATTCAGCACATCAACTCGGCCTGTCCATGTCTAGGCTGCACAGCTGTTATTAACGAGTAATTTCTGGCCCGGACTTGTATTCAAATTCAAATAACTACAGTGCATTTTATACGCGTATAGACGTTGTGTTGACACGCTAAACAGTACGTGTATCAACATGCTGTTGGTAGTAGAGCTTGCAGTAGACATACAAGGGAAAACAGTAAAAAAACCACTTAACATTTCAGGAACTTCCCCTTAAAATCTAATGTTTAAGTGTATGTATGTGTGTGTGTGTGTGTGTTGCGTGCGCGCGCGCAGGTAGGTAGGTAGGTAGATAAAGTAAAGTAAGCCTTTATTGAAATCGTATCCCAATTTGGATCTTGATCATAAAGTTTTGCAAAATCATCAACAAGAGAGAATTATATATATATATATATATATATATATATATATATATATATATATATTATATATGATATAATGAGTATGTATGTATGTATGTATGTATGTATGTATGTATGTATGTGTGTATTTGTGTGTTGCGTGCAAGTGTGCATGTGTCCGTTTATTCATGCACGTATGCTTCCTGCCCTTGAACTTACATGAACACATTCTTTAGTCAGAATAGTTTCAGTGTTATGTGTACCAAGTACCATACCTCTTTTGAGAAGCATCTCAGTTTGTATTACTTCCTTTCTCAGATCAGGCCGCTTTATTTCACTAAACATTTCTTTCAGGAGTTCAAGAGAGTCTTCCGAGATGTATCCATGGTCCTTGAGATAGTGAAATAGGTCGAATCCACTTTTTATTTTCTCTCCGTCTCGTTTCGGTACTTGTTCGCCCGAGAGAAGCTGTGTCAAAACTTTGATATCATTTGAGTCTAACTGCCGGTCGAGGTGGTTGAAGAGAGAGTTAATATGACTTAGTTGACATTTGCCTGACTGTTGATCCTGCGGGCACATCATGTTGGTATTCCGTGAATTAAAACCCTTTCCTTGCTTTGGATAGGTTGCACTGCAAAAAAAAAGTGATTGAAACTAGATCAAACCAAACAGGGAAAGAAAATATTGAAACGAATGTACAAAGGAAATTTATTGCTAGAGCAGCAACGAACTGTTGTAGAACCACCTATGATATTGTAATAATCCTTCTTGAATACTCAAAAGATTACGATTATAGTCTCAGATTATAGTCTGTATAATTTTTTACCTGACGCATCAAGTGCATTGAGGAGCAAAGGTGCATTGTTTGTATTTCCGGATGTAATTTGGGCTAATGTGTAGCGTCCTGTAAGGTTTTAGCCTTTTGGTTGGCTTAAATTCATTGTTGTCATCGAATCGTTTCCAACAGTCAAACAGGAAGAGAAAAGCTACAGTTTCAGGCTAGAAATAAATATGACGGGACATTTTGTGAAATAATTAACTTTAACAAAACCATTGCTGTAACAGAAAGTATCATCACACCTTGTATTAACATTAAACGAGTGAAAAACAAAAGTAAACTCCGGTGATACAAATAGGAATAAACTAGTACTAAATCCATAGAAACAGACTTGATTGTAAAGAAAATGAGCTTGGTCACGTTGCGGTATGAGCGAAAAAGACGAGGGTTTTGGTTTTCTATGCTGGAATTATTACTTGTAACCACAGAGAAACATATAGACAGAGTGGCAACACTTGCATGCCTTTTGTTCCATGGTCCTCTCGTAAACTATTGGCTTTTCATATTAAAATGAGCTTCAAAGGTGTTAAACTTTTTGGAGGCTTTGTTTGTGGTTGATAATTACACGAGATTATGCGAAAAATACGACGAGATGGCATCGTACTGCCAGTCGCGTAGCAACCATAGTTACTTTGTGAGCTCTCAGGCAGAAACACTGCTTCACGCCAATCAAAACATAACACCCAGCAGTTTCATAAACATGTCCTTTCTTGACGCACGTGAAAAAGACGGTATGACTGACCGTAAACCATTGAGTAAAACCAGACAGTATCGATAAAAGACTTTCAATTGGTTCAAATACACTCATTATATATTCATAAAAATATGAGAGGAATTTTTAAAACGGTAAAACTCATTTTCCTGAAGCTCAAAACACTCCCGTTTTCGCCAGCACGTCAATTCTGCTCAGCACCACACGACAACAACAACACAAACTTTGCCGACATACTTTCGCTAACAATTGGCGAAAATCCGAAAATTACCGAAGGATTCATGGTCGGCACTCTTCGGAAAAGAGAGCGAGAGCAACCTCAGGCGAGGCGAACATGGATGGGTAACGTAACCGCTTCACGCCTTAAACAATACCCGTTTGCCACTCTATCTATCTTTCTCTATGTTGTAACTGAATACCCCGGGTCTCACAAATGAAGTAAAGCCCAACTTTGCTTAGTTATCCGACAACCGCTTCGCAGATTCGCGGAGCTTTTCCATGTTGTCTTCGAAGATCTAAATTGACTGTGACACAAGTATGTGGCTATAATTGTTGTCCGCCACAGTGCTGACTGATACTTTCGGAGCAGAGACTATGTTGTTGCCATAAATCCCGATGTAGTTGACTCCGTAGCAGCAACGGTTAATTGAACATTTTGCATATAGCAAAGTTCACGTCACCATAGTTGGGCGATACAGCAAGCATCTGGGAGATAGGTTTTTTGCGAGGACCTGTAACAATCATTCCAGTTTAGCGTTGTCATAATATAAGAGGAAGTTCGCGACCGTGAAAGGGGGGGGGGGGGTACGTTTCTCTGAACATGTCAGGCCTTTGTTTACGCATGTGTTTATTGTAAGCCTCTGCTTCACTTTGTATATTCCGAACCAGAACTATCCAACAAAGTTCATTCGCTTTTATTCTTTCGACTTTTCTCTTCGCTCTATTCTGTCTCGCAACGCCGTCATTGTGTTTTTCTTGATTATGGTGAACTGGTACACTGGCCAATCGAGCGAACAGGAGACTAGGAGCTGGTAGCTAGTTCAATGCATTTTGCGGAAACAACACGGTTGAACGCATACGCACATCCCGGGTGTCGTATTAACATAATGCTACACTGTACACACTAAAAACATAATATCAAAAGAACTCCGACGCCAAATTTTAAAATATTTACATTTCAAAAACTCTTGCAGGTAATCATCAGAACTTGTTTGATGGAATTTGTGTCTCTGATGAATATACACCATTCGCTACACCCTGCAATTATATGGTACACTCTCTGCGATATACATGTCATTTTGGGTAGTTTGATGATAGTGTTGTCATATGCAATTGCAACCCGGAGAGTGCCGATGTCATGGTTGAAGTTCTACATCCCCCTTTGTTGTTCAGTTCTGGCATTTTGTGGGAGAGCTCTCATCAAACATAAAAAAATGCTGAGATTAACTTGCTTTGAAAATCTTCCCATACTTTCAACTCTGTTTCTGTCTGCGTTACCTGTTTTGCTTTCTTCGACACATTTTTAACTTCTTTACTTGGGCAAAGTGATCTTGAGAGTCGCGTGTTTCTTTTTCTCCCGCAGTTAGAGAAACCCTTGCAAACTTCGCCCAAAGACAATATTCATGCTCCAGTGTACATTTCAAAACTGTGTTACCATGGACAAGACATTTCCTGCTTTATGTGACTTTGCACTGGCCACAATGTTTGCATGCTCAAGGCCATACTAATGAACAACCCCCCGCTCAGTAGTGTTTTGGGTTTTGCTCATTTATGTTTTGCTATCGTCATACTTATAAAAATGTCAAATTAGCACAAGCAAACTGTTTTTCTGTGTTTTACTGTTGTTGTTTAAAAGTTTACCATTGCTTGAAAATATTTTGACAAATATTTCATTAAAAACAATGCAAGGTACATAGGGCTAGAGTCTGTGAGTATAAAGTCTAGAGTGTAGAGTCTGGAGTCTAAAGTCTATGAACTGTGGACATGTCTCTTTATGAGTTCCCCACACATGGCAAACAAATAATGATAAATCTGTAAGTCAAATCAAATGTAAGTATAGTTCACTACGAGTACAATATATTATTCATCATGTAGGGACATCCGTGTATATGGAAATGTAACAGGAGCACATTTTTCTCCTGAAAATACTCTTACCTTTGTCTTTTGGTTTCTGATTCAAGTGAGCTAAGATTCGCACGGGTATTATCGACATCTTGACTGCTTTGGTGGACAACTTTTTCTGTTGCCATGGAAAAAGATGAAATGCACAATAATGAAGTTGAGGAGTGTCTATAAAGTGATCATGATTGTTTCTAAAAGAAAACAAAAAATGCGAAGGAACAAAACTCTCCAAAGAGACCATGTTCACCATATGATATACAAATATTAGATTCACATACATGAACATTAAAACAAAACCAAGCAAATATTTACATTATTATTATATTTTGGAAAATCGCTCAAACCTCGAAACCTACGACTGTACACATTCCCATCATCTTCATTGTTAAACCCGGTATTTTTTTCAAGCAGCAAGTGTAGGTATTTACGTACAATGTTACGTAAATACCTACACTTGCTTGCTTGACAAAAAATATTATTATAGCAAAGTTTACGTCAAATTGAATGGCCTCTGTAAAGTAGCTGTTATGCCTTACCAATAATACGACTTGCTAAATTTAGCAGTCTTACCTGTGCTAAACCACAATGTCAGATCAGGATAGGGCACCTGTGTAACACTTCTTTGGCAGATAACTGTTAGATTCCCCTCATCTTCTTTAACTGCAGTACATCCATCATCCGTGTCTTCAGAACCTGGTAGTAATTCTCCGAGACGATGACTGGAACAGCTACACTTAATGCATACCTGATATGTCAAGTTAGGAGTGTAGGTGGCAATGATGTACTTTAACTCCTTCTCAACCACACTTTTGACACTTCTAATGTTCTCAGGCTTGAACTTTGTTGTACCTGGCATTTTTGGCGTAATAAGCACCTTCAGCTCAACATCGGATTCTATCTTGCACAGGGTAACGTGGAAAGCATAATCCTTGATGAATATGCGGGCTCTGTGTTTCCGTAAGACTATTCCCCCATTTGGCCATTGCTTCAAACAGCGAACTATCAACCGATAGAAGACTCCCTCGGGAAGGAAATTCCCATGGAAGTGGAAATAGATTGGCGCACATGACTGGCTATTAGCTGGGCATATGATGCCATTTTTACCATCAGCATCTTTTTGTAGGAGGCTTGGTAAGTAGTACACGGGGTTTTCCCCGTCAGGCTGTGGCATACTGAAAAGAATGTCATAAATTTCCGTGATCTTCAAAAGAATTGCCTTGTCTTGGGGTCGATCATGACGTTTTAGGAGATAATCCAGTAATTCTTCATGTAATCTGCCTTCTTTGTGTAACTCTTGAATCAAATTGCGAATTTTTGCGGGTACCCCCTCCAGCTGATCTTCATACACCACAGACTGAGTGATTAATATCTTAAAAAGATTGACCAACCATACTACATCCAAGATGATGATGTGTTTCAGCTCAGGTATTTTTGTGAAGTGGAGTATTTCTCCGACGCTGTGATAAAATGCCAGAGCTTTCTCTATTTCGTCTTCTGTCATTTCCAACTTCTTTCCGATCTCCTTTGCTTCTTCCAAATGTATCTTCTCCTCTTGCTTCTGCCTCATTGACAATTCCAGGCGTATCCACTTAACTGGCACCTTTCCAAGGAAGAAGTACTCCATTGCATAGTCTTGCACTTTTTTTCGAAGTTTTTCAACCTGTGGATCAGGAGCATTACCATCCTCTCCTCTTGATTTGTTATCAATTGCAATCATATCAACAAGGTGATCATTAACTGCCTTTGTGGCGTGTCTGCTTATGTATTCATTGATTTCCTTAAGGCGTTTCTTCGCTTCTCTTTCAACGTCTACTTCCTGAGCATCAGGGGGACTATTACTCTAAATAGAAGAAATGTGAAACGATAAAGATGACATTTCAGGCCATGACTTTGGCAGTTTCCGTTTTTCCCTATATATGAGTGAAATCTGTGCGTACAATACACCAAATGCTGATGGCGAAACGATAACGAGAAATAATCATGACCATGTTCATCAGTTCATTGTTTAAAGTCTTATCAATGCATACACTTTTGGATTTGATATGTTGAACATATCGGGCTGTGTATGAGCACGACAAGCCATGTGGCATGGAAACTAGTTTGTTCTCGATGACACGTGAAGCTACGGTATAATAAATAATTTTATCAGATCAACCAAATGTACTAGCAATCCAGTGCGGCCTATTTTACATTTATCGCACAATGTCTTTGCAAGTCATTAAACACAACCAAACATCTTCCCCTTTATGCAGGACACGACTGCAATTTGCGTCATTTGCATTTGTAAATTTGCGTAACATAATGTACATTCCATGTACATTTGACTCTTTCTGTCACCAAAACCTGTCCGTTTAATTTCGTAAAATTCCTGTTTAGATGAAGAAGCAAAGGAGTATGTATTTGTAGGAAAAAGTTTTTTGTATTAGTATTATTAGTATTCAAATGTCGTCAACAGTTAACGTTCGTTTTAGCCAAGTACAACAGGAAATAAGGGGTTCATGTTAACCATACCTCCCTTAGCAAGTCTTTCTTCGTTCCTATGAGAATGACTGGTGGCGCTGGCGTGTTCTTAACACTTCCGTCTGAAGATTCAATTCTTATGTTAGATCCAGGAATGGCATGGGTATGTATGGAGTTCATCCAAAACGACAGGAACTCTGAAGCAAAATAAATTGATATATAAGCCCTATATCAATCCACAAAGGCCAGGAATTTCTAATGTTCAAATATGTAAATTGTAGGATTAGCTTGCAGGATGCGAGTTTCGCTGGCTTTGGCTGTCTATAAGGTCTCACCAGCTACCGTGTCCTTTGTCAGGTGGTGATAATAAAAACTATGAGTACTGTCGACTACGAATATGTCTTTGTTCATATCATGTAACCTCAGATTTTCACATGTTCACTCAATATACTGCCTCTATATGAACTTCACGGATTTTACAGACGACAGACATTTTATAAAAAAAGTACATACAGTGTGTGGACATGATGCAATAAATGTTGGAATTGTATGGCCACAGTTGGCCTTAGGGAGGTTAATGCTAAAATTAAAAAAGATCTGAAAACAAAAAGTGAGAAATCTTGCTATCTTAGGATGGTGATGATGTAGGAATAGCAGAAATAACAACAACAGAATGGAGACAAGTGGCATTTGGTCTGCAGAACATGAAGTACATGGCCGCGTACGTCTATAATTGTCACTATCCGACACTTACTCGTGAACACGTGGTGCAATACATATTCAGTATGCAAATCTGATACCAAGGATTTGAACATAAAGCTTTACGCGTATATCACCATTAAAGGCAATACATTCGAACAGAGAGCTATCTAACATTCATAAACCAAAGCAACACCTGTCAAAAAGTGATACAATTATCCAATAAAATTGCGGTAGTATTTTACTGAAAGGTTTACCATACATATTAGTACACAGTTTTGAAATTTAAAACTAAATTTCTCATTGGTCAATTATGACACAATGACTTACCCTTCACAGTCCACTCATCTTTAATAACGGTGGACATTATTTCATCGAGGGGTTTTGTGAGGTCCGTTACAAGGGCAAAAATAACTCGATTGCCTAGAAATACCTGTGAATAGAAGCCATCAAAAGATTGGTAAAATATCCGAAAAGGATCCATGTAAACAGAAACAGAGACAGATAAGGAGGGTGGTTAGGAGAGGATATCTGAAATATACACAGAAGAATTGACTAGAGAAAAATCTAATTCCAATAATATTTCGAACAGGTTTTCTCCTCTAATTTTCAAATTTGAAATGAGCAGAGACAATAAAACTAACTGCAAAACACTTTTCCACGTCTTGTTTGCAAAGTAATTGTGCAAATGTCAGAAAATAAAAATCTTTACGGCCAAAGCGATATGCGTTACAAAGTCAAACTACGTAAATACGATACCGATATCAAAGTTTCTATTAACACATAGTGAACCAAAAGCATATATATCACTGATTATTTTTGTTTTGAAAGGATTAGTTTGAATACAATCTGATTAAAATCAACATGACACGGCGACATTCCATCTTTGCTTGCTCTTTGCTGCTCGTGTTAGCTGTTGGTCGCCGCGATACATCTCGCACTTTACAAGGGCCAATAAAGTTGTATATTAGAATACATCCAAAATTGCTCATCACCTAGGAAATACGCAATCTACTTACTAAGTACTTTTACTTATAAATGAAATGTTGATACGCTTCTTTACCAATCAGACACACGGATAAATTCACATTTACTTGCAAATCAAAGCAAGTCAGGCGTCGATGGGCAGGGAAATCACAGAATGCTCAGTTGTATAACGTCTCTTTAATCAAAGTTATATTACTATGGACGACATGACCCTTTGATCTTCCCATGCATTTCATACAGAATAATCCATCACTGCCCCATTGTTCTCATGCTCATTCGTAAACTACCACACTGTTATTCGAATGTAAAACTTACAGTAAACCTAACAGATTTATGAATGTAATTAATTAATTTAACAAAAAGTCTTGCGTTTTCTAATTTGTATCTGGAAAAGCAGCGTGGCGGTTTACTTATGTGTATAAACAAGTCATGCATCATGATTCCTTGCGTAGAGACAGACACAAACCAATTTGTGCAAATTGAATCTTTGTACATTAACAATCATATGTTTATGGTCATGTGTTTGAAACATGCTCTGCACAAACACAAATAACATCGTTTGTAGATTATTTGGAAAATTGAGCTTCCATTTGGATAAAAACAACCAAGAACGATTGTATATATTGCAATACTTTTCTCTTCCGAATGAGTATTACGTTGATTTCTCTCGCGATCCACGGAATCCCACACAGTGACGCCCCAATCGATAAATTTTCAAGTATTTCTTGGTTAAAGTGAATGTTGAAGTTCAGCTAATCTGTTTGCGCTCACTGGTTCAGCAAAATATGACACTTCTTGTTTTTTCTGTAAGTTTAAAATATACAAACTAGGGAATGTTAAAATTGGAAAGATAGCACTTAACGTCACAGCCATTTTCGTCTTCTGAAATATCAGAGAAGCTAGAACATCACGTCCATCCATTACAAGAATTTTGACCAAAATGAAATGGAGGACTATCCGCGTGTCCAGATAACTAATACTACCAAGTGAGCATGTTTTTAATGGGCCAATGCGAACGAAAGCATTGCAACTAACTCATGTGTAAATCAGTATTGTCCGCAGTTTACCATTTTGTCATGAACTGGAATTAGTCAGTAAGATCAATTTGATATTAAGCTTTACTACATTCGTGGTATAAATTGATGTTGGTTTAAAATGGAAACACTTTCGGTCAGAAGCACATAACTATCACCCGGCCAACGGCGCTTCAAATGGCGTTTACAAGTTTTAGACTAAGTGTGCGCATTTTCCATAGTAATTACTGCACTTACTTAAAACATATTCATCAATTGAAGAAAATGCAACGACATAACTGAAACAGTAGTTCTCATCGTAGGCTTTCAAAATACAACA
The DNA here is from genome assembly GCF_041260155.1 of Ptychodera flava. NCBI lineage: Eukaryota > Metazoa > Hemichordata > Enteropneusta > Ptychoderidae > Ptychodera > Ptychodera flava. The sequence goes on along the minus strand of NC_091939.1, from coordinate 19,023,737 downwards.
AGCTTACAATACGGCTAGTTTTCAATCGGGTTTGAACCCACAACATACGGCATCAGTCGCCTAGCGGAGAGGCCACAGAGAGAACCGCTCGGCTAAATCTCCACTCCCAAAAAAGAGTGGTTCAATAGCCGGCTAAGTTGTTACATTTTTCTGACTGAGACCGCTCCACACGTTGTAGAGTTCGTGAAGCACTCACTCACGCATGCTCACTATCACACATCGCACATACAAACATTATCGAAGCGAAGAAACGAATTTCATCGCTTTAACTGGGCGAACGATTACCTCGGGGACAATTCTGTCCACCAGCAGAGTTACCAACCCAGGGTAGAAAATACGGCTAGTTTTCAATCGGGTTCGAACCCACAACGTACGGCATCAGTCGCCTAGCGGAGAGGCCACAGAGAGAACCGCTCGGATAATCTCCACTCCCAAAAAGAGTGGTTCAATAGCCGGCTAATATTTAAGTTCCCAAATGGACCCTTCGATATTACGCAGCCGAGCTAGTGCTGGCCATGACTTTAGTACCGCAATCGCTACTGCCGCGCCCGGTAATACCCAGGTGGGTGCGTACTGGTAGCCGACTTCTGAACATTAGACTCTTCAGTTAATGTCAAATATTGGACGGTATAGGTTAGAGTAGATATCCGGCAGCTTGTTTTATGTCAATAATATAACACCTCTTCTAGGTAAGAGTTTGTCATTGAAAGGGTGTAGTTTTATTTTTATTCAATACAGGAGCATGTCGAGCTTCTGCCACTTCCAACATTTCTATTGGGCTCCAACAAGACAATATTGTCATTTTATCCATTATTATCCGATAAAAAAACTTTCCGGGCATCTGCCACTTCCAAACGATCTCAGACTCTAAATTAAGAAGTCTTACGATGCTATCGATTTTATCCTAAATTTTAATTCAACTAATAACTAGTATCATAAGCTTGTAGTTCGAAAGGTCAGACAATATTATCTGATGTGCCTATATATCATCGTAATACCGGTACCAAGCCACCAACACCTTGGTGGCTGGGAATATGATGTGTGAAGAAAAACATTCCACTGATACATGCCTTTGAAAAAACTATGTACAGCAGTTCGGATGACTTGCCGAATGTCGACAAAATCCACACCTTTCAAACTTTAGATTGCGCTTACCAATACTATGTTATGAAGGAAAATTATTGTCGTTATTCAAATGCTATGACATTTTGAGCCGTCTGTCTTGCTTTTCTGCAGATCATACACATAAAGATATTGATTTTATTTACTCGATCGAACATACAGTGCAGCTCTAAGATGTCCGATGTATCGCCGGGTATGACGTCTGTGATCTAGCTATACGACCACCTCAGCAGTGGACAGTCATATCACGTACTGCTAAGTGCTTGTGGACCGTTGGGAAGGGGTCGACCGGAGATGATCACCCGCAAGACTATTGAGAATAGCAAAAGCTTTCATGACTCGGAATTTCATTCGACATGTCTTCATTTTATCTCATCATTGCTGTCATACTTTTTGCAGGAATGACACAATTATTGTGAGAATATAAATTTTTTTACTAAATTTTTTACGTGCACACGGTTTCGATCACAACAGATGCATTAAAAACTGTTGATTGAGACGGATTCGTCACCACCTGGCCAGTGACTAGAAATAAACAAAAAAAAATGCCAGGACTCAAACCACAACAGATTACAGAAATTGATACGGAGCAATCTGATTTGGAAATACATGATAACATAGTTGCAAAAGAAACGTAAAAACAAACCAAAAAACCAACTTAAAAACGCGACAAGCAAGGATGATCATGACTCGGCAGAAAAAACAACCAACTGATATAGACAATATTGTGCAAAACATGTTTCAATGGCAATAAAAATAAAGTGAAGATAATGTCTTTTTCTTTCAAAAATCGAAAAACCTATCTTAGTGTTACCAATTGCAAGCATGGTAAACACAATTGTACAGCACTGCGGTCACTATTATATGAGCAGCCAATCCGATACGTGGAGTTGCCACTCGTTATTACAACCAAAACTTTCCGATTGATCGGCTGTACTGACCTATGTGTTTGATAAGAAAGAGTCGATGTGCAGAAGATTAGTTTGAAATACAGACCTGGTGGGTTATGTAGTACACACTTTGTCCTGCAAAGTCCCACAGGCTGAAGTAAATATCAGGTTTATCAACATTATCAACTTCTTGGACGCGCCGGATCAGTCTTCTGTTAGCTTCTGTCAATCGCCGATGAAGACGTCCTTTTACGTCTTTCATCTTTTCCCCTTTTAACTTTAGTGCATCTATAACGTTCGCAACTTTTGCTGGAATCAATTCTGATTTTTCCTTGGATACATCCACTTTCTCATTTGCCATTCCAACAGCTAAGACATCTTCAAGTATCTCCTGTGTTTCCTTGATGGATTTTTTACCTTGGTACTTGGTGTTTAAATCTTATTGAAAAAATGGGAAAAATTACATAGGGCAAAGCTTGTCAGGTGTATAAAATGAAGATGTGCGATTAATGTGGGCAATACTTGAGATTAAAATTGCTGGACTTGTAAGCTAAAACCCATCGTAGTATCTACGCTGGTATACACTCGTCAGTATGGAGGAGACTGTGATTGAATGGCTAGTCATGTGATGAACGAAAGTAATGTAGAGGTTTTGCATGCATGCATACATGGAAAGGTACATTGTAACAATGTACCTTCCTTGTGACAATTATTCTATCGCGTGAAGCATGAGTTCGTGCGCAATGTTTTACATCTCTGACTTTCACTGAAACATCATCTTTGTGCAGGGTATTTTGGTGACTAGTTTTTTAAGCCATAAATCTGCTAACTACACCTAAGCTTGGCTAAGGTCATGACTTGTATAAACTGCCGGGCATGGTGTCCATACCACTAGAATTTAGGCTCCATTTACCTTGTCATGGAAGCACTCCGACAACACTTACATATTACTCAGACCTGCATTCTTGAGAATTGTTATATTATTTGTAAATGTAAGGAATCTACCTGACAATAAGGATTAAACATTATTCTATTGTTTCAGCATGCCAACATTTGCCTGCATTATGCAATGGTAGTTTTTGTAAACGTATTGCAATGACACAGAGAGTGAATTGTTGATTAATTAACGGTACATGTAGGTGTAAACCATTTGTATCATTGCCTGAATTATGTAGCTGCATTAAAGTTTTGTATCAATATTGCCCCTCTCATTTTCATGGTCACTTCACATTTTATGAAAACGATGTCACACCCAGTTGCAAGTGTCAATATTACGGTCGTATTGTTGTACTTAATTATCAGGTACAAACGGAACATAAATAAGATGTCTGTCCTGCCTCTCTGTCTGTTAGCGCGATATCTCAAGAACGGCATATTGGATCAGAATCAAAATAATACTGTACATAGATTCTGTTTGGAAATAACAAGAACTGACAAGTTTTTGGTGGCTCCTTCGCATCATGAATGATTTTAGTAAAAGCGACCTAGCGGCCGATATAGCTCCGCTGCGTTTATGTAGAGAATAACTATTTTTGACACATGTTGATGAAGAAGGGTGGAAATCTTTGATAGCTCGATGCAGTGGCCAGAAAAAAGTGGCTAAAATAAGCTGCAAAAATACGAAATTGAAGATTTCATCATACTTTGAATGTATCACATAGGATCATCCCTAAGAACATGTCAACCAAAGCTATCTGATGAAGAGTTTTTGAGAATAAATTTTTTGACCAAAATGGCAACAATTGCCCCCAAAAGTAAAAATTGCAGATTTCATCATAATTTCAAAAGATCAAATTAGTTCATCTATAGAAACCTGTATACCAAATTTCAAAGCTGTTAGACAAGTACTTTTAGAGAAACGCATTTTTTGACCAAAAATAGGAAAAATTGCCCCAAAAATTCAAAATTGCAGATTTCATCATAATTTCAATAATATCATTTAGTTCATCTATGAAACCTGTATACCAAATTTCAAAGCTATCAGATGAGTAGTTTTGAATATACACATTTTTTGACCAAAAATGGCAAAAATTGCCCCAAAAATACAAAATTACAGATTTCATCAGATATTCAATATATATTACTTAGCTCATCTGTAGAAACCTGTATACCAAATTTCAAAGCTATCAGACCAGTACTTTTTGAGAAACACATGTTTTGACCAAAAATGGCAAAAATTGCCCCAAAATTACAAATTGCAGATTTCATCATAATTTCAGTAATATCATTTAGTTCATCTGTAGGAACCTGTATACCAAATTTCAAAGCTATCGGATGAGTAGTTTTGGAAATACACATTTTTTGACCAAAAATGGCAAAAATTGCCCCAAAAATACAAAATTACAGATTTCATCAGAAATTCAATACATATTACTTAGTTTATCGATAGAAACCTGTATACCAAATTTCAAAACTATCAGACCAGTACTTTTTGAGAAATAAATTTTTTGACCAAAAATGGCAAAAATTGCCTTAAAAATGCAAATTTGCATATTTCTGCACAATTTGAACAAATCTGAAATAGATCATCCCTAGGGACCTATGTACCAAATATCAAAGCTATCTGACTGGCAGTTTTGAAGAGGAGATTTTTAAAGATTTTTTTAACAAAAATGAAAAAAATTGCCTTAAAAATACAAATATGCAAATTTCGCTACAATTTGAACAAATCTGACTGAAGTCACCCTAAGTAAACTGCATATCAATTTCAAAGCAATCGGACAAGCGGTTTCAGAGAAGAAGATTTTTTTACCAAAAACACCAAAAAATGCCCCAAAAATACAAATATGCAAATTTCACCATGATTTGAACAAACTGAAGTGAGGTCACCTTAAGTGAACTGCATATAAAATTTCAAAGCATTGGACTTGCGGTTTCAGAGGAGAAGGCAATTGTTGACGGACAACGGACGATGACGACGGACGACGACGACGGACGACGGACGACGACGGAAAATCAACCTATTTGATAAGCTCCGCGTCGCTGACAGCGGAGCTAAAAACCCAGATATATTTTGATTATGGCTGCAAACAGTTTGATAAGATTTGCTAAAAAAGTTGATCACACGGGGATATAAAAGCCGTCAAAGACATTTAAGGGGTGACATGAGAGTTAATTGTAAAGTTGCATATTTGATGAACTTTCCTAATAAGGTGTGTATATCTGGATTTACTCAACCAAGGTTGACGAAATTTGCCATTTATATCAAAGATATTATGAACCAACATTATGGAAGCCAGTCAGCATTTTACCGTGGATCAAAGTTCACGAAACTTCCTACCGTCATATAACGTTATTGAAAGGCATTCGGAACATCTATCTGGAATGACTTTATCAAAGACAACAATACTTCCTATCATAGAGAATGATAGATAGAGTGGCAACGGGTATTGTTTAAGGCGTGAAGCGGTTACGTAACCCATCCATGTTCGCCCTCGCCTCAGGTTGCCCTCGCCTCTCTTTTCCGAAGAGTGCCGACCATGAATCCTTCGGTAATTTTCGGATTTTCGCCAATTGTTAAGCGAAAGTATGTTCGGCAAAGTTTGTGTTGTTGTTGTCGTGTGGTGCTGAGCAGAATGACGTGCTGGCGAAAACGGGAGTGTTTTGAGCTTCAGGAAAATGAGTTTTACCGTTTTAAAAATTCCTCTCATATTTTTATGAATATATAATGAGTGTATTTGAACCAAATTTGAAAGTCTATTATCGATACTGTCTGGTTTTACTCAATGGTTTTACGGTCAGTCATACCCTCTTTTACACGTGCGTCAAGGAAGGACATGTTTATGAAACTGCTGGCGTGTTATGTTTTGATTGGCGTGAAGCAGTGTTTCTGGCTGAGAGCTCACAAAGTAACTATGGTTGCTACGCGACTGGCAGTACGATGCCATCTCGTCGTATTTTTCGCATAATCTCGTGTAATTATCAACCACAAACAAAGCCTCCAAAAAGTTTAACACCTTTGAAGCTCATTTTAATATGAAAAGCCAATAGTCTACCGAGACGACCATGGAACAAAAGGCATGCAAGTGTTGCCACTCTGTTTATATGTTTCTCTGTGTCCCTATGTACAATGAAGATACTATAATATTATATTATTGGAAGTCGTTTATCATTTTTGCTTCAGCTAATCACTAATTTGTATTTTTAACTAAGTTTCGTAATTAGGAATACATGTCTCGACTTATTTGATCAAAATTGACGAAAATTGCTTTGTACTTTGAAGATATTATGATACATTATTGAAAGTCATTTAGCATTTTTACTTCAGCTTATTACAAATTTGCATATTTAATGAACTTTCCTAATGGGAGATATGTATCTGATATCTGATATGTATCAAAGTTGACGAAATTTATATACTGAAAAACAGGAGCTTTTACAGTTTACATCTGATCTTTCATAGGCTAGTGATTCACACATCTTAAGTAAACCACTTGTTACTGACCATGTTTTTATTTCATGAAGAGTTCTAAAATTGCAATCACATTAACTGAATATTTAACAAATATTTCTCTTTCAGTGTTGCAAGAATTGGAAAGGTCAAATGTACAAAGCTTCTGTGGATTATGCTATAGGGTAAGTTGACTCTGGCCAGGAAAGACAAATAGATATGTCAGAAACAAAAGATATGCCCCATTCCAAATTTTCATGAAATGACTCCTAAATAAACAGTGTACATTATGCAGATTAATAATGGCGGTTTCACCTTATCTTTTGAACATGGTATGCAAATATCATTACCTTTAATTATCCATTCCGTAATATCGATGTTGTAAATATCAGCTCCATCAGTACTCAGGTGTCTTTCTTCAAAAGGCTCTTTGAAAAGACTTCTTTTGGTTGATGTCTTTCCTGTACCAAATGCGCCCACTAGCATAACACGACCCCGGTAAATCTTTTTGACGGCACCTTTACTGTGTGCTGATTCTTGCAATCGCTTGTAAAACCTCTGATGGTACAAGTAATATCACAGTACGTACATTATAACCTCACTGTTCACTTACCTTTCTTTACTACGCGGAGTATATCACACCGGTACATCGAAAATAACAATGTTATATTTGCAATTTATCACATGAACTTGCCCGAATCGCCACCTGTGTGACGTAGAACAGGAGTGATAAGAAATCCGAATCACACCTGTTCTACGTCATCAACCGGAACTTTTTTCCTGCATGGTACCGTTCATACATGCAGGTCGCGACACGGACAGATTTGTCGTGATCGATGTCGTGCTAGTTCTCATGACATTTTTACAAAAACGTGACCCGATAAATCAGATATGGACACATAGAAGCCATATCAGCCCAACGAAATTTCGAGTGGCTAAAACTGTAGCTTTTCCCGAAATCAAGTGGGGATACCCGTCGATCGTTTTATTTTGGCTCAGTAACGTCGCGGCTCCAGTCGAGTCGTCAGGCTCAATGTGGACGTCGTACCTAGCGATCCCGGTTGGCATAAACTGGAAACCTACACCTCAACGTAAGTTCAACTGAATAAATAAGTACAGTATAATCTTCGGGAAAGCGACAGGAGGCACAAGCATAAAGTCATTCGACTAACAACGATAAATTTCCTTCATCACACAAACAATTCCGTAAATTCTCGCTCGGAATCAAACCTGCAGCGAAGACATAAGCTGTCGAGCTGTATCTGCACTGCAGTGCAGCGCTGTGGAATCTGATGTACTTCGAAAGTTGACTCAGACAACACTCAAAACAGAGTTTCCACCAAGTAACAAAATTAGGATGAATCCACGGGCGAGATAAGTGTCACGCAAACATCAAAGTCCGTAAGACGAAAACATTGGCGACCGAGATCGGGATTGACGAGTTGACACCGGCAGAGACCGGTGACGGCAGCGTTGTTTGCACAAACATGCAATGAGGTATACACTCTGTGTGTCATCGAACGGAATCTTTCGCGCTCGCCAAGGTCGTAAACTTGTGTGATATTTTGAAAAGCCACAGAATCTCTGAGAATGAGAATCACTGTTTCGATCTTGTCGTTGCATTTACTTCATAATCTATTTGTAAATATTCTGAATAACTCTGAATACTATGGCTATCCGTCGCTAGCACGGTGAAAGCTATGTCCGCCGATGGCTGACTTGCCTTGATTGTTTGACACGTTCACGTGACCGAATCCGTACGTCTGGTTGGTGGAGATACCATTCGATGTATCAAAATTTCTGCTTGATGGGATTAATGATGAAAGTATCTCCTGGGTGACTGGCCGCTTTACTCATTAAACGAAGGTAATGCGCGTAAGTAAAACACAAATCGCGACGAAATTAATACAATTTGTTACAACAATTTTTATCCATCTACGACAAAAGAAAAATAAGAAAAGTGTTTATGTGATAAATATATAATCCAATGGTATTTTTCTCTATTTGACGTCATAATATACGAGTGTTTTTCGCGGAGCAGCACACCTTCTCGCCTTCGGCTTCGCCTCTGTTACGCACAATATGTTCAAAGCGTTACACTCTTTTTCATCTATCATCGAACGCTCAACTTCATGTGAATATTGATACATCTCACGAATTCATCAGTGTGTTTCCTTTGAAACTTCATGAGTTGATAAGGAACTTCCTAAGAAGTTCCAGACGCTGACGCGACCATGTTATGTAAACGTAGATACTTTGTAGCTGACTGTGAACAGTATCTGCTGTAAGTACGAGAGTAATCGAATCTCACACCCCCAAGGAACTGGGATCAGATTTCTCACACGAGTTGGGGATATTTTGTCTCGCGAGTGTGAGACAAAATATCCCCAACGAGTGTGAGAAATCTGATCCCAGGTCCTTGGTGTGTGAGATTCTTTTTCTCACATGACCACAAAATGCGTTAAATTCATATTGGACACGTACAATATTATCAAATATTGTGACAACTCTGTCGTCTGCCACTGTACTTTGACCTGCTTACTTTGTAGTTCTAGTCCATGTGTTACTCGTCGTGCCATTGGATAACATTTTGCGCGTGGAACAAAACAGACTGTTTATCATCCAATCAGAGCTCGTGTAATATTTTACTGAAGAGTGTGGGACGGTTTTCTGAGAGTGTGGGATCGATTTTTTCCGACACTGTCGATCCCGCACTCCCAGCGGCCAGGAATGTGAGAAAACAGGCTCCCTGAACGCAGCCGGTGATAGACCAGTGCGAGAACACACCAGAGTTATGCACAACGTTCTCCAACATATCGAGTTCTACAAAAGGCGGCAGCCAAGTATTTACTTACACGAAATCAGAAGAAAACTTCTTGATAATTAAAACGTGCCATCACTGGCGACAGTCCACCGAGCGATAACCAAATACCTGAGCATGAGTCGAAAGATAATATCAAGTCTTGCCGCCGAATCAATGACTTCAGCTATCGAACATATACACTGGAGTTCATAGAAACTGTTTCTGACTACAATATAAATCAAATTCATTGGTTTTATGAGTCTTTGGTGATCTGAACTATAGGTAATTATCGTTTTGGACAAGCAGTTGAAATACAACGGCATGCATTTCGCTTTAAACGCTACATACAGGATCAACCTCTTTGTCAGTGCTACGGGTGTGGATTGTTCCAATGTGATCATTGGACCATCAAACGGGTTGGAGTTATTGAACTTTTTCGATGAGGCTTATCAAGCTACGGGTAATTTTGGAAATCCGTGTTTGGCCGTCGGTGACTGTGTGATTATGGTTTCCACCACTCGCGATATGTTGAACAAAATCCCAACGACTATTGCATGAGAAAGGGTTCGACTGATTTACCACCCAGTTCAACGCTTGCGAGCCGTGTTTCAACTATATAAAGAGTGAGCTTAGATCTAATCAAGATTTTGCTTACAGGTTCACTGAACTAGCGACTGCTTATGCCATAGCAAACATTACTCCCGGTGCTTGTCGTTTCTTTGCGAAAGAAAGTGGTTTCATTTGGGACCATCATCATTCATAATCGTCACGATAAGTTACGCATGTACATTTGTGCCGGCGTGAGGAAATGAACCAGCGCGATGTTGACTTTCAAAATGTAAAGCGCGATGTTGACTCTCAAAATGAAAGTTCGACTACAATTCTTGTTTGTCTCTTGAAATGTGAATCTTAGTTTCCAATTTCACACATTTTAAAGCATTTCTCTGTCGGCCAGGACTCTGCACACATAGACTCTCGCCAGTCGCTTGGTCTCGCGTATTGGCGTAGCTTCCAGTATTTGCTTGTACAAGCCTTCGGCACTCGACCTCGCGCCTTCGGCGCTCGATCGCCTATGTTGGATTGCTACCGCACTAATAATAAAGTGACTCCGGTCAAAAGAAGGCACGAGGGACTGTCGACAGTCTACTGCACACAGTGCAGAGCATGATATTTACTTTTCTTTCAGCATGGCTAAAAATAGCAGTAGAACTGGACTCGAAGTTGACATTTGTTGATCGTGAACACGAGATTTCTGATAGTATTGGAAGTGAACATTATAATAAACACAAATTCCGATGACATTTTCACGTACAACACTCATTGGTACCATGTACAAACCATAGATTGTCTATGTACAAACCAACGAAGTCTAAAGCATCGAGCGTTCCCGCGACCACTTTGCATTCTATGTAAGCGAAAATAAATGTGGCGCACCCGTGTTGTGTGCCCCAGCAAGTTTATTTGTTGGCGACGTTTTGTCTAGTCTGGTGAGTTTGTAGCTATTTTTTTTATTACATGGTTGAGGCGGTGAACTCTTTGAGGAAGTTCCTTATCAACTCATGAAGTTTCAAAGGAAACATACTGATGAATTCATGAGATGTATCAACATTCACATGAAGTTGAGCGTTCGATGCTAGATGAAAAGAGTGTAATGCTGATGTTTGTATGTATATAATATATATATATATATATATATATATATATATATATATATATATATATATATATATATATATACATGTATATATATAAACACACACACATACACACACACACACACACACACACACACACACACATATATATATATATAACTCTTAAGCTCAAACGTTTCACACTCACAAGCTGAGAGAGAGAGAGAGAGAGAGAGAGAGAGAGAGAGAGAGAGAGAGAGAGAGAGAGAGACAGAGAGAGAGAGAAACAGAGAGACAGAGATTGTGATGGATAAGAAAGAATTATTCACCAAGATAGTTATTGCTATAAAGACTCTTTTTTAACTATAGATTTGACGGTATTTAAATTTTATTTGATATGTACACTATTTACGGTATTTAAACAAACAAAAGGTTGACATGAATGACGGCTCTTATTCACAAGTTTAGTCACATAGTCAATAAAACTTTTTTATTTTCCAATTGATAATTTGGAAGTAGAATTTGAATTGTATACTATTTTAGAGAATGGTAAGCAACTTATCAATCTATCTGAAATGATAAACATCTATTGTCAATATGAGAACCATAAATATCATGGCCACAAGCACTCATACAAATCTATTTAAATACAGAATTTCGTCGCGTTAATTATTTCTCCGTGGAGAATTTTGTGATCAATTTATGCATTCGAAATATGAGAGGGTTAACCGTCAATAGTCGGCAAACTTACCCCCTGTAGTAAGAGAGAGAGAGAGAGGAGAGAGAGAGAGAGAGAGAGAGAGAGAGAGAGAGGGACAGAGAGACAGAGGGAGACAGATAGTGATGGCTTAGAAAGAATTTTTCACAACGGTAGTTATTTCTATAAAGACAGTTTTTTTAAGTATAGGATTTGACGGTATTAAACTTTATTTGATATTTACACTAAACAAACAATAGGTTGACATGAATGACGGCTCTTATTCACAGTTTAGTCACATAGTCAAAAAAAACTATATTAATTTCCATTTTATAATTTTAAAAGTAATATTTTAATTGTATACTCTTTTTGAGAATGGTAAGAAACATCAATCTATCGGAAATCATAAACATCTATCGTTAATATGAGCAACCATTAATATCATAGCCACAAGCACTCATACGAGTCTATATTAATAGAGAATTGCATCGCGTTAATTCTTTCTTTTCAGAGGTTTTTGTGATCAATTTATGTATTCGAAATAAGTGTGAGGCTTAACTGTCAATATTCGGCTACTGTACCTCCTGTAAGCAAGAGAGGAAGATGTAGAGGTAGAGGTAGAGGTAGAGGTAGAGAGAGAGAGAGAGAGAGAGAGAGAGAGAGAGAGAGAGAGAGAGAGAGAGAGAGAATGTGATGGGCAAGAAAGAATCATTCACAATGATAGGAATTGCTATAAAAACTCTTTTTAACGACAGGATTTGACGGTATTTAAACTTTATTTGATATTTACTCTAAATAAACAATAGCTTGACATGAATTACGGTTCTTATTCACAAATTTAGTCAAATAGCCAATAAAACTTTATAATTATCTCATTTAAAATTTTGAAATGAGAATTTGATTGTACACTACTTTTAGAATGGTAAGCAACTTATCAATCTATCTAAATTCATGAACGTATATTGTCAATGTAAGCAAAATTACGCTGTTTTGCTTGCCGACGTTTATGTCTAAATAAGGATAACTTAGAATTGTAATCTACTATACAGAATGGTGAACAACAAATTAATGTCTCTATGATCACAAACATGTCTTTGTCAATGTACTCTACTGCAACCAGCAGAGTAATAAGAGTTAGAGGTTATGCAAGTCTAAGAAAAACGAACTGTCTTGCATTTAAGTGCTCTCTTTCGAAGAAGTTGGTGATCAGGTCATCTATTTGAAATATATGTGAAAAGCGCAAACATTTGACAAACTTACCAACTAATAGGGTAAGAGAGAGAGAGAAAGAGAGAGAGAGAGAGAGAGAGAGAGAGAGAGAGAGAGAGAGAGAGAGAGAGAGAGAGAGAGAGAGAGAGAGAGAGAGAGATGATTGTGATGGATAAGAAAGAATAATTCACAACCATAGTTGTTGCCAGAAAGACACTTTTTTACGTATAGGATTTGACCTTATTTAAACTTAATTTGATAATTACACTAAACAAACAATAGGTTGACATGATTGACGGCTCTTATTCACAAATTTAGTCACATAGTCAATAAACTTTTTTATTTTCCAATGATAATTTTGGAAGTAGAATTTGAATTGTATACTATTTTTGAGAATGTAAGAAACCTATCAATCCATCTCAAATCATAAACATCTATTGTCAATATGAGAACCAATAAATATCATGGCTACAAGCACTCCTACGAGTCTATTTTAATAAAGAATTGTATCGCGTTAATTGTTTCTCTGTGGACGTTCTTGCGATCAATTTATGCATTCGAAATATGGGAGAGTGATAACCGTCAATATTCGGCAAACTTACCTCCTGTAAGTGAGAGAGAGAGAGAGAGAGAGAGAGAGAGAGAGAGAGAGAGAGAGAGAGAGAGAGATATTGTGATAGATAAGAAAGAATTATTCATAACGAGTTATCGCTATACAGACACTTTTTTAAGTATAGGATTTGACAGTATTTAAACTTTATTTGATATTTACACTAAATAAACAATAGGTGGACATGAATGACGGCTCTCATTCACGACTTTAGTCGAATAGTCAATAAATATTATTGTTTTACGATTTATAATTTTAGTAATAGAATTGTGAATATTTCACTATTGTTGGGAATTGTAAGCAACTTATCAATGAATTTTATATGATAAACATATTGTTAATGTACGCAACCATAAATAACATATCCACGAGCCTCATACGATGTACTAAATACAGAATTGCATGACAGTCATTGTTTCTTTGAAGAAACTTTTGTGATCAAACAATTTATTAGCTAAAAGTGAGAGGATTAACAATCTATGTTGGGCAAACGTACCAACTGTCAGAGAGAGAGAGAGAGAGAGAGAGAGAGAGAGAGAGAGAGAGAGAGAGAGAGAGAGAGAGAGAGAGAGAGAGAGAGAGAGAATGTGATGGACAAGAAAGAATTATTCACAACGATAGGTATTGCTATAAAGACTTTTTGTAACTGTAGGATTTGACTGTATTTAAACTTTATTTGATATTTACTCTAAATAAACAATAGGTCGACATGAATGACGGCTCTTATTCACAACTTTAGTCAATAGCCAATAAAACTTTATAATTATCTCATTTAAAATTTTGAAATGAGAATTTGAATTGTACACTACTTTTAGAATGGTAAGCAACTTATCAATCTATCTAAATTCATGATATACATTGTCAATGTAAGCAAAAATTACGCTGTTTTGCTTGCCGACGTTTATGTCTTAATAAGGATAACTTACAATTGTAATCTACTATACAGAATGGTGAACAACAATCAATGTATCTATGATCACAAACATGTCCTTGTCAATGTACTCTACTGCAACACAGCAGAGTAATAAGAGGTTATGCAAGTCTAAGAAAAACGAACTGTCTTGCATTTAAGTGCTCTCTTTCGAAGAAGTTGGTGATCAGGTTATCTATTTGAAATATATGTGAAAAGCGCAAACATTTGGCAAACTTACCCGCTAATAGGGTAAGAGAGAGAGAGAGAGAGAGAGAGAGAGAGAGAGAGAGAGAGAGAGAGAGAGAGAGAGAGAGAGAGAGAAGAGAGAGAGAGGATTGTGATGGATAAGAAAGAATAATTCACAACCATAGTTGTGCCAAAAGACACTTTTTTACGTATAGGATTTGACTTTATTTAAACTTTATTTGATATTTACACTAAACAACAATAGGTTGACATGATTGACGGCTCTTATTCACAAGTTTAGTCATATAGTCAATAAAACCTTTTTATTTTCCAATTGATAATTTTGGAAGTAGAATTTGAATCGTATACTATTTTTGAGAATGTAAGAAACCTATCAATCTATCTCAAATCATAAACATCTATTGTCAATATGAGAACCAATAAATATCATGGCTACAAGCACTCCTACGAGTCTATTTTAATAAGAATTGTATCGCGTTAATTGTTTCTCTGTGGACGTTCTTGCGATCAATTTATGCATTCGAAATATGGGAGAGGGATAACCGTCAATATTCGGCAAACTTACCTCCTGTAAGTGAGAGAGAGAGAGAGAGAGACGAGAGAGAGAGAGAGAGAGAGAGAGAGAGAGAGAGAGAGAGAGAGAGAGAGAGACAGACAGACAGACAGAGAAAGAGAAAGAGAGAGAGAGATATTGTGATAGATAAGAAAGAATTATTCATAACGAATTATTGCTATACAGACACTTTTTTAAGTATTGGATTTGACAGTATTTAAACTTTATTTGATATTTACACTAAATAAACAATAGGTGGACATGCATGACGGCTCTCATTCACGACTTTAGTCGAATAGTCATAAAAATATTATCATTTTATTTTCCGATTTATGATTTTTGTAATAGAATTGTGAATGTTTCACTATTGTTGGGAATTGTAAGCAACTTATCAATGAATTTTATATGATAAACATATTGTTAATGTACGCAACCATAAATAACATATCCACAAGCCTCATACGATGTAGTAAATACAGAATTGCAGGGAAGTCATTGTTTCTTTGAAGAAACTTTTGTGATCAAACAATTTATTCGCTACAAGTGAGAGGATTAACAATCTATGTTGGGCAAACGTACCAACTGTCAGAGTGAGAAAAAAGGAGAGAGAGAGAGAGAGAGAGAGAGAGAGAGAGAGAGAGAGAGAGAGAGAGAGAGAGAGAATGTGATGGACAAGAAAGAATTGTTCACAAAGATAGGTATTGCTATAAAGAAACTTTTTTAACTGTAGAATTTAACGGTATTTAAACTTTATTTGATATTTATTCTAAATAAACAATAGGTGGACATGAATGACAACTCTTATTCACAAGTTTAGTCAAATAGTCAATAAAACTGTATTATTTTCTGATTTATAATTTTGAAAGTAGAATTTGAATTGTACACTATTTTTAGAATTGTAAGCAACTTATCAATCTATCTTAAATCATGAACATATATTGTCAATGTAAGCAAAACTTAAGCTGTTTTGCTTGCTCATGTTTATGTCTAAATAAGGATGACTTAGAATTATAATCTACTATACAGAATGGTGAACGACCAATCAATATATCTATGATCACAAATATATCCTTGTCAATGTACGCTACTGCAACCAGCAGATTAAGAAGAGGTTACGCAAGTCTAGCAAAAAAGAACTGTCTTCCAGCAAGTGCTCGTTTTCGAATTAGTTGGCGATCAAGTTATGTGTTTGAAATATATGAGAAAAACGCAAACATTTGACAATCTTTGCTACAATGATGGCCACAAGCACTAATACGAGTCAATTTTAAGACAGAATTCTATTGCGTTAATTTTTTCTCTGAGGAGGTTTTTGCGATCAATTTATAGATTCTAAATATGTGAGAGGGATAGCCGTCAATATTCGGCAAACTTACGTCCTGTAAGTAGAGAGAGAGAGAGAGAGAGAGAGAGAGAGAGAGAGAGAGAGAAAGATATATTCACAACGAGGTATCACTATACAGACACTTTTTAAGTATAGGATTTGACAGTATTTCAACTTTATCTGATATTTACACTAAATAACAATAAGTGGACATGAATAGAGCTCTCATTCACGACTTTAGTCAAATAGTCAATAAAATATTATTATTTTCCGATTCATAATTTTGGAAATAGTATTGTGAATGTTTCACTATTGTTGGGAATTGTAAGCAACTTATCAATGTATTTTATATGATAAACATATTGTTAATGTAAGCAACCATAAATAACATATCCACAAGCGCTAATACTATGTAGTAAATACAGAATTGCATGACAGTCATTGTTTCTTTGGAGAAACTTTTGTGATCAAACAATTTATTCGCTACAAGTGAGAGGATTAACAATCAATGTTTGGCAAACGTACCACCTGTCAGAGTGAGAGAGAGAGAGAGAGAGAGAGAGAGAGAGAGAGAGAGAGAGAGTAGAGAGAGTAGGGAGAGAGAGAGAGAGAGAGAGAGAGAGAGAGAGAGAGAGAGAGAGAGAGAATGTGATGGACAAGAAAGAATCATTTCACAACGATAGTTATTGCTATGGAGACACTGTTTAAAGTATAGGGTTTGACGGTATTTAAACTTTATTTGATATTTACACTAAATAAACAATAGGTCGATATGAAGGATGGCTGTTATTCACAATATTAGTCAAATTGTCAATAAAACTTTATTATTTTCTGATTTATAATTTTGAAAGTAGAATTTGAAGTGTACACTTTTTGAGAATGGTAAGCATCTTATCAATCTATCTTAAATCATGAACATATTTTGTCAATGTAAGAAAAAATTAAGCTGTTTTGCTTGCTAGCGTTTATATCTAATTAAGGATGACTTAGAATTATACTCTTCTACACAGAATGGTGAAGGACCCATCAATGTGTCTGTGATCACAAACATATCCTTGTCAATATACGCTACAGCAACCAGCAGAGGAACAAGAGGTTATGCAAGTCTAGCAAAAAATAACTGTTTTCCATTCAAGTGCTCTCTTTCGAAGAAGTTGGTTATCAGGTTATCTGCTTGAAATATATGTGAAAAGCGAAAACATTTGAAAATCTTACCCGCTAAGAGGGTAAAAGAGAGAAAAAAGAGAGACAGAGAGACAGAGAGACAGAGAGACAGAGACAGACAGAGATTGTGATGAATAAGAAAGAATTATTCACAACGATAGTTGTTGCCAGAAAGACACTCTTTTAAGTATAGGATTTGACGGTATTTAAACTTTATTTAATACTTAAAATAAAAAACTATAGGTTGACATGATAACGGCTCTTATTCACAAGTTTAGTGACATAGTCTATAAAACTTTTTAATGTTCAAATTGATAATTTTGGAAGTAGAATTTGAATTGTATACTATTTTTGAGAATGTAAGAAACCTATCAATCTATCTTAAATCATAAACATCTATTGTCAATATGAGAAACAACAAATATCATGGCCACAAGCACTCATACGAGACTATTTTAATACAGAATTGCATTCCGTTAATTTTTTCTTTGAATAGGCTTTTGTGATCAATTTATGCATTCGAAATAAGTGAGAGGGTTAACCGTCAATATTCAGCAAACGTACCCCCTGTCAAAGAGAGAGAGAGAGAGAGAGAGAGAGAGAGAGAGAGAGAGAGAGAGAGAGAGAGAGAATGTGATGGACAAGAAAGAATTATTCACAACGATAGGTATTGCTATAAAGACTCTTTTTGAACTGTAGGATTTGACGGTATTTAAACTTTATTTGATATTTATTCTAAATAAACAATAGTTGACATGAATGACAACTCTTATTCACAAGTTTAGTCAAATAGTCAATAAAACTGTATTATTATCTGATTTATAATTTTGAAAGTAGAATTTGAATTGTACAATATTTCTTAGAATTGTCAGCAACTTATCAATCTATCTTAAATCATGAACATATGTTGTCAATGTAAGAAAAAATTAAGCTGTTTTGCTTGCTCATGTTTATGTCTAAAGAAGGATAACTTAGAATTATAATCTACTATACAGAATGGTGAACGACCAATCAATATATCTATGATCACAAACATGTCCTTGTCAATGTACGCTACTGCAACCAGCAGAGTAAGAAGAGGTTATGCAAGTCTAGCAAAAAAGAACTGTCTTCCAGCAAGTGCTCGTTTTCGAAGAAGTTGGTGATCAGGTTATGTATTTGAAATACTTATGTGAGAAAAGCGCAAACATTTGACAATCTTACCCGCTGATAGGGTAAGAGAGAGAGAGAGAGAGAGAGAGAGAGAGAGAGAGAGAGAGAGAGAGAGAGAGAGAGAGAGAGAGAGAGAGAGAGAGAGAATGTGATGGACAAGAAAGAATTATTCATAACGAGTATCACTATACACACACTTTTTTAGTATAGGATTTGACGGTATTTAAACTTTATTTATATTTACACTTAATAAACAATAGGTGGACATGAATGTCGGCTTTTATTCAGAAGTTTTGCCAAACAGGCAATAAAACTTTGTTATTTTCCGACTTATAATTTTGGAAATAGAATTGTGAATGTTTCACTATTGTTGGGAATTGTAAGCAGCTTATCAATGAATTTTATATGATAAACATATTGTTAATGTACGCAACCATAAATAACATATCCACAAGCGCTCATACGATGTACTAAATACAGAATTGCATGACAGTCATTGTTTCTTTGAAGAAACTTTTGTGATCAAACAATTTATATGCTAAAGTGAGAGGGTTAATCAATCTATGTTGGGCAAACGTACCAACTGTCAGAATGAGAGAGAGAGAGAGAGAGAGAGAGAGAGAGAGAGAGAGAGAGAGAGAGAGAGAGAGAGAGAGAGAGAGAGATGTGATGGACAAGAAAGAATCATTCAAGATATGCTATAAAGACTCTTTTTAACGATAGGATTTGACGGTATTAAAACTTCATTTGATATTTACTCTAAATAAACAATAGTTGACATGAATGACTGTTCTTATACACAAGTTTACTCAAATAGTCATAAAACTTTATAATTATCTGATTTAAAATTTTGAAATGAGAATTTGAATTGTACACTACTTTTAGAATGGTAAGCAACTTATCAATGTATCTTAAATCATGAACATATATTGTCAATGTAAGCAAATATTTCGCTTTTTTGCTTGCCGACGTTTATGTCTAAATAAGGATAACTTACAATTGTAATCTACTATACAGAATGGTGAACAACCAATCAATGTATCTATGATCACAAACATGTCCTTGTCAATGTACTCTACTGCAAACAGCGAGAAATAAGAGGTTATGCAAGTCTAAGAAAAATGAACTGTCTTCCAGCAAGTGCTCGCTTTCGAAGAAGTTGGTGATCAGGTTATCTATTTGAAATATATGTGAAAAGCGCAAACATTTGAACATCTTACCCGCTAATAGGGTAAGAGAGAGAGAGAATTAGAGAGCGAGACAGAGAGAAAGAGAGACAGAGAGAGACAGAGAGATTGTGATGAATAAGAAAGAATTATTCACAACAGTAGTTGTTGCCAGAAAGACACTTTTTTAAGAATAGGATTTGACTGTATTTAAACTTATTTGATACTTACACTAAACAACAATAGGTTGACATGATTGACGGCTCTTATTCACAAGTTTAGTCACATATTCAATAAAACTTTTTATTTTCCAATCGATAATTTTGGAAGTAGAATTTGAATTGTATACTATTTTTGAGAATGTAAGAAACCTATCAATCTATCTTAAATCATAAACATCTATTGTCAATATGAGAAACAACAAATATCATGGCCACAAGCACTCATACGAGACTATTTTAATACAGAATTGCATCGCGCTAATTGTTTCAATGAGGTGGTATTTGCGATCAATTTATGCATTCGAAATATGTGGGAGGGATAACCGTAAATATTCGGCAAACTTACCGCCTGTAAGAGAGAGAGAGAGAGAGAGAGAGAGAGAGAGAGAGAGAGAGAGAGAGAGAGAGAGAAGAGAGAGAGAGAGAGAGAGAGAGATTGTGATTGATAAGAAAGAATTATTCACAACGATAGTTATTGCTATAAACACACTTTTTTAAGTATAGGATTTGACGGTATTTAACTTTATTTGATAGTTACACTAAATAAACAATAGGTGGACATGAATGACGGCTCTTATTCACGACTTTAGTCAAATAGTCAATAAAATATTATTATTCTCCGATTTATTATTTTGGAAATAGAATTGTGAATGTTGCACTATTTTTGGGATTTGTAACAGCTTATCGATGTATTTTCATATGATAACATATTGTTAATGTACGCAACCATAAATAACATATCCACAAGCGCTCATATGATGTAGTAAACACAGAATTGCATGGCAGTCATTGTTTCTTTGAAGAAACTTTATTATCAATTATTCATTCCTACGATCAATTATGCATTCGAAATATGTGGGAGGGATAACGGTCAATATTCAGCAAACGTACCTCCTGTCAGAGAGAGAGAGAGAGAGAGAGAGAGAGAGAGAGAGAGAGAGAGAGAGAGAGAGAGAGAGAGTATGATGGATAAGAAAGAATTATTCACAACGAGGTATTGCTATAAGTACAGTTTTTGAAGTATAGGATTTGACGGTATTTAAACTTTATTTGATACTTACACTAAATAAACAAAAGGTGCACATAAATGACGGCCCTTATTCAAAATTTTAGTCAAATAGTTAATAAAACTTTATGATTTTCCGATTTATTAATTTTGAAAATGAATTTTTAATTTTTCACTATTGTAGGGAATTGTTAGCAACTTATCAATGTATTTTATATCATAAACATATATTGTCAATGTACGCAACAGTAAATAACATAGCATCACAAGCGCTCATACGATGTAGTAAATACAGAATTGCATGGTAGTCATTTTGTTCTTCGAAGAAGCTTTCATGATCAAATTATTCATTCGCTACAAGTGACAGGATTAACAATCTATGTTGGGCAAACGTACCAACTGTGAGAGAGAGAGAGAGAGAGAGAGAGAGAGAGAGAGAGAGAGAGAGACGAGACAGAGCAGAGATGTTGTGGTGGATAGAAGAATTATTCACAACGGTAGTTATTGCTATAAAGACAGTTTTTTAAGTATAGGATTTGACGGTATTTAAACTTTATTTGATATTTACACTAAATAAACAATAGGTGGACATGAATGATAACTCTTATTCAGAAGTTTAGTCAAATAGTCAATAAAACTGTATTATTTTCTGATTTATAATTTTGACAGTAGAATTTGAATTGTACACTATTTTTGAGAATTGTAAGCAACTTATCAATCTATCTTAAATCATCAACATATATTGTCAATGTAATCAACCATTAATATCATGGCCACAAGCACGCTCATACGAGTCTATTTTAATACAGAATTGCATCGCGTTAACATTTTCTTTGAATAGGCTTTTGTGATCAATTTATGCATTCGAAATAAGTGAGAGGATTAACAGTCAATTTTCGGCTACTGTACCTCCTGTAAGCAAGAGAGAGAGAGAGAGAGAGAGAGAGAGAGAGAGAGAGAGAGAGAGAGAGAGAGAGAGAGAGAGAGAAATTGTGATGGATAAGAAAGAATTATTCACAACGAGGTATCACTATACACACACACTTTTTTAAGTATAGGATTTGACAGTATTTAAACTTTATTTGATATTTACACTAAATAAACAATAGGTGGACATGAATGACGGCTCTCATTCACGACTTTAGTCAATAGTCAATAAAATATTATTATTTTCCGATTTATAATTTGAAATAGAATTGTGAATGTTTCACTATTGTTGGACTTGTAAGCAATATGACATTAACTGGTCCAATGATAATTGTCATTCAAGGTAATACATTACCAGGTCCATGGGACATTTGTGATTTACAAATTTAAGTAGGACCATCCTGAACCACTGATAGTTAGTGGTGGTACCAGGTGTCCGGAATGGGTAAGCGTACCCTGCTAGCATGCTACACCCGTCAGGATTGTCCCAAAATTGTCTAAATATTGTATGAAGTGATACAGTATATGAATCACTGTAATAAGTCAAAGCCGGAAATGCTGTCGCTAATCATTTGAGTGACCGAGGTGTCATATTTGGCCACAATGTCATCATATCGACCGTAGAATTTTTTGAAAGTCCTCACGAGTCTTTTTGATGTGTATCCCTGTCTCACTAGTTTTGATACCAATAAGCTGTGTCTCATTGAAATATCAGCGTAGGAATCACAAGTCCTACAATATCTGAGAAGTTGAGACACATACACACCATAAGCAAGTGCAGATGGAATATTACTTGACAAGTGGGGATAATTTATGATTTCAAAATCGAAATCATCCCTTTTGTCATACAGCTTAGTGTGTAGCCCATTAGTACCCACTTGTAGGAACAGATCAAGATATGAAGCTGAGTTCCTACTCTCAGTTGTTTCTTTGATTTCCAATTCATCAGGGTATATATGATGTAAGTAATTTGATATGTCTGGATTGTTTAGACTAATCAGATCATCAATATATCTGTGCGTGTTGTTAAAACGCCTTGCAAGTTTTTTAGACCCTGCTTTGTAGAGAGATTGTAGGAACTCTGCTTCATATGAATAGAGAAATAAGTCAGCAAGAAGTGGTGCACAATTTGTACCCATTGGTATGCCGATAGATTGTTGAAAGGTCATACCACCAACTTAACAAATATGTTGTCGATTAAGAAATTAAGCATGTTAATAATTTCTTCATCTGTGTATTTGTGCTGGGCATCCATGTTGTTACTAAAATAACCTGACCCATGTTTGATGGTAATGTATTGGTACCTTCTACTGCCATTTTTATGCAGGAAAGCTTGTTTAACAAGAGATGACAGCCTTGTTTTAAGTTTATCGTGGGGAATTGTGGTGTATAGTGTGGAAAAGTCAAATGTTCGGATTGACCTGTACTTGTTTTTCTTGACTCTTAAATCAAGCAACAATTCCTTTGAATTTTTAATATCCACATTTGATTCAACCCACTCGTTTCATACACTTTGTCAAAATATCGAAAAAGACCATTTTTGATGGTTGTTAAAATTATAGTCAATAATTGTGACAGATGTTTAGTAGTGCATTTGCTTGATCCTGCAATAAAGCGTTGTTTGTTAGGGTTCTTGTGCAGTTTAGGTATCCAATACAACATAGGCAGTGTTTTGTCCTTCTCTTTCAAAGGAATGCCAAATTCATTGAGCACAGATGAATGGTTTGAAAAATATCTTCATCAGAAAGGGAGGAAAGAGTATAGGTTGTATTACTCTTATCTGAATGAAAATTTAATTCATCTATTATACACTGGATATAATAATTCCTACAGACAAAGATAATGTTGTTTGAAGCTTTGTCTGCAGGAACTACAACATATTCGTTGTGTAAAGCATCAGGCATGCTTTGACAGACGGGTCATCTAATACTGAGGAAGAATTACTCCTTTACGTGGAGAACGGAAATGTGAAATACGTGATTTTAATTTGTCTCTGACTTTGCTCAGCCAGTCAGAGAGGCATTCCACATCAACTTCCTCAACTGCAGCCCACTGTCTCGCATATTTTTGCGGCGGCAACTTATAATGTATTTCATATGATAAACATATTGGTGAATGTAACGCAACCATAAATAACATATCCACAAGCGCTCATACGAGGTGTAAATACAGAATTGCATGGCAGTCATTGTTTTCTTTGAAGAAACTTTTGTGATCAAACAATTATTCGCTACAAGTGAGAGGTTAACAATCTATGTTGGGCAAACGTACCAACTGTCAGAATAGAGAGAAAAAGGAGAGAGAGAGAGAGAGAGAGAGAGAGAGAGAGAGAGAGAGAGAGAGAGAGAGAGAGAGAGAGAATGTGATGGACAAGAAAGAATTGTTCACAAAGATAGGTATTGCTATAAAGAAACTTTTTTAACTGTAGAATTTGACGGTATTTAAACTTTATTTGATATTTACTCTAAATAAACAATAGGTGGACATGAATGACGGCTCTTATTCAAAAGTTTAGTCAAATAGTCAATAAAACTTTATAAGTATCTGATTTAAAATTTTGAAATGAGAATTTGAATGCACACTACTTTTAGAATGGTAAACAACTTATCAATCTATCTTAAATCATGAACATATATTGTCAATGTAAGCAAAAATTATGCTCTTTTGCTTGCCGACGTTTATGTCTAAATAAGGATACTTACAATTGTAATCTACTATACAGAATGGTGAAAACCAATCAATGTATCTATGATCACAAACATGTCCTTGTCAATGTACTCTACTGCAACCAGCAGAGTAATAAGAGGTTATGCAAGTCTAAGAAAAATGAACTGTCTTCCTGGCAAGTGCTCGCTTCGAAGAAGTTGTGATCAGGTTATCTATTTGAAATATATGTGAAAAACGCAAACATTTGACAATCTTGCCAACATGACACTGGCACATGCCAAGCACTCATACGAGTCAATTTTAAGACAGAATTGCATTGCGTAAATTGTTTCTCTGAGGAGGTTTTTGCGATCGATTTATAGATTCGAAATATGTGAGAGGGATAACCGTACAATATTCGGCAAACTTACGTCCTGTAAGTAAGAGAGAGAGAGAGAGAGAGAGAGAGAGAGAGAGAGAGAGAGAGAGAGAGAGAGAGAGAGAGAGAATTGTGATGGATAAGAAAGAATTATTCACAACGAGTTATCACTATATAGACAACTTTTTTAAGTATAGGATTTTACGGTATTTAAACTTTATTTGATAGTTACACTAAATAAACAATAGTTAGACATGAATGACGGCTCTTATTCACGACTTTTCTGAAATAGTCAATAAAACATTATTATTTCCCGATTTATAATTTTGAAAATAGAATTTTGAATTTTTCACTATTGTAGGGAATTGTAAGCGACTTATCAATGTATTTTATATGATAAACATATTGTTAATGTACGCAACCGTAAATAACATATCCACAAGCGCTCATACGAGTCGAAAAATACAGAATTGCATGGCAGTCATTGTTTCTTTGAAGAGGCTTTTGTGATCAAATTATTCATTCGCTATAAGTGAGAGGGTTAACAATCAATGTTGGGCAAACGTACCACCTGTCAGAGAGAGAGAGAGAGAGAGAGAGAGAGAGAGAGAGAGAGAGAGAGAGAGAGAGAGAGAGAGATGTGATGGATAAGAAAGAATTATTTACAACGATAGGTATTGCTATAAAGACACTTTTTTAAGTATAGGATTTGACGGTATTTAAACTTTATTTGATATTTACACTAAATAAACAATAGGTGGACATGAATGACGGCTCTTATTCACGACTTATGTCATATAGTCAATAAATATTATCATTTTCCGATTTATAATTTTTGAAATAGAATTTTGAATTTTTCACTATTGTAGGGAATTGTAAGCAACTTATCAATGTATTTTATATGATAAACATATATTGTTAATGTACGCAACCGTAAATAACATATCCACAAGCGCTCATACGACCTAGGAAATACAGAATTGCATGGCAGTCATTGTTTCTTTGAAGAGGCTTTTGTGATCAAATTATTCATTCGCTATAAGTGAGAGGATTAACAATCAATGTTGGGCAAACGTACCAACTGTCAGAGAGAGAGAGAGAGAGAGAGAGAGAGAGAGAGAGAGAGAGAGAGAGAGAGAGAGAGAGAGAGAGAGAGAAGAGAATTATTGACAAAGATAGGTATTGCTATAAAGACTCTTTTTTAACTATAGGATTTGACGGTATTTAAACTTTATTTGATATTTACTCTAAATAAACAATAGTTGACATGAATGACGGCTCTTATTCACAAGTTTAGTCAAATAGTCAATAAAACTTTATTATTTTCTGATTTATAATTTTGAAAGTAGAATTTGAATTGTACACTATTTTTGAGAATGGTAAGCAACTTATCAATCTATCTTAAATCATGAACATATATTGTCAATGTAAGCAAAATTACGCTTTTTGCTTGCCGACGTTTATGTCTAAATAAGGAAACTTACAATTGTAATCTACTATACAGAATGGTGAACAACCAATCAATGTATCTATGATCACAAACATGTCCTTGTCAATGTACTCTACTGCAACCAGCAGAGTAATAAGAGGTTATGCAAGTCTAAGAAAAATGAACTGTCTTCCGGCAAGTGCTCGCTTTCGAAGAAGTTGGTGATCAGGTTATCTATTTGAAATATATGTGAAAAACGCAAACATTTGACAATCTTGGCTACAATGATGGCCACAAGCACTAATACGAGTCAATTTTAAGACAGAATTCTATTGCGTTAATTTTTTCTCTGAGGAGGTTTTTGCGATCAATTTATGATTCGAAATATGTGAGAGTGATAACCGTCAATATTCGGCAAACTTACCTCCTGTAAGTAAGAGAGAGAGAGAGAGAGAGAGAGAGAGAGAGAGAAGAGAGAGAGAGAGAGAGAGAGAGAGAGATTGTGATTGATAAGAAAGAATTATTCACAACGAGGTATCACTATACAGACACTTTTTAAGTATAGGATTTGA
Source organism: Ptychodera flava (assembly GCF_041260155.1). Lineage (NCBI taxonomy): Eukaryota > Metazoa > Hemichordata > Enteropneusta > Ptychoderidae > Ptychodera > Ptychodera flava. The sequence goes on along the minus strand of NC_091939.1, from coordinate 18,996,723 downwards.
CAGTATTTAAACTTTATTTGATATTTACACTAAATAAACAATAAGTGGACATGAATGACAGCTCTCATTCACGACTTTAGTCAAATAGTCAATAAATATTATTAGTTATTTTGCGATTTATAATTTCGGATATAGAATTGTGAATGTTCACTATTGCGGGGAATTGTAAGCACTTATCAATGTATTTCATATGATAAACATATTGTTAATGTACGCAACCATAAATAACATATCCACAAGCGCTCACACGATGTAGTAAATACAGAATTGCATGGCAGTCATTGTTTCTTTAAGAAAATTTTGTGATCAAATAATTATTCGCTACAAGTGAGAGGATTAACAATCAATGTTTGGCAACGTACCACCTGTCAGAGTGAGAGAGAGAGAGAGAGAGAGAGAGAGAGAGAGAGAGAGAGAGAGAGAGAGAGAGAGAGAGAGAGAGAGAGAGAGAGAGAGAGTAAGTGATGGACAAGAAAGAATTATTCACAACGATAGGTATTGCTATAAAGACTATTTTTAACTGTAGGATTTGACGGTATTTAAACTTTATTTGATATTTACTCTAAATAAACAATAGGTCGACATGAATGACGGCTCTTATTCACAACTTTAGTCAAATAGTTAAAAAACTTTATTATTTTCTGATTTATAATTTTGAAAGTAGAATTTGAATTGTACACTTTTTTAGAATGGTAAGCAACTTATCAATCTATCTTAAATCATGAACATATATTGTCAATGTAAGCAAAAATTAAGCTGTTTTGCTTGCTAACGTTTATGTCTAAATAAGGATAACTTAGAATTATACTCTTCTACACAGAATGGTGAATGACCCATCAATGTGTCTGTGATCACAAACATATCCTTGTCAATATACGCTACAGCAACCAGCAGAGGAACAAGAGGTTATGCAAGTCTAGCAAAAAATAACTGTTTTCCAGCAAGTGCTCGTTTCCGAAAAGAGTTGGTGATCATGTTATGTATTTGAAATACGTATATGAGAAAAGCACAAACATTTGACAATCTTACCCGCTGATAGGGTAGGAGAGAGAGAGAAAAAAAAGAGAGAGAGAGAGAGAGAGAGAGAGAGAGAGAGAGAGAGAGAGAGAGAGAGAGAGAGAGAGAGAGAGAGAGAGAGAGAGACAGACAGACAGACAGACAGACAGACAGAAGGACAGAGAGAAACAGAGAGAGACAGAGATTGTGATGAATAAGAAAGAATTATTCACAACGGTAGTTATTGCCAGAAAGACACTTTTTTAAGTATAGGATTTGACTGTATTTAAACTTTATTTGATACTTACACTAAACAAACAATAGGTGACATGAGTGTAGGCTCTTATTCACAAATTTAGTCTCATAGTCAATAAAACTTTTTATTTTCCAATTGATAATTTTGGAAGCAGAATTTCCAATTGATAATTTTGGAAGCAGAATTTGAATTGTATACTATTTTTGAGAATGTAGAAAACCTATCAATCTCACTCGAGAACGCGGGTCGTATATTTGCATATGTTAATGAGATTTTCATTCAAATTAGCGTCACTGCCACTACGCAGACGGAGACCATTATGCTGCTTTTCCCAAGATGATAACTTCACAGGATTAGCTGTAAGATGGTAAGTTTGTCAATCGAAATTAATTTGCAAGATATCCTTCCATGAAAGCTATGCTGTGTTGGTATTGTTTTGCACTATTTAGCGTGCTATTTCGAGAAATCGGAAAAATGTGGTCATTGATCGACCCGTACAACATTATTTTGGGGTAAATTAACAGTGCGTTATTTTCGTTCCCGACTGCAAGTTCCCAAAATAATAACATTTTTGAACAATTTGTCACGTTTACAATTCGGTCAAAATATTTTTTTGTCATCTCAAGACTTATTAATTGTCTCTTTCGCCGTTTTAAAATTGGTTGTGATTCTACGATTGGCTAAAATCCAAGATGGCGTCACACTGATTTGTTTACAACTTACGTAGTGTCGCGTCGTAGCGTGTACACAAGGAAGATTGATTCATTGACTCTAGTGAGGATTTCACTTTGACAGCTTTGCCTAGATTGTCTTTAAATAAGCGTTTGTAAAATATTAGTTGCTTGTGTCTCGTTATTTTGTTTTTGTGTGAGCTTTCGTACTCGGTGGTAATGATCGCGAAATTACTCGATCTTCAACCCTGAAGTTACTTATGTCTCGTAGCTAGCTGTCGTACGTCAAATATTTAGGTATTTTCAGTGGAGCTGTTCTTTCAATTCATTTGTCGTATTTTCTCTGAAGAAGTTGCCTTAATGATACTACGACTATCCAGCTTTTCCTAAATGTTACAGAATGTAGTTACATTGCATTTTATGTTATTTTTCCTTCGTGTGCTGCATGGTTTAGTCATGAAGCTAAGCTCCATGGTCAAGGGAATCGTACTGTGTACTGGCTTGTTTCATATTTATACAACTTTCTAATACAGTTGTCAGAAACAAGATCATCAATTTTCAGCTGTTTTTCTACAACTATACAGGTTTGAAAATAAAGTAAAATTTATTTAATCAAATACAAGTCGTATGCATAGATCACTATGCCTACCCACACAAATCGAAAGCATTGGCTTAAAAGGGTTTCCAGAGTAGTAAGTAAATGTTCCTTTTCAGGACAATAAGAATATTTACACCCATTTTATCCATTTTAGCTACAGGGAGGGAAGGAAAAATTCCCCTCCCTGTAGCTAAAAATGGCATGCGCGTAAGTGAGGGTGACCTGTATATGAACTCACGTACGCAACAGCTGGTGTGAGTACTGACGTATAATAAACGTTTACACAAGCATGAGCAGTGATGAGTCATAGCTAGCGAGTCTGAGTGACCTATATATGAACTCAGTGGGGAATTCCCCTACAACAGCTGAGTTCATTTGTTCGATAGATTCTGACTGTGCTGCTGCTCTTCAGAACCGTACCAATTTTTGTCTTCTGGATGTAAGTATATAGATATAATTTTATACCTTACTCGTCTTCTGGCTGGTCCCTTATGTTAGATTTTCTCCTATTTTAGTCCCTACTGTTCCGAAGGGAGACACTGTTGCGCAATACCGTTTCGGCAGGGGCTTTCCGATAGGACTTTCGCAATACCCTACTGGAACGGGTTCCGATAGGCTTCGCAGTGTTGCTTAGCAGCCTGTGATGTCATAACACAGGTCTGAAATTTTACAGTTTTCATGAAAAATTTCTGTGGAATTTTTTCTGAACTCGGGAGTTAACTAAAATAGTATAGACTTTAATCTACTATTCTCAACGGAGACCATTGCATCACTGATAACATAAACATGAGCAAATATATTATCATCGCAAGCGTCGTCGACACCCTTCACTGATGTATCTTTTTTTATTATTTCAAGTTGTATACCATCTTTTGTGTTCATTACTTTTAAACCATTTCCATGAAATTCAATATCTTTAAAACTACGAAGATCGATAAATGGACGGAATTTATTCTTCAAATAATCGACTTCATCTATATCAATTTCACACCAATCTTTATCTTCAGCAAAATACCGTCGTGCTTCGGACCAAAATTGTCTTGGTAACATCTTCTGAGCGTATATTTTGTTCGCAATACCCTCAATCATTACAGACACAGATTCAATGGATGGATTAAAGAAAAGTTCGCTATTCAGTTCTGACTGATTCTGATTTTTAGTGAAGAGTATCACGATACCTCTCATGCTACGTCGTGGTACATTTATATTTTCATTGATAACCGTGGTTGATTCTTTGAATGGGATTGTTCTAAAATTATGTAAATCTCGTAAAGATAACTTTTACCATTGTTGTAATAACCAGCAGTAGACATCGCGAGGGCAGGATCGGTTATTGTCTCATATTCCATTTGAATGTTTTTTAATTTATAATTGGGTGTAACAACATGATTACTGACAAGTAATTGGGAGGCGGGTGCAAGCGTAATTTCCCATTCAATATGACTCCCTAATGCTGATGGATATGCAACTCCATGACCTGTTATGAGGGGATGAGACAGACGAATAGCATATTTTGTTTTATATGTGTCAAAAGTAAAAGATCGTCCCCGACAGCGGCATCTGCATTGACCACTTCTCAATTTTCTTAGATTTTCATTCTGAATTCTGTACAGTGTCATGTTCGTTCTCTCCTTTTTATGTTTGAAGAGATCGCGATAACATTCAATAAGATTATATTTATTCAAATTGAAAAGTGCCTGCCCCTCAAATGTGAGAACCATACACTCGATTATATTTTTTGCAACATTTTGTACTACTCGGTTATCTTCATGTCCTGTTACTTCGAGATCAAAAACCAGGTCGAAAGTATCTGGAACTAGTACTACTCCGCTTTCTAACTTTGGACATCGTATGATAAGTGTCTGGCCTGGATCTGCCTCACTTGGATTATGAGCAACCACATGATGGGTCCTTTCTGACTTCGTTCCCTGCGGTATTCAGTTGCTGAAATTCGGTAATAATGATCTATCGTATCCCATTTTCGTGTAATGTATATAGTAGTGTAGAAGAAAAAATTACAGTTAAAAAGAAAATAAATCACATCTTAAGTTTCACTTCGTGTATATAGTAACTCAAATTCAAAAATAAATCACATCTTTACATAAATATTTCCATCTGACTGAAAGATAAATCGATTACCTGTGTCGCGAATCAATCGAAGAACCCAATATTCTTGTAGATGCTGACACTCCATGTCATCATCAACCTCCTGAAAGACGTTTATGAATTCTAGTCGCTTAAAGAAGTTAGTCTTTTGACATTCCTTCATGAAAGCTAATATGTTATGATATAGATTATCATCTTTGAGTCGGACACCTGGATTTGCCCGAAGGATATGTCGATTTACTCGTCGGAGTTTGCACCATTCCAATTCGACAGAGAAACCAAACAGGTCTTTATTTTTAGAAAGAAACTTTGCAATATTCTTTTCACCAAACATGCTTGGTCATATATCAATACATAATTTTATTTATTATGACTAATGTTAAACCTGTTAAAAATATCCATAGCTGTTCTCCAACAAATCCGACAACTGATCCTGCTGTTTTTAACAGTAAACTAACAGGGGGCCGATTAAACCTGGTATTGCAGCAGCACTTTTTGCGGCAAAGCTTTTTAACCATTCGCCAAATTGCTTTACAATTTCTTTCGCTTTTGTATATACTTTGGGTGGCATGCTCCAGAGCCGCCAGTTCCTGCTGCTCCCCCTCGTCCTCCTTTAGTCACAGCCAAGGCAATTGTTGATATTGTCATTCCAAGGGCAGTCAGTATTGCAGCGATTGTTATACCATTTCGTTTAAATAATTCTGTCAGCTTCAGCCTGAGTGACAATTCTGGATCGGAAATTACATCACGAAGAGACCTAGTCGTAGCCAGACTTTCACGTGCCTCACTAATCTTACCATGTTCATATTCAATTCGATCAACAATTTTAGCTTCTCTTGTTATGAGTTCAGCTAGTAGTTTTTCGGCTTTTTCTTTTGCTTGGGTGTGTTCTTCAGGAATTTCCTTTAACTGTTTTTCAACTTCTCTTTTCTCTAGCCTTATTTTAACTTTTTCATTGTTAAGCTCGTCAAGACGCATATTCGCAATCCTTAATTCATCATTAATAGCTCTATATTCGGGGTTTAGATTGTTCCATTTTTCGATTTTATTTTCAAAAGCTTGTATTTTATGTGCATTACCACTAGCATCTTGCCGTAAGAATGTCAGTCCTTCTTTGTATATACCCATGTCTTCTGATGTCATCTTCTCAGCTGGTATTTTATCATTTTTGACATCTTCAGAATACAATGTACGACTTATATAGTCGGGCTCTGCGCTAGAGCAGCCTCCAAATACATCTCTCATAATTCATATCCTCCTATTTTTCTCATTAATGTGGAGAGCTTATAAAATCAACCTCTCTATCTTTTGACAGCTTGAGGTTTTTACAATACAGCTTTCCATCCCTAATCTTAGAATCCGTAGCCAATACATTTAGTGCATCCGGATCAGTAATCTCATTCGCCTTTAAGAATTGCCTAATCATACTTAAGGTAGTGACTCAGTTTCGTTGACACATATTTTCAATCAAAAGTTTCACATAGAAAACAGGGTCTCACACCCAACATGTGGTACATTTTCTAATAGGTCTATATTTGAAGAAGGTAAAAATTTTGTTTAGTTGTCAAAACATGCATTGGTATGTTTGTTTAAGTCAAAAACATGTGATTTTTGAATTTTTTCACTGAAAAGAGTATAAGTAAGAATTTGCAGCACCCCTAAGTGATCTGTTAACGGCACTAGACAGCTGGATGTACAGGGGGAAAAACCGTGTTTTGGATTTTTGAAATTCGCTTTTGTTTCTGCACAGTGAGCCTTCGAAGTGTGAACTGTCGGATTTTCGCATAAATTATCGGCTTTTGTTCACGTTTGTCAAGTTATCGTCACTTCAGGGGGGTTTATCAAAAATCTAAGACACGGTTTTTCAGGTCTATTCATGGAGTGTTAGCATGCGAAAAATCGGGGAAATCCGCCCACGCGTCGCCGACTTACACTCATTTGAAGGTGCGCATACATAGCAAAAATCGTAACTGAGAAAATCGACGATTGTGTAAACGTCCCATTTTTCACACAAAATCGCCGAAAAAAGTCGGATTTTTGTGCGTTTAAAAAGAAATCATTCGATCTGGGTCTAGGTTAAATATTGAGCATCAGATTGGAGAATTTCTGACAAGTCCTGAACACTAGTTCGCCTAAAAATGATGAAAATTGTGCGTAGAAACGTGAGGCTGGTCAGCGTAAGCGGTGGGTACTATTTACACGATAAACACTAGAAAGATAATTCAGGGCATAATCTGTTTGTCAAATACGTATCTAGCTTATAATTATATTAACTGTACACTGTTTGGTAACGGTTAGAGTCTGGTTACAAGACTAGAAAAGTTTTAAAAAAATCATACAGCCGGAATGGTTTACAGGTCTGCGTTCTGCCGACGACGCGCGCTCGGATCGCTCTTTCGCAAGCGCTCGACTTCCGGTCTCACAGCCCGTAATTTATGCACGTACCAAGTGTGAAATGGTTGCCCAGTTCATTTTAGTGCCGATTTTTGTGCCTATAGTACAAGACGTCACTTGCTTGCTTGCTTGCTTTCGAAGATGAGACGACCAACTCTCGATGCTCTAAAAAATTCTGTAGTTGAGAAGTTCAAGGAATGCGGGTAACTAGTCGCACTTGTTTTGTGGTTTTCACATGTGATCTGCTGCAGCCCTTTTTGCTATTTCGCTTTCCACTGTGACATTATTATGGCCTCGGGTATGAAACCAAAATCAACTTCAGTTACACGTAAAAGCGATTCTTCATGACTTAAAATAAACGACTGAGGCGATACTCGACAGATTCACTCATTGTAAAATTGAAACGGCGACATATGCGACACCCAGCGACACTCTCTTGACCACAGATAGAAATTGACAGGCAACGATCGTGAAGCGACGTTTCGCGTACGTTGCTGTGCTCTAGACCGACATAACAGTGTCGGATTCACAAATTGGACAAACCATGCTTCCTACCTCCATGGACAAACTAAGTCCAAGATATGGGCTGCTGTTATAGAACCATATTTTCCAGTGAAGATTAAATAGATTCTCTTTGGACGGCAGTGTAATCTATAGCCCGCGTACGATGCTATGTGTTCCGCTACAGCTAACCGACCGCTCACCACACTGCAAAGACCCGTACGCGTACGTAGGTCGGTGACTTCAAATCCATTTTGGGACTTGACGTAAAAAGCCAAATTACTGCCGAAATTCAGCGTTCTTGGGCCCAAGTCGTATCCCTGCCTACCTCAGCTACTCGATCGCTTCCAAAAATGCCAGTCTTTTATTCACTTTTCGTAAATAACCGTCGATGTCGGCAACTCTCTCGCTAGCCCTGCGTACGATGCTGTGTGTTAGCTGTAGCGGCCAACACACAACATCGCGTCCATCAGCTTTCCATTTTGCTTCTTTCGGCCCCGTTTGCGTTTTCTACACCGCTTATACTGCCGGCAGTCATCAGCCAATGTTGGATAGCGTCTCTTATGAAGACGTGCGCGCATGCGCAACATGGTGCGTAAAAATTTACATAATCTCCTCAAGGTATAACGATAACGCTGACAGTAATCCGGACCGTTAAAACAAAAAGAAAATAATAACTCGCGCAGTGGTTAGAAGGCCGTGTTTTCACTAAAATTTAAGACATTTTCCAGTACAATGTTACCTCACAGTTTTCTCTAATAAAAAGATCATATTTCAGGGGTTCAGAATATGAAATAATCACAAAATCGCTAAAATTTACAAAGGAACCTGAGTCACTACCTTAATTTACAACGTGTGGAGCGGTCTCAGTCAGAAAAATGTAACAACTTAGCCGGCTATTGAACCACTCTTTTTTGAGAGTGGGGATTTACTCGAGCGGTTCTCTCGGTGGCCTCTCCGCTAGGCGACTGATGCCGTATGTTGTGGGTTCGAACCCGATTGAAAACTATCCGTATTTTCTATCCTGGGTTGATAGCTCTGCTGGTGGACAGAATTGTCCCCGAGGTTATCGTTCGCCCAGTTAAAGCGATGAAATTCGTTTCTTTGCCTTGATAAAGTTTGTATGTGTGATGTGTGATAGTGAGCATGCGTGAGTGAGTGCTTCACGAACTCTACAACGTGTGGAGCGGTCTCAGTCAGAAAAATGTAACAACTTAGCCGGCTATTGAACCACTCTTTTTTGAGAGTGGGGATTTAGTCGAGCGGTTCTCTCTGTGGCCTCTCCGCTAGGCGACTGATGCCGTATGTTGTGGGTTCGAACCCGATTGAAAACTATCCGTATTTTCTATCCTGGGTTGATAGCTCTGCTGGTGGACAGAATTGTCCCCGAGGTTATCGTTCGCCCAGTTAAAGCAATGAAATTCGTTTCTTCGCCTCGATAAAGTTTGTATGTGTGATGTGTGATAGTGAGCATGCGTGAGTGAGTGCTTCACGAACTCTACAACGTGTGGAGCGGTCTCAGTCAGAAAAATGTAACAACTTAGCCGGCTATTGAACCACTCTTTTTTGAGAGTGGGGATTTAGCCGAGCGGTTCTCTCTGTGGCCTCTCCGCTAGGCGACTGATGCCGTATGTTGTGGGTTCGAACCCGATTGAAAACTAGCCGTATTTTCTATCCTGGGTTGATAGCTCTGCTGGTGGACAGAATTGTCCCCGAGGTTATCGTTCGCCCAGTTAAAGCGATGAAATTCGTTTCTTTGCCTCGATAAAGTTTGTATGTGTGATGTGTGATAGTGAGCATGCGTGAGTGAGTGCTTCACGAACTCTACAACGTGTGGAGCGGTCTCAGTCAGAAAAATGTAACAACTTAGCCGGCTATTGAACCACTCTTTTTTGAGAGTGGGGATTTAGTCGAGCGGTTCTCTCGGTGGCCTCTCCGCTAGGCGACTGATGCCGTATGTTGTGGGTTCGAACCCGATTGAAAACTAGCCGTATTTCTTATCTACTCTAAGTTCAGTCAAACGACCCACCTGTGGGCTATCGCTTGAGCTGTTGCGTGCTCTGCCAACCTGGAAAGGATCAGCTTCTGCAAGGACATTATCATGGTCTATAAAGTATGTTTCAGCAGTAACATCATCATCATCATTCAAATTTGCATCATCGAAATCCTGGAGTGGTATATCTTCTCCTCCTTCTGCCATATTGTCTCTCTATATTACTACAATTATTTTTTATCATCCCTTACATATACAGTAAAAAAAAAATCACGTCTCAGTTGTTGAAAGCATTGAACAGTTGGCCGACTATATCGAAAGAACTAGCGCTGCATATCGCCGCAGTTATAAATTGATGGGTCGAATTGATATGGCTCTTAATGTGACTAAGGGAATTCTTGTAAGTTCAGCTGTAATAGCGGCAATTCCGACAGTTCCAGTTCTTTTAGCTTTAACTCCTATACCAGGTGTTATTATTGATGTAATACAAGGAAAAACAGGAGTATCAAAGAGGCGAGAGAAATATAAACATTATTACGTTCAATATAAACAGCTGCTTACACAAATACAAGAAAAAGGTGCAACAACAGAAAACGCCTCAGAACTTATTCAAAACATATTTCATCAGGCACTAGAAATACAAAAACAAGAAGGATTTAGTCCGCCGCTAGAGCGTTACATGCGACATTACGGATTAAATGGATATGAAAGTTAACTCCGTCCTATCGGCCATGTTTCTGCCAGCCATTCGCCCGTGTCTGGATTGTATAACTGCACACGTTTGATATCATTTGGTGCCATCATAATTTTACTACGCTTTTCACTACGGATTTCACCAGGTTTTTTCCGTACAAACTGTACAAATTGTGCCCGCTCGGGCTCCTTCCCAGTTTCAAACAGATCCTTATAGTCTTCAAAGTTCAAATGTTTTCTAACACAAACATCTTTTATCCCTTTATTTTTTTTCGTCTCCGAAGTTGGAGTCCGAAAAGCATACACTTTCGAGCGTATGCCGACAAAATCAAGAATAGGTTCACCTTTCAACTCATCTTTAAATTTACCTATCACCTTTTTATTAATCTTTGGAACTCTTATCTTGTCTTCCATTTCACTAGTATCATATATGGACTTCTCACCATTCTGTTCTACATCTTCTCGGACTATATCATTGAAAGTTGTGTCTGCAGAAGGAAGAGGCACACTGTAAACAAAACTGTCAGTATCCATGTAGGCTAATCGTATTCCTTTGAACCGTTTTCGAAAGTAATTGTAATGCATCTCATACATAAACAGCTTAGAAAGTTCAAGCACTGCCGCGCCAATGAAAACTGGCTTTTTATATTCATATTGATCCCTTTTCAGTTCCAGTAGGACACTGTCGCAGGAATCGCCATCCTCTTCGGAAGTTATGAGAGTTATATGTTTCATCTTTGGATTATACTTCTGAATCTTTTTACGACCACTATCGGTACTACTGTGACCCGAAACAAATTTAAAGTCTCTGTACTTTCGAACGTCTTCTATTGTCTTGCCGAACATTGCATTATTCATCAGCTTATAGAAATTCTTTTCAAAGTCTGTCTTTTTTTTTTCTCCGCTCTCATTATTGTATTAATTTGATATATTTCTCAAGACATGGCGCCTCTTCGAAGGCAAGCGCCCGATGAATCTTTTTCAGTCGCATTCCCATCCGAAGATAGAATTCAAGCAACTTATAATGTAAGACGTATCTCTCTCTGTCCATTAGACTCGTGATCAGTCGACTACCCTGCCTCGGAAATTCATAGTGATGTGGAGCTAGAGGTAGATCGGAATGTTCTTCATGTAATTCGGTAGGGTATTCTAAGTCTACTTCTAGAAAACTTGGCGGAAATCTGTCGCCAGGGCTCCAATCCAAGCCTGCTCCACCATTCTGAGCAGACCATTCTAAATATTCTTCCATCGTCATCCAATGAAGTCCCCCCATTGGCATTGGTTGACTCATTGCCCATCCGTAAAGATTATTAGCATCGAGATATTTTATTTCGGTTAATGGTTTCTCCGGATCGTAATTCCCGCCAGCTCCGCCAGGCTCTTCTGTCGCATAAGCCGGATGATTTGTCTGTAAATAATGAATATTACACTGACTGATACCACCTCGAATTCCCCTCTGAATGAAATTCATCTGCTCAGCATCTTGAATGAGTTTAAACTTATTGTCCGTTTTAAGTAACATAGCATCCCATGTCAAGGTGGGCGCTGACATATAGTGGGCTGGATCTAATATATATGCTTCTAAACATGTGTCACAGAAATTTTCGAATATATTCGCAAGAAGGAGAACGTCCGTCTCGCAATAGAATTCCATATAATCACAAATCATCCGGCATCCAACTTCGTCCCATACTCGCAATATATGTTCATGATCGGACTCCGAAATCCCTTCTTCCGTTAATTTGCTATGAAATTTTTTTCTTGGTGGGAGCTCCTCTTCTTCCAATCGCTCTTGAGTATCTAAATATTCATACGGGAAGAAACCTTTCTCCCGCTGAATGTGTGGATGAGAAAGTGGCACCATCCATCCTTTGGCACAGTCGCGGCCAACTCATCGAGCGAATCTTTCATTAGTTGGATACTATCCATAAACTTTATAGAAAAGAAACGTTTCACTGTCTTCCTCTCCAGGTTTGGCACTTCCCGCCGACAACAATTGAGGCACTAAGATAAATGTTTTCATAAGACACATAATTCCACCATTAACCGTCCTAGCTATGATATTTGGCTCTAGACCAATGCCCCCTCCGGTGTCGGTATCGATTTCATGTAACTTATTCAAAATAAAAGAACCATCGTATCCTTTGAGGTTGTGAAAGTATATAGGAATGGTTTTCCACAGGCGGCACTTTTTACAATAAAAAGTATTTTTATCCTTCACTATTCGGTGTGTGGCATGCTCTCCACATGCAATACAGTCTGGATTGTTGTAATTAGATCTATCTTTCATCTTTACGACTTTCCAATAATACGATTACGAATAAAACTCGCCCTTTTCCTCATTCCTTTAGAAATTCTGTAAATATGGATAGTTTTTCAATCGGATTCGAACCCACAACATACGGCATCAGTCGCCTAGCTGAGAGGCCACAGACAGAACCACTCAGCTAAATCTCCACTCCCAAAAAAGAGTGGTTCAATAGCCGGCTAAGTTGTTACATTTTTCTGACTGAGACCGCTCAACACGTTGTAGAGTTCGTGAAGCACTCACGCACGCATGCTCACTATCATACATCGCACATACACACTTTATCGAAGCGAAGAAATGAATTTCATCGCTTTTACAGGGCGAACGATAACCTCGGGTACAATTCTGTCCACCAGCAGTGTTACCAACCCAGGGTAGAAAATACGGATAGTTTTCAATCGTATTTGCACCCACAACATACGGCATCAGTCGCCTAGCTGAGAGGCCACAGACAGAATCTGTACCTGTGAATGTTCTTTTACTAAAAACTTTCGGCTTCCCTTCGGAACCGTTCCGTAAGGGGCCCAGCCATCGTTCAATCATAACATACGAAAGACAAATCGGAATGTGCAGGCCGGTGCCCCGCTCAATAATTGCCTCAGTATCTGCATACACGACTTAGGGCCGGGCACCTTCTTCTGATGTCCTTCGAATTGACACACTTCCTTACGAAAAACTGGCTGAGCCGTAACTGTCCCACAATACACCAGATGTACTTCCAACTCTTCTGTTGACGCAAATCCTTTCCCACAAACCGTACAAATAAACTTCTGCCTGTGCTTATTCTTACGATTATTATTAGAATTATGAAGACGATTTAATTAAGTAATCGGTACAAAGTGGCCGCCAGCAGCACCAACTATCAGTAAAATGTTCGCTATCTGTGCTGTGTCTCCCTACCGTTCCGATAGGGGAACCGTTCCGGTTCCGCTACAGCCACTATATAACTCAATTATGCTGGACGGGTCGGGATCATTTTCGTAGATCTGCCATACTTGGAGTTTCGTGCCAGGATTTTGCTGCTCGAAGCGTTTAAACACCATAAGATCAGCGGGCGTAGGAAATGGTATTCCATCCCAACAGTAATCGGCGAAAAACGGGGCGTACGTCTTCCAATTCTTTCTGGTATGACCAGCCTTCTTCTTTAAAAACTCGTCATCACCCAACTTTAAACTTGCTACGACAGCGTATTGGATACAGTTCTCAGGACTGAAAGGTAGAATTAGATCGCTCACACATTTCTTATTTTTTAACCATTCAGGCAGTTGAATCGGGCTGTCGCGTAAGCCACCGGACCCAAGTAGAACTTCTACTAGTCTTACTTCGAAATTAAGTATCTCCTCGAGAACGAGACCAGAACCCTGAACAGCTTCAGCTCTATCAAGCATTTTGGTAGCGTTTTATTAATTGTTGTTTCACATCCGATTCTGATCCTCCCACCTCTTTTGTGTATATACCTTCATAGTTAACATAGTATGTGCGAGTTTGCACACTTTGATCTTTTGGATTTTTGAATTTGACTTCCATTTCTGTATAAACGCGGTACATCTTTCTTTTTTCTGTCATACCTTCGATATCAATAGTGGCGATGTCCTCGACTCGCTTGACTTTGGGAAAATCTTTTTCTATAAATGCACCTTTGAATGCTTTTCGTAAGCGACGTTTTTTTATGTTGTAATGCACAGTAAGTCTCCTTGGAATAAACTGCGGCGGCACCATTTCCTCCCATTTCTTTATTAATTCTTCTCTAAGATCATTGAAATCTATCCTCGGTTTTTTACCGAAGGGATTTTCTAGAGTAAATCCTTGGCCTGAAGAATCTGTTAAATCTGTGTGAGTCATGGTGCATAAGTAATTCTGAGTGTCTAGCCCCCTATTTAAATTGAGTTTAAGTATATCGGCCAATTGGCTTATCTTATATTCATTCACGACTGGCTCCATCGTAACTGTCCTATATACTGACCTAGGAAAATTCTAAAAAGAAAAATATTTATTCTAAATTATCAAAATCCACTATAATATTTTTGTCAGCATTTATTTGTTTATATATCTCACCTAATCTTTCTAAGTCGACTAGTTCTTCCGCGTCTTGAATTTCTGGTTTAGGCGTGACACAAAATAACCTCTCTATAGTGAAAGAAAGATTACGTTTAAATAAGCGCGGTTTAAATGCCAAGAATTCTATCTTACTACCTTTTCGGATATTACGAGGTACAATAGCAGGATTTTCTCTGGCTGGCAATCGGCTCACTGCTTTAAAACCACAGTCGATTTCTTGAACTATATCAATACATGTAGCGAAATCGTGAATTCCTCTTTTAAACCGAAATTTAAAATACTTTGTCTGTGTGTCGCTCCCTCGCTTCTGATACACTTCAGAAGGATTGTAAAATAATAAATTATTCTTAGAGGAAAGGCTTGCAGTATAGCTTTTTGCAGTGCTTGCATCGAAACTTTCACCTAAGGTACATGATACTATAAATCGGTAAACTTTTGAAGACTTGGTCGCCAACGGACACACATTTCATCGCATGTAGCAAGATCTTTTGAACCATATTTAGGCCCGATATTGAAAACCACTTCTAGCTCACTGTCTACATATATAATAGGATACACATATTCACCAAATATGAGTGTGCCGTCACTGACTTGAACATTTTCTCCGCTTTCAAGTATTTTTGGACACCGTGGTGCGAAGCACCAAAGGTGTCCTATGTCGCCACAATGTCTGTGTGTGTGTCCGTCTGTCCGTCCGTCCGTCCGTCCGTCCGTCCGTCTGTCCGTCTGTCCGTCTGTCCATCCGTCCGTAGACAGATTTTGTTCCACTCATAACTTAAGAACCCTTAGGTCCAATGTCATGCAATTTGGTATTTGGTATTATCATGATGAGACTTAGATCTGATTAGATTTTGGTGGGTGTGGCTTATTAATTAATTGCTCATTTGCATATTTTATGACTTTTTTCGTTCACGCAGATATCTCAGAGACGCCTGGAGCGATTTCGTTCAAACTTGGTAAATGGATAGTACTCTACCTCATACAGATGCACGTTGATTTGTTTCACAATGTGATCAAATTTGGCCGTGTTAGAGGACTTTTTAGTTTTCGCCTCCATAGACTCCCCTGTATAAGGCAATCCATAGACTCCCATGTATAAGGCAATCCATAGACTCCCATGTATAAGGCAATCCATAGACTCCCATGTATAAGGCAATCCATAGACTCCCATGTATAAGGCAGTCCATAGACTCCCATGTATAAGGCAATCCATAGACTCCCATGTATAAGGCAGTCCATAGACTCCCATGTATAAGGCAGTCCATAGACTCCCATGTATAAGGCAGTCCATAGACTCCCATGTATAAGGCAATCCATAGACTCCCATGTTTAAGGCAGTCCATAGACTCCCATGTATAAGGCAGTCCATAGACTCCCATGTATAAGGAAGTCCATAGACTCCATGTATAAGGCAATCCATAGACTCCCATGTTTAAGGCAGTCCATAGACTCCCATGTATAAGGCAGTCCATAGACTCCCATGTATAAGGCAGTCCATAGACTCCCATGTATAAGGCAGTCCATAGACTCCCATGTATAAGGCAGTCCATAGACTCCCATGTATAAGGCAGTCCATAGACTCCCATGTATAAGGCAGTCCATAGACTCCCATGTATAAGGCAGTCCATAGACTCCCATGTATAAGGCAGTCCATAGACTCCCATGTATAAGGCCAAGAAAATAAAAATTTAGTTTTCCATCGTATTCATATTGCAAAAAGGATGCAGTGACACAGTTTTTAGTCCTCACAGATAAAGTCCAGGGGCTCATAGATTGGGTCATGTCAGTCCGTCAGTCCATCCATGTGAGTCCATCCGTTCACGCAGATATCTCAGACGCTTTGACAAAATGTCACGTGACCTTTCACCTCAAATATACATATTTGTCCATAACTCGGTAACCACAAGTGCTAAACCTTTCATATATGGTATGATGGGACACCCTATGATGCCACATATTGTACCTCATTAATTATGTGCATATCTAATTTTGAGCAAGCCAATAGAGCTAGAGGTCTGATTTTTGGTATATATGGATAACTTAGCAATACAATTTTTTTGACAAAATGTCATGTGACCTTGGTGACCTTTGACCTCAAATATACATATTTTTCCATAACTCAGTAATCACTAATGCTACACCCTTCATATTTGGTATGATGGGACACCTTATGACGCCACATATTGTTCCTCATTAATTATGTGCATATCTAATTTTGAGCGAGCCAATAGAGCCAGAGGTCTGATTTTTGGTATGTACGGATAACTTAGCAATGCTATTTTTTTGACAAAATGTCACGTGACCTCAAATTACCATTGACCTCAAATATACATATTTGTCCATAACTCAGTAACCACAAGTGCTACACTCTTCATATTTGGTATGATGGGACATCTTATGACGCCACATATTGTACCTCATTAATTATGCACATATCTAATTTTGAGCGAGCCAATAGAGCTAGAGGTCTGATTTTTGGTATATAGGGATAACTTAGCAATACAATTATTTTGACAAAATGTCACGTGACCTCGGTGACCTTTGACCTCAAATATACATATTTGTCCAAAACTCAGTAACCACAAGTGCTACACCCTTCATATTTGGTATGATGGGACACCTTATGACGCCACATATTGTTCCTCATTAATTATGCACATATCTAATTTTGAGCGAGCTAATAGAGCAAGAGATCTGATTTTTGGTATGTAGGGATAACTTAGCAATACAATTTTTTTGAAAAAATGTCACGTGACCTCAATGACCTTTGACCTCAAATATACATATTTGTCCATAACTCAGGAACCACAAGTGCTACACCCTTCATATTTGGTATGATGGGACACCTTATGACGCCACATATTGTACCTCATTAATTATGTGCATATCTAATTTTGAGCAAGCCAATAGAGGTAAATGTATGATTTTTAGTATATAGGGACAGACTATAGGATAGAAATTTTTTGACAAAATGTCATATGACCTCGATAACCTTTTACGTAAAATACACGATTATGTCAATAAATAAGTAACCACAAGTGCTATGTCCTATATATTCAGTAGGATGGGAGACCTTATGACAACACATGCTTTACCTCGTTAATTATGCCCATATATAATTGTGGGCAAGCCAATAGAGCTAGAGGTCTGAATTTTGGCATATATGGATTAATTAGCAATACAATGGGGTTTTTTTTTTCAAAATGTCACGTGACCTTGATGACCTTTGACCTTGAATATGCATATATATGCATAACTCAGTAACCACAAGTTCTTTACGCTTCAATTTTGATAGGATAGTAGACCTTAAGATGTCACATCTTGTACCTCATTTATTATGCACATATGTATTTCTTGGCTGGCCAATACAGCTAGAGGTCTGATCTTTTTTTCCAGATTTAGAACCGATTGAAAACTATCCGTATTTTCTATCCTGGGTTGGTAACACTGCTGGTGGACAGAATTGTCCCCGAGGTTATCGTTCGCCAGTTAAAGCGATGAAATTCGTTTCTTCGCTTCGATGTAGTGTGTATGTGCGATGTATGATAGTGAGCATGCGTGCGTGAGTGCTTCACGAACTCTACAACGTGTTGAGCGGTCTCAGTCAGAAAAATGTAACAACTTAGCCGGCTATTGAACCACTCTTTTTTGGGAGTGGAGATTTAGCCGACTGGTTCTGTCTCTGGCCTCTCAGCTAGGCGACTGATGCCGTATGTTGTGGGTTCGAATCCGATTGAAAACTATCCGTATTTTCTATCCTGGGTTGGTAACACTGCTGGTGGACAGAATTGTCCCGAGGTTATCGTTCGCCCAGTTAAAGCGATGAAATTCGTTTCTTCGCTTCGATGTAGTGTGTATGTGCGATGTATGATAGTGAGCATGCCTGCGTGAGTGCTTCACGAACTCTACAACGTGTTGAGCGGTCTCAGTCAGAAAAATGTAACAACTTAGCCGGCTATTGAACCACTCTTTTTTGGGAGTGGAGATTTAGCCGACTGGTTCTGTCTCTGGCCTCTCAGCTAGGCGACTGATGCCGTATGTTGTGGGTTCGAATCCGATTGAAAACTATCCGTATTAGACATGCCTCTTGTTTCAAAATGGGAACAATGACATCGACCTATGTGTCCATAGATCTGAACATATACACTCCAGTGATACTTCTTAATGACCTCATTTCCCTGCCCCATCAAGACTAATACTCCTATTACAAGTGGGGACTATGTCAATGTCAATGACTTGTTACTTCTATACAGAATGTTATCTAACATAGTGAGTGTCTGAATATTATTCTGAATTGTATTCCAAAGCACATTCTGAAAGGACTCTTCTGGAATATACAGAATATTATCTCACATAGTGAGTGTCTGAATGTTATTCTGAATTGTATTCCTAAGCACATTCTGAAAGTAACTCTTCTGAAAATTTCACATTCTTTGCCACTGCACCATCTCCCTAATACATACTGATGACCCACGGTGTCCACTCAAGTCTCACTTTGATTATTGCATCTGGAATAGAAAGGATTGTCATTGTCTTATCGTAATATATCTTTACGAAAAATAATTTAAAAATTTTTTATGATATAGATATCACAAAATGTCATACATATTCATAAATGGGCCAACTGGAAGTGGTAAGAGTTACGATGCAGTAAATTTGGCGGGCGCCACCGACCACATTATTTGTGACTCAAGTATAATTCAACATCTGACTTTTTCTCGAATCCGAGGCGTTTCTGTGGCGTCAGAAGAAAAAAAGATTGTTTCAAAGGCATTTGACGATTTACACAGTTTCATTATCATATTCAAAGATATGCCTTTTGATTATTGCAGGCGGAATATTCTGACTCGAGCAAGACAATATGAAATAGCCACCTTAAAAGAATTAGAAAACATTCATAAGCAGTTCAAACAGACTTTCTTAGAAATTTGCGACGACTACAGACTTCCATGTTTGGTAATTAGTCAGCCACTTACGCCTGAAGTTCTCAAGAATATACTTAATCCAACAATTGATACAGAGACAGTCGGGCCAGTAGATTCTCCACGAGCTTTTGACTTTGGAATTGCATGGAGCGGCCCTTCGGCACGCGATAGCGGCAGCCAGGGATTTTTAATAGACGGTTTCTGCGAGGAGGGACTTGAAAAAGCTTATTATCCACCTAATCAAGAACAACTAGAACAACCTCGAGTCTCACTCAAGAACCTACACAAACTTCTTAATGCTTGTGAATCTGTGCACGCTTATAATGCTCCGTTTGACTTACAGGCACTTGACATGATGAAGAGGCAAGACTTTAAAGTTACTTGTCTATGGCTCATGTCAGTTGTGTACATTATACTTCAACCAGAACTTATCGATAAAGCTGAACATTTGGGGCTTGAAAGAACAGTTCATAACAATATGAGAAGTCGCTTTGAAGATCTTGCAAACTTAATATGTTCCCCTTTGGGATGTTCATCTGGAGTACCACCTCATCCACATACAGCCAAAAAAGATGCAATAAGTGAACATTACTTACGACAATACATGATAAATACTTGGCCAGGTGGATGGAAGAATGGTGGTAAACTGACACTTTCGGCTTTCAAGAAATTAAGGCTTGCTCCATGGTACTTATTGAATAACTTTCATAATTACTTACGTTAGTACTTGCGTAGTACTTGACCAAGTACCAGCCACAGGAACTACAGAGTACTTACGAAGTTCTAATAACATTTTCCTCTGGCTCCCAACTATTGAAACTTTCTGGATAACCTTTCCATTTTATCAGATAGTATTTCTTTCCTCTAATTTTTTTCGTTTTCAAAATTCGTTCTACTCTGTACAGCTCGTCTGCACCAGCAGCGCTCTGAAGTTCATCGGAATAGAAAGTGCCGAGTATTTCCTCTCCATTCAGATCTTTTATTTTGTAAACGGGTGGAGTACCCAGTCCAGCTGCGTACACCACTTTTGAAACTATGAAAATCTCCTCTGTCCAATTTGGTAAATATCCTTTCCTGAAAGTGGTCTTGTATTTTGTAATTCGGACCCGTTCTCCCGGCTTGAATTCAGGGGTAGCTCCCGTGGCTGCCAACTCAGGACCGTAAAGTGTATAAAATGCCTGCCAATCGTTGTCCTCTGTTACGTCGACGGGTTTCATTTTGATACTTCCGTGTATGGTGTTGTTGTAATTCTCGAGAAGTTGTGGTAGAATAGAAAGCCATTCTCGTGTCTGTCTGTATGTGAAGTATTTCCACATCATGGTTTTAAGAGTCCGATTAAAACGTTCCACGACACTAGCTTTTTTGTCACTGTAGGTGTGGAACCAGTGAATTCCCGACTCCTCCAACCATTTTTGCATTTTTCGGTTAGTAAATTCCCGCCCCTCATCTGTCTGAAGTTTGTCGGGTTGCCTCCCAGATTTCTTAATTATGTCTTGTAGCGCCTTCAGAGTATCATCAGCCGTTTTTGACTGTATAGGCCTGGCCCATGCATATTTACTGAGCACATCGATTACTGTTAGCATGTATCGAATGTTTTTATTCTCTTTTGCGAACGGTAATCCGAATTCCACAAGATCTGCTTGCCAAAACTCGTCTATCGATGATACGAAAACGCGCCTCCCACCCGTAGCACCACGAGTACGAGGTACCGGTTTATGTAGATTATAAGTTAGCTGAGTTTTTAACCAGTCCTGTACCTCTTTCTTAGTAACTTTTAGTCCGCTGGGATGTGCTGAAAAATATAATTTTTGTACACCTCCAAACCCAGTTCTCGGGTTGTAATATAATTCTCTAAGAGTTCCTTCGGTAGAGAGATTGGGCGAAGCCATGATTAGCTATATTATACGAAAAATTGTATGTCGTACGGATGCCGTAAATGAAATACTAGTTTACTGAATGGTCTGGATTTCAATTGTCTGATTAGGGAAGTGACCTCCCGTTCTGACACCTCCATTCCATATTCTTTTATAATAGTCTTGTTGTCTGTCTTGCTCGGTGTGTAAAATAGTACTAACATTTGTATGTTTTCCCTGAATGGTTTACTAATACTAGTATATTGTTGAGTCAGAACCCAGACAGATAATCCGTCGTGTCTTGCACTGAAACCAAGTTTGACTAAAATGTCACTGTGCTTCTTCATATCTTTGGACGAGGCGCAGTCGTCGAGTATTATTAAAGTGTTCGTGCCGGCCCATTCCTTATGTACGAAGGCTAGTGTATCATCCACAGCATCGAGTCCGACCGGAAACACAAATACGTTGTCATCCGTGAAAATGAATCTTTTATTATACGTTTTATTGTTCATGAATGTCGGACAAATGAAACTATATATTCAAATTTCCTAAGTACGGATATCGATCACATATTCCGTTTTGCCAGAAATATGTCGGCCAGTTATAATCATCCCTTACGAAAGATCAAAATTTGCCACAAGTTTGCATTCCTTATTTGTTACAAACTTGATACAAATTCTGACATCCAAACAAGCACCAATCTTGCTAGTCAGTTATATACACTTTGATTCAAACATAGGCTAAGTTTGGCAGCAAGTATGTGTGGAGAGTGTGATGAACATTGCACCAAGTTTGTACAGAGAATGTAGAGGTCATTTCGTTTTTGTTTGTATTGAGTGTGCACCAAGCTTGGAGATGTGGGGGGGGGGGGATTCAATATCGTGGGCATGGTATCTGTTGCCTTAGCAACAGCAGACATATACTGTTGCCCTGGTTACATTTCAGGGGATTTAGATGATTGTAATTCCTGACAGCGTCTTTTTCAAAGTAATGCTCACACAACATGTGGTACATGACATCATCGTGCTGCTACTCCCCATTGTATTGTATACAAATGATTCTTTCTAAACTGGCTTATAAATGTACACTCTTTAGATATGTTTACCTTGTGAGCAGCAGATTCTAAAATTCACCTTACAGTCATGTATCCAGATGTTAGGTTGAACATCTATGAAAAAGTTGAGAGGATATTACTACATCCAACACGCACTCACTCTACGACACATTCAACTATACTACACTGTGAAAAGAAAAAACTTCTCACACAATAAATTTTGTTAACTAAAAACACAATATATTACTGCAGAATAAAACAGTATCTCTACTATAATAAACATACAATCTTTGTACTTTATACATAAAATGAGCTGTAAAATATATTCTTTTTGGCATATATGTACAGTACACTCTAATTCAAAACATTCCCTGACAATGGAATTTAGATTGAAAAATGGTAAATTCTGTCTCTTTAAAGAAGATCATACAGATCACAATTTTTTTAAATGTGTACCAAATAGAAACTGAGTGGTGAAAAAATATTAAAGTCTCATAGATAGTTAACTATGAAAAACTTATTCAAAAATTGTGTAATTTTTGTGACATATATACTTTTGTTGACGAATAAAATTCACTTTAAACATTTCAAAATACCTTTCGATTGAATGTACATGGAAAACATAAGAGTTTTAACTTAATGTTGTATTATTACATGTTCAAATCAAAACGCAAAATCATCGAAAAACATTGTCCAGAGCTACAAAAAAAATAAAAACTTCATGGGATGACCTTGACTTAACAGCGATATTTGAACAGACACTTAGTGTTCAGTCCAACTTCAAAAGCAAACGACTAAACACAACCACATTCCACATCACTTGGATGATAGATTAGTTCCGCCGAGTCCAAAATATAGCTTCCACCGTAAGAACTAAGATACTGACAACTGTGACGAAAATAACTCTGCCATGTCCGATTTGTCCAATGCACAGCATGCAGTGGAGTTTCTATCATAAGAACCAATGCAATGATCGATAGGGACAGTCTCACTTCTTGTCATCATGATGTTCTCAATGAACAGTGGTTGGTTTGAAATGGTCCTCTGTGGCATGGAAAGTGTCAAAGCAGCAAACTCTAGCTTGAAACTTAACTGAAATCCCGCGGAATTGTCCAAGGTCATTTGAGTGTATAACGGACATCCATGATCCACTGAATGTGTTTAACTTACATAAACTCTCGGTGTCGAACGGAGGCAATGTGTCCTTCATCAAACAACAATTGTACTCCCAAATCTCTTCTTTGTTCCCTTAATCGTCCGATGACAGAAATAGTCTACAATTTCTCCCCAAAACGGCAGGTAAAAACGTTGTAAATTTGACTGCTGAAGCAGTGCATGATCCATGACTTGCTATGGTGCAGTGGAATTCAAATGCTGGTGTTGGCCAAATTAGCCAATCAAGTGTCTCTCTTCACGACATGTGATCTTGTAAGGTCGAAGTTCAAATACATAAAAGGCTGTGTGACCTGTGACCTCGATGCTCTCATTTATCTGAAACGTCAGTTTCTCGAGAAATGGGAGAGTATATTACTTTTTTACCAACTTTTATGCACTTGAAATCAATCATTTGAAGACATTTGGTGTCAGCTGGGATCCATGGTCTTTGGACATGTGTAATAATGCAAGTAATCATTTATAGCCGTGGCAATGACTTTTCCCTGCTCTGAGCGTACTGGTTATGACAGTGTGAATGTGTTTTGGCGGACACATGACAGGTACTTTCAGTGGTTACGACTAGTGAACGGAACAAAAAGTCTTTAAATGGAATTCGAGTACCATTTTGGATCCTTATCATTTAAAATATGTCCAAGGAAATTGTTTGAAAAATGGCAGCTTAGTTGACTTTTGATGTTTTTCATTCATGATGTTGCAATGGTTTGATATGGAGGTATACCTCAATGGTTTTTATAAATTTGTGCAGTTCCACGCGTAACCTAATTCATATGTGTTTAACAACCGAGAGTATTTAAAAAATTTTTGAATAAAAAGAATTAATTTGTCATTTTGTACAATGAACACAGGGTACGTAGTTCGATCATTGTTTCAATTCTGTGACAAAACAGTGCCACGTGGGACAGCTAAAAAAATGTGAAGTTCGTACCAAACTTGATTTGTATTTCACATATATCTACAAGCTTGGTACAAATGTCACAACTACCATGGTGAAAATCCCATAGTGTGTACCAAACTAGTACAAACTTGGTGCATATTTCACATGTTCAATTAAAGTGTGTATCAAATTTGTAACATATATGTACTAATATGTAGCAAGTTTTGATCTTTCGTACGGGATGTTGAATGGTATGGTCATGTACATCTCAATCGGAACGGATCTATATACTGTACATATATGTAATAAATATGGCTAAAGATAACAAACCAATTTTGCTGAATACACGAATAGGGTCAGCGCCAGCAGTGTTTGCGACAACAGCGACTGTATCTGCTGCCTTCAGAACAATCCAACTCGTGTCATTGTGAGGCAACTCATCCTGCCACTTCACAGCATCCTCGTCCCCATCCATCTCATGTTTAGCACTTTCTTTAATTTCTGTGTTTATATCTCCATTTACCCCGAAGACCATAGATTCTGTTGCGTATTGCAATTCATTATTATAACCTGTGATTGCCGGGCCCGAAAGAATAACCATTTTAGACAGCAAGAGAAGTAAATTGGGCGAAACGGCCATATCAAGTTTGACACCAGTATTTGTTATTGTGTCTTGATATCGCCTATAACTAATTACTTTGTCGGTATTGCAAATTTCATCTTCGAGGAGAACGCCGAATTCTTTTCGGACTTGCTCTGCACTGCCAGTATCGCCCACAATGGTACTGCGAATATTTGCTTGCGCGCCAAGTATGCAATATACGTAGGCTTCAAGGCTTTCATTGAGGCAGGCGAGACCGGCCTTTGTTAGTCCCGAGTCTCCCTTCAGAGGGATGAAACTATTGTATTGCCCCTCCGATCCATCATTTCGGAAGAAATAATAATGTGGTCTGTCTTTGTCGGGCAGTACATGTTTTTTCTTTCCAAAAATGGTATGTGTATAGAAAACGCCACTGTCGGCGGAGAGGAAAAAGTCATGACCATTGTATACAGCAGAAGGCTGACGAACGGGCCCACGATTAGTGTAATATTCATAACCATAACCAAGACCTTTATTTTGACCTTTGCGATATCGAAAGTTTGACTTCGTGGGGCTTATATTTCCAAATTCTGCACAGAGAAGTTCATATTGGACGAGATTGTACGGATTGTCGCCGGCTTTGAAGACACCTTCGTCTGGAAGTGCAACGGAAATTTTGTGAAGGATCCGACGTACTGTAAAGTATACATGAAAACGACAGAATGAACGTATTTGCCGCGGAAATTTGCAGTCATGAGATGGCGAATGATATACCACAACCAGTCGTGCTGCACCATACGGCGAAATTTAATTGCTGGTCCCAGTATTTCATGTTTGGGCCGCCCAACCATATATTACTTTCTTTGGCTGTTCGATGAGTGATTACGTTATCTTTGAACACATTCCGCGGATGAAAAGTAAATTTATCTGTCGGCGTTACATATATTTCTAAGGAAATGAGAATAGGTTTTATGTCGTTCGGTTTAGAAGGAATATCAGCATGCTGTACTGTCGGTATATGTTTTTTATTCAGTTGAAAAGCAACCGGGAATAGGTCTGTACTCATGATTATATGTGTAGTATATACAGATAGATTTTAATGGAGGAGAATTTTCATATTCCATACTTCGGAATCGTCCTGACATTCCAGACTATGTTAATACTATATTTCGGATTCAGGTTTAAACGAATTTTTTATTTTTTACTAAGAATAGATAACATACTGCAAACAATGGAGAATTTAATAAAGTCATCGGCAGCGGCAAATACGACAGCGACAGCGGCACTACCAACCGCAGCGTCGGACGCCCGATCCATAATAGAGACAAAGCGTGAAAAACTACTCTATATCGTTGCAAGTGGCCAAAGTAAGTTATTTTTTGGTAAGGAGATTACAATCGAAAGTGTTGAAAGGTGGAATGATGAAACAGTAATTAAAGTCTTTAAAGTTTATGAAGCGAGATACAGTTCTCTTATAAGTGATACCATCACTCAAAGTTTCATAGATCTAGGAGCCTCTGCAATAAGTCAGGTAGTTCCAATCGATGATCGAGATAACTATGTCACTGATCTTAAAAAGGATTTTATTCTAAACAGTGAAATAAAACGATTATCAGGACGGATAGCCTACACATATGGACCCCTACTTGCTCTAGTTTCCACCGGTTTAATTACGGGTAAACATTTAGATTTTTAAAAAATCGGGTTTAATATAATACCCGAAATAAATGGATTCAACTTTGAAAGCACCGACACCGACTCAGCAAACGGAAACGACTCCGCCAGGGACTCCGTCACCACAAGCTCCGATGACTACCATTCGGAACGAGCCGCAGCGCAATATAGAGAAAATTACATTACCGACAAAGCATCCAGGGAGAGTTGCTGCAGGGAAGAAATTAGCAGAATGGAACAGGCAAAACAAGAAGAAAAAGTAATAGCAATTACTAATGATAGCGATGCGGTAGCGGCAAACTGTATAAGCCTACCGCCTACGACGAAACAACAGTGTGATAGCTGGTACAATAAATGTTATCTTGTTTCAGGAATTATAGGAGTTTACTTTGACTGCATTAGGACTATATTTTGGGCGTGCTCGACATATTTGTCCCCTTAAGCGACAGAGTCCAGATCAGAAAGGTGAGCCGCTTCAGAAAGCGACGCCTACAGAGCCCGTGGCGGAAAGTAAGTTTTCTAAACCAAGTCCCGGTCCCTCTACATTGTATGAGATGGATTAGCTCACGCGATAGCATTCCGTAGGCCTTTCGGAAATTATTTTATTTTATATACGTGTCAGCAATCATGGATACTAAAACAGTTGTAAACACAATGTATGATGGTATGGTTATCGCTGGACTTGCGATGGGATATCTAATGATCTCCAGCAAATTTCTGAAAATGGATATGGGCGATCCAAGCCGACCAAATTCGATGGATAAAATTAGGTAGAGCGCCTAAAGATCTCCTTGAACAGAAAAATGTTATTCTTGCAGAACCTTATACTTTGTAATGTATACAGTAAGTATGATCATTTGGATTGAAAGCAAAACGGGTAAACCGGTTACTGTTAATTTTAACCCTTGCATTGACATAGCACAGTTTACTACAATAAGACTATTACAGTGTTCACTCTTTAATTCATGGTATAACATAACGGGGGCGAATAGTATATTAAAATATCAAGAAAGTAACCAACCGAAGAAGACTATATCAATACGTCCAGGTAACTACAATATTGATACACTCAACAAAGCAATCGGGTTGAAACAGAAAATTAATTTTGAAAAACATCTGCCGACAAACCGCGTTCTTCTAACTTTAGCTAAAGATATTAAAGTATTTTTTAATGCCACAGGTAACTTCGCTAACCTCGTCGGTTTTTCATATAAACCTGAGGACAACCCCATGATAAAAAGTACTATGAGTCTGAAGAGAGCAGATTTCTTAACAGTCACTAAATACATAGTTCATTCAGATGCCGTCGATGTGACTGGAAATTATGTTTCATTTGGCTCGGGTGAATACATACAGGGGAAAGTATCGGACTGTTTACAAATACTTCCCGTCCAGGATACAAAAGAAATAAGTGAAAAGGTCACCTATGATTTTAAAAACAGCTCAATTTCCATGCCATTGAGAAAGAGCTTAGATTACATGAGTTCAATGCGTATTTGGATAACAGATCAGGGCGGAAAGGAAGTCAATTTCAATAACTGGCCAACTAGCTTTTGTATCGAATTATTGTAGCCATTCCGGAGCCCTACGGAACGTTTCCGAAGGGACCCTATCGGTGTAACATAAACCATCCCACGACCAATCCTCCAGCAATATAAATCATTTCATATTTCTTTTGCTCGGGACTGGGCTGATAATAATCTTAGAATTGCGCTGACGCTTGCGCTGCTTCGCCTGATGCAGAGTTGGCTTGCGCCGCTGCTTATTCCAGGATTTTTGCATCTGTATCTCTTAATTCAGCTGCAGCATACGCATCTTTAGCCTGATTTTCTCTTTCCCAATCAGCCTGGAGTAATCTTTTTTCTGACCAGACGGCACGATCATGTTCAAATTTTTCTAATGCTTTATCATGTCTAATTTTTTCTTCAGTAAGAGCCTCACCATTCCCGGAAAGCTTTTGCCCGATAATATTTCCTCCTGTGAATGCCGTTGCATTTAATACAGCACCGAGAACTGTCATTCCTATTGCTGAAGCCACGGTTGTATATATTATTACAAGGTATTATTTTAATTTCCACTGTATATACGGTAAGGGAATGGTCAGTTTCTTCAGCCTGGGGGGGCGGTGGATTCATGGGGGGGTCACCCTGTTTTTGACTTTGGTGATAGGGGGGGTCACCATGTTTTTGAAATGCCCAATAGGGGGGGTCAGTGTGTTTTTTGAATTTTGACACAGGCTCATCATTGCCTAAAATGCTAGTGTCAGCCACAAATTTCATCATTCAGTTGTATTTTTCGGCGCGCCCTTCGGGCGCGTAACTTTAATAATATTTAATAATATTTTCCAGCACGCCCAACTTTAACATATCAAGCATACATACATCAGAGATATCTGTATGTTCAATATTTTCAGCGTGCTCTTCAAGCTCATTACTTTAATATATCAGACATTTTTCAGCATGCCCTTCAAGTGCATGACTTTAATATGCAAGACATAGCCCTATATATCAGAGATATCAGGATGTTTCATATTTTTCGGCGCGCCCTTCGGGCGCCATACTTTAATAAATCAGAGATATCTTGATGTTTGCTAAGTGAAAGTGTAACATTATGAAATCTGCATTTCATATGAAAAGGGATGACAAATTCCTGATACTTTTCTGTTCTCTCTGTGAGAATTCAGTATGAGAAAGCAACATGCACAAATATTTCACAATATATATTTGATACAGTGACTTATTTTAAGATGCAATTATTTTCCTTTGTTTCACAGGTTTTCTGTAGAAAGATGCTTTTTTATGAACAAAATAACGGTTAAAGAGGCAGTTTTTGTCATTATTAGCTGTGCTTTTATGGTTTCAATGTTACAAGAAAAGGTCCTCTCAGACACTGTACACATCAGATTTGGCTAAAAAAGCTCTCTATGGCTCCTCAGGAGATTTAATTGAATGGTTGGCAAGTCTTAGCACCCATCAAAGTTTTTGATTCACTGCTTTTTCCTCTTTGATATTAATGATTGACATCCATTTCTGTACAACAGTTCAGGTTAAGCAGAGAAAGTGAAATACATTCACAGCTCATTCAAAATACAGCTCATTCAAAATGTATTGTATTCAAACTTTAAGATTCACACTTTGAAATTCCTATCTTACAACTGACATGTCAACAATTTCATTAAAACATAAAATGACTATTTAAAATATAAATATATGTAAAATGTAAAATATATTATATATATATATATATATATATATATATATATATATATATATATATATATATATATATATATATAATTTATGTCCACCTTTTGTTTTACCTATGTCGCGCCCGGGGGGGGGGGGTCACCCTGTTTTCGAAATTTGGAATAGGGGGGTCACCCTGTTTTCAAAATTTGGAATAGGGGGGGTCAGCCACTTTTTGACGTCGGCAAAAAATAATCCACCGGCCCCCCCCAGGCCGAAGAAACTGACCAGTCCCTAATTATGTCAGGCCCAAGTAACTACGGTCTAGGTGCAATTCACGGACAAAATCTCGAGCTCGAAGATCTGAGTGATGTTAAAATTAACAATAATACTAAGATAGCAGGTAATCATAATAAGGATTACATCCTTAGCTCGGTTATTGAACCAATCTTTATTGAGATTGGGGATTTAGTCGAGCGGTTTGTCTGTTGTCCTCTGCGCTAGGTGATTGGGTGCCGTGCGTTGTGGGTTCGAGTCCCGGTTGAAACCATCGTATTTCTCTTTCCTGGGTTGATAGCTCTGCTGGTGGACAGAATTGTCCCCGAGGCTATCTTCCGCCCGGTGTAAAGCATTGTATTCATTGCTTTGCTTCGATATAGTTTGTGTGAGATGTATGATAGCGTGTGTGCTAGCGTGAGTGCTTCACGAACTCTACGGCGAGTGGAGAGGGCGCAGTCAGAATTGTAACATCCTTAGCTCGGTTATTGAACCAATCTTTATTGAGATTGGGGATTTAGTCGAGCGGTTTGTCTGTTGTCCTCTGCGCTAGGTGATTGGGTGCCGTGCGTTGTGGGTTCGAGTCCCAGTTTATACCATCGTATTATGTCCTTCCACTAGTACAGAAATTTGCAAGAAATTCACGAGAATGGACACTTTCTCGCTTTTTGCAAGAAGTAAGCGAGAATACATAACTTTCTCGCAATAACTTAGCGAGAATTTAATTTTCTCGCAAACAGCTGGTGAGAACTGTGTTTTCCTCGCCCAGCATCTGCGAGAAACTGAATTCTCGCTATCAGTCAGCGAGAAATTTGTTTTCTCGCTTTGAATCTGCAAGACATTGTATTCTTCTGTGTGAGCATTTCACAAAAAATTCACAATTTCTCGCAGATGCAGAACGAGAAAACATAGTTCTTGCTGATTGATTGCGAGAATTCAGTTTCTCGCAGATGCATGCGAGAAAGCACAGTTCTCGCAGCTTGATTGCAAGAAAGTATGTTTTCTCGCTTACTTCTCGCAATACAGCGAGAAAGTGTCCATTTCTCGCAAATTTCTCGCAAATTTCTGTACTAGTGTTCGTTACAAGGACCGTAAAAAACAGTTCGTTTTAGTCTCTGCTGCTGTACAAAGCCACGAACATTCTGTAGAGTTTTCCGAACTGAAAGATGTAGATGAGACCATAATAGACGCTACAAAGGCTGCAAATGATCCTACTTCTTTTGCTCTGACATGGGATGGGATAGTCAGAAATTCAGGCCTTATAATGTACCGCATAACATCTTAAATATATTGGATAGTGAAATTGCAGGTGGGGTTGATGAACCGCCGGGAACTCCAAATGTGATTTATTTTGATAGCAATGTTAACAAATACAAGTTGCTAGATTTTCGTCGTTGGCTTACTCCCAAGAATCCGTACATTACACTACTCGGTATACCGATTCACCTTTAGATCAAACCTCTTTCAACAATAATGTCTTCAGATAATACACTGCGAAGGTGGATAAATGATTGGGAAAATTATTACTCATACAATGCTAGTGGAGTTCCAGTAAGATTATTTTGGGACGCAACTTTAAAGAAACTGGGTCTGAAAAGTGTGGGGGAGGGGACAGCTGAATTAACTTTACAGACTGCAAATCAACAGATGACTGATAATATGAAAATAATTGAGCATGGTACAGTTTTTATCAAATACATAAAGTTAAGTACAGGAACAGATTTTGACGAATTAATTGGAAATATTGCTATAAAAACAGATTCAAGAACACCTTGTAATATTATCATAACTATAGATAAAGATAAAAAAGATTTAGATATTTTTACTCGTACTAATACTCCGGAAGAAAGTTGTTCCGGCATCATTTCATTTGTTAAAAAAGATTCAACTACTTACACTTTAGATATCAGTACCATTTATCTAAAACGTCTCATTTTGTTTGAAGTAATGGTCTTCCGACACATTTTAAGTTCAGAGGAAATTTCTAAAATTTTATCTATCGCGTGAGCAAGTTAACTCCGAGTTCAGAAAAAATTCCGCAGAAATTTTTCATGAAAACTGTAGAATTTCAGACCTGTGTTATGACATCACAGGCTGCTAAGCAACACTCGAAGCTTATCGGAACGGGAAAGTCCTACTGGAAAGCCCCTGCTGGAAAGGTATTGTGCAACAGTGTTCCCTTCGGAACAGTAGGACTAAAATAGGGGAAAATCTAACATAAGTGTTGCTCTGTGAAAAAACATAGTGAAAAAGGACCAGCCAGAAGACGAGTAAGGTATAAATTATATCATTTCTATATACTTACATCCAGAAGACAAATATCGGCACGGTTCCGAAGAACAGCATCACAGTCAGAATCTATCGAACAAATGAACTCACCTGTTGTAGGGGAATTCCCCACTGAGTTATATATAGGCCACTCAGACTCGCTAGCTATGACTCTTCACTGCTCATTCTTGTGTAAACACTCACGTCAGTACTCACACCAGCTGTCGCTTACATGAGTTCATATATAGGTCACCCTCACTTCATGTTATTTTAAGCTACAGGGATGGTGAATTTTTCCTTCACTCCCTGTAGCTAAAATGGATAAAATGGTGTAAATATTCTTATTGTCCTGGAAAGGAACTTTTACTTACTACTTTCCAGTACCAACATACTAAACAGTGCCAGTAAACAACGATTGCTTGCTGTTGACAAACTATGCAAAGCAGCTTCTCAGTCTGAAGAAAATCTGCCCATATTGCTTGTCAAACAACAGATAGTACAATAGTAAGGAAGAGACTGAAAAAGTCAATGCTCCAAGTCTACCCCAACACTGTCAGCCCTACAAAAGACATGTCAGATATTTTGCTAGTCTTGCCAAAGACAGATATAAATTATTTGTCAAGGAAGTGCAAAGCAAGCTAAAGGAGTCTTTTGTACCCAACATTCCCCAACATCTTATTCAGTCACTATCACATTTGATGTGCATAAAACATCACAAGAAAAAGAAAATCACAGTTTGGAAAAAAGTGATTGTCAAACATATCTTCCTGTTGTTGGGGTGAACCTTGATGGAGAGTCAGAAAAAATTACTATTATCTGACTTGCAAATAAGGCTTGACAGAATGGACATGTATCTGACACGGCAAAAACAAAGACGTGTCATTTTGTCCAAAGGCAACAGTGTTACTGTCCACTTTGACTGCCATGAATATAACTTTGTAACAAATACAAGCTGCAGCCAAGAATGACAGAAAAGATATCTGACATGCTTGAGCTTCCAATAGATAGCTTTAAGCTATTTTATCAAGGCAGACCCTTATACTGTGAAATACCATTTTCAAAGATGGTTCATGTTCACGTCCACATTAGTGGTCACGGTGGAGTGTTACCATTGAGCAAACAAACCCATCCAGGCAGAACTACCTGTGGGCCCTGTCAGAAATGTGGTGTAGCTGACACACCAAGATGGTATCACATAATATCTAAATCAGTAGATTTTAAAACATGGGCTGAGAGTAAACACGGTATACCACAGTCAAGTTGCCTTTGCAACACTTGTAGAATTGGTCTGGACAGAGATTTTAAAGAAAAAGTGATGGCAAGCCAAGAGATAACATTGAGGGTACAAGTAAGTGTGCTCAGTATGCAATGAAGAGAGCATTCATCTTTCCAATGTGGATGACAAACAGGCATATATTGCTTTATTTAACCTGCATGTCAGTACACCTGCCTCTGATATACCACACAAAACATATTTGTGCCGTAGTCATTATGCCAAATGGATATATAGGCATGAACAAAAATGTGTGGTTCCAGATTGTGCAAAGAAGATAACTAATGCCATGCATCCACCAAATCATGATTTACTAAATGAATATTTCAAAGAAAGTTGTGATTATCCAAATCCTTTTTTGGATGACAGTATTCCTCTTTGCAAAAAATGCT
The DNA here is from genome assembly GCF_041260155.1 of Ptychodera flava. Classification (NCBI taxonomy): domain Eukaryota; kingdom Metazoa; phylum Hemichordata; class Enteropneusta; family Ptychoderidae; genus Ptychodera; species Ptychodera flava. The sequence continues at coordinate 18,962,619 of NC_091939.1, read as the reverse complement.
ACATGCGTTTTTATCAAACAAGCAAAAAACTAAAGGACAGAGGCAATTTGTCCTTAGATTCAGATTTAAAAATCACACTTGTCTAACTAATCTAAGAGGCTTGACAATTTTGACATAAGTTGGGATTTGGAATAATTGTTGCTCACAAAAGTATACTTTGTTGTTTGGGGAAAAATGATACTAGAAAAAGAACCTTGTTGTTGCCAGAGGTCAATGATCTGTTTGCTAAACTTGCCTCAGATTTTTATTGCAAACAAATAAAGCATACAATACCTTTGAGTTATTTCACCTCAAAATCATATACATATATTAAACTGGAGCTCAACAAAGTGCTCGGTCAACACATCCAGTACTCAACATTAAAAAGCAATGGGAAAGTGAGCACTAAATACGACTCTCATTGTGAGAAATAGGAGCAACGTCATGGCAATGCTCCACAAATATTACTTCCAACTTCAAAGTAACATCTCAAACTTGGAAGTAATTTCAACAAAATGGAGGCTCAATTGCATGAGGTGACTACACAAATTCTCCAAGTTATGTCAGTCTCTTGGAAACAGTCACTCATGAAATACATGACAGGCTGCATGTACAAGCTGAGGACTTTATCAAAAAGTATGAAGGCTATGATCTTTCAAAACTCAACTTGCAAACAGTTATGAAAGACATCGATCCCATTCTATGGAACTTTATATTCATTGTCACTCAAAATACAAGTGAAAGAGATGAAATGAGACAGAAACCATTCAAATGGACAAAGCATTACATGGGATTCTGTAAAGAGGGTTTAATATCTAAACATAAACGTTTCTTGCAAATAGTGTATAACGTTATGCCATCTTATGTTCATCTCAAATAGCCAGTGCACATTTCCACTACACCTCCTTCTGTCAGATACAGTGGATGCTTGTAGTGGTTCTAGAAAACTTGCCACTTGTCTGAATGCATTTGGTATTGTCTGTTCAAAAACAAAGTCAAGGGAATATATCCATTCACATGTTCTGGAAAAATTCCTGGAAAATTTTAGTTCTTCAATAGACTTGAGTAACTTTGTTGTTGCCAGTCTAGATAACCTTGACATTGGTCAACCATATGCTGGCATAGCATCCTCCTTTAAAAACAGGGGTATACATGCTACCACATATCAAGCAGTTGAGCCAAAACCTGCAAAACTAAAAAACACTGTAGAAGACTTTGTGAGGGGATCAGCTAGACAAAGAGAGTACATGTATAGCGATTTCCAAGAACTTATTTCAGGCAAAGATGAGCACAGTCTTTTCCGATGTGTTGCTCTACATGGATGTGCACTGGTCAGAAATGCATATGAAAATAAAGATGGCAGTCCTCAGGATAGAGTGAAAGAATTAGAAACTAAACTGATTCATGAAATAAGAGCAACACTTGGACAACAACTCATGTCTTCAGAGTGTGTTAATTACTTTGAGTATACAATTCCTGTGAGAGAAGGGGAAAGTCTGATCAGAATGGAGGATAATCGTTTGATATAGAGTCACGTGCACTGCAGGTGAAAACTGGAAAAATAGCAGGTGACTTTGCTGAGATTGTCTGCCTGTCCTTTGCACTTAAGTGCCCTGTTCTTGTTTATGACAAGGAAAAAAAAGTAATTCACACTTTGGGTCAAAATACAAGGCAGTTCAGCCTTTCTCTGTCAAAGACATACTTATGGTGTGTATAGTCTGCTGTTGGCCAGTGAAAGAAATTTTGATGACTTTGATCTCATAGATATCAACACACCAGATGATATATTCCAGCCATGGTACACAACAAACATCAGAATACATGGCCCTGACTGTTTGAATTGGAATATGAAAGATGTGTTGGTGTAAAACTGTTGCCAGCTGCAGAGTCGGATTCAGAGGCACCCAAACCAAAAGAAGGAAAACAACATATTCTGATATTCAGTCTGTCAGTCTCCAGTCTGAGACTGATGATCTCCTTCCAGAGGTCTCCATGTCCGCTGGTTTCCCAGTTCATACTGGTGTAAAATTGGAGGACTTTCAATGAATTCAGTGGAAATTTCAGCATTGGAACACATTAAGAAAGAAAGTTTTCTGCACTGTTTCAAAAAAATTCTATTAAGGAATTTGATAATGACCTAGTTGCTGCCAAACTTTAGGGTATACCTTTCAAAACAAGGCAGTGAATTGCCAGAGAAATCAAAGGTTGTTTATTTAGGAGTTGTGAACGAGCCATGTGACAAGTTGGATACAGTGAAACATGTGGTTGAAAAATTACACACTATTTTTCAAATAGGAAACAGCTTAAGTATCTTGTTGTTGTGGGGGATGGCAAAACGTTTGGGTACCTTAATAAGGTAAAATATGAGCATAAAGAAGAGTTACATTGGCTGTTACCTTTTCCAGGTGACTGGCACATCCTAAAAAATACACAGCCTGTGTTGTTTAAATTATATCTTGAGGCTGGGTTGAAGGAGGTTGCCAAAGCTTCTCACACTGAGGGTGTTGTAAATTCGCTGATACAATATCAAAATTTTAAGAGATGTCACCAATTGATATTGAACACATGGGAAGCATTTTATCGCTATCAAGTAGATGCCTTTATGAAGTGTAAAGAATCAGTATCTGACACTACACTCGATTGAAAAAAGATAATGGAAGATGTATGGGAAACAACAGAACTTTTGGAGAAACTACATACGGAAAACAGTGATATAGAAAGCATACAATCATAATAAAATCCATGCACAATACTGTATCTAATTTACATGGGGAATTCATGCAATTCATACACAGTAGAAGTCAAGTAGATGCAACTTTCAAATTTTGGTCTGATTTTGTTCACCAACATGGCATGTCATATATCTGCATGTATTTAGGTGTCAGAAGTTCAGACTGGGATTTGAGAATGGCAGCACTGAAATCCCTGGCTCCATTGTTTCATGCCTATGATCACCCAACTTATCTTAGACTAATTCCCAAACATCTACTTGACTTACTAACCATGCCAACCAGTGTGCTTTCTCACTTGAAATCAGGGGTTTCACTGCTAGCATAACTTGCTCGTCATGGAGGCAGATAGCTCTAGATGAAGCTCATGAGCAAATGATTAACCTGAGTGTTAAATCCACAGTCCACAAGCCCTCCCCTGAATTTCTTGACACTATGGTAGTTTACCTCCCCCACAGGGCATCTTGTCCACAAAATCTACAAAAAGAGTTACTGCCACCATGTTTTGAATACAATCCTGTAAGGTACAGGGATGACCAGAAAAGTTTGAAGGAAAATAATGATGCCCTTTGTCGAAAATATTTGGCAAAAATTGTGACTAGCAGAGCATTTGTTTTATCATGTGATTCAAGGGGCTGGTAAAACTTTTCAGTGATGACTTGGCCACTGGTGCAACATTTGAGGACATCACAACATTTTATCAAGTAGGAGAGCAGTCTTTAAAAGACTATATACACACACGTGTACTGGGTGTACCCAGTACAGATCCTCCAGTGAGAAAAAGGAGACTATGGACATTCACATCAAAGTCTCAAGTTAAAAGGAAAGTTCGTTCTAATGATGCTGACAAAAAATTAATAAATACATGTATAAGACGTCAAATTGCACATTCCATCAAGCAAGGTGAACCAATATCTGAATTTTTACAATTTATTGCATTACTTAGAGCAATATGTGAGGCTGATGGGTCTCTGCACCATCAAGGCACAAAATCAAATGCCACAAAGATATACATGAAAAGATATGAGAAATCAAACAGCATTGAACCATGTCTTGAAACAAACTGGAAGCCTGACCTTGTTTTGCTAGAGAGCATGTTTATGATTCAGTGCGCACCAATAAGGAGCCATCACCTGAAATTAAAACACTATGCCATGTATCTTATAAGAAGGTGGATTATTCCACACCTTCGAAAGGGATGTACATCAGTGCATATTTTGTTTGATGACCCCCATGCAATGAGTGACCCCCTACCAAGCCCCAAAGATATAGAGAGGGGTAGAAGGGATGGCAGCAAAAAAAAGTGCAAAATTTATGAGAACTTAACAATGGAATCAGATATTCTCAAAGAAATTGGATGGCATTACTGGCTGAGAGGACCAATAAAAGGGCTCTTATTAAACTACTTAACATTAATATACCAGTTTTGATTAAACCATTCCTGGGTTTGACCCAGAATGTAGTTACAGTTGGTGGCTTAGAAGGTGAGATGCGAGGAAAGGCTTTGTGGGTAACAGCCAATACTGATCCAAATGAAATAGCATGTTACCATGGGAACCACGAGGAAACTGATACAAGGCTATGGCATTATGCTGTTGTTTCAGGTGCTAAAAACATTCTGATATACTCACCTGACACTGATACATATCATATTGGATTGCCTTACATGCTATCTGAATTATCATCAAGCCAGGTTTTTATTCAGCTACGTGCACATGCCAATGGTAATTCCTTCCTTGACTTGAATAAACTGTCTAATAGTTTATTACATGATCTGGATTTAGTGCAAGTAGACTCGAGCAACAGGGCAAAAATAATCCAGATTGTGTTCATAACATCTGGTTGTGATTTCATTTCATATTTTGTTGCCTATGGAAAAGCTTATTTCCTTAAAGTACTCTTCAAGTATGCAGAATTTATAACTGGCGGGAAAGTTGCCCCCGGAACCCTTGCTGATGTTGACAGCTCTAACATGGACAAAGGGTTACTAGCTTTCTACAGACTAATTGGTACACTATACTTTCAAAAACTACTGCAGTCAATTTTCATCTGAGTACTCCACACCTTTTGATTTGTACAAAACAATCAAAGCAGATTATCCGTTGGATGAATTACTTCAGGTGCACAAGACTTGGCTTGATAAAATCAGAAATACAATACAAGTGCGAGCACAGTATGAAGATGAATTACTGCCAAATAGTACTGCCCTTCAATTTCATTGGAAGCGTACATGCTTCATTTCAGAAATATGGTCACAGGCCCATAAAAGTAACATAACACTCCCCATACAATGATTCTGGGTACAACATTGAACATGGTAGGATTTTTCCTGTATGGGATTCCCAGAAAGCATGTCATTGGTGGAAGAGCGTGTGTATTTTTTCACGAAGGGCTGCAGGTGCAAAAGTGGATGTAAAACCAGAATATGCAAATGTAAAAAGGTCAGCAAATAGTGTGGAACAGGCTGTTCATGCATTAACTGTGAAAACTGTAATACAACTGTCTTAGCAAGCCAGATAAATGCAAATCAAATGAAGACACTGATGATATGACTTTGAGGAAAGCAGTATTCATGAAACAAACATTGAAATTGAGGTAGAAGATGAGGTAGAAGTTGAATATGATATAGCTGAACAAAGTCTACAAGAAATAGCTGATGATGACTCAGAAGAAAATGAAGATGAAATTATCATTGGTGGATTGGAAGAATACTTGTAGGGAAGACCGGACAACTGTGTTGAAAATATTTTATTTCAAAGCCAAACAATTGATATAATTTTGTTAATAGATAGAAGAAGTAAAATTCGATAAATTGAGTCATTATAATAAACTTTCATTGTCATTATTTTATTATGAAATCACCATCCGGACGGTGATGAAATAGACAGCATGTTATACACTAGTCGGAATAATTGTTGTTATGAGCAAGGCCGGCCGGCGTGTTCGCAAAACAGGCAACTGTGATAAATCACACGTACTCATTAAAAGCATATAATCTGGCAGAAATTCAAATTTAACTAGCGGTTAGGTAAACTTACTCATCTACTGCGAAAATACCGAAATTCGACGCGAGACCTGTGAGCCAGAGCGTCTGGATCACACGTGAAAGACGCTAAGACCAAGTAAACAGAAGTGACCTTTAGTGGTCACATGATCTTCAACACTGCGACATTTGCGTTCAGTATAAGGTAGGCCTACCATATTTGGCACAGATAAACTTTGAACCTTAATCATCATGTGGTCTCAATATTGTTGTATCTCAAGGCCTCTATGACCTCTCCCATAAGGTCAGAATATACTAAACAATGACGTCATTTTGCTAAAAATACAGTACAAAGCGATCGTTCGAAAAGTCACCTTAAAATGCAAAATAGCACGGCAACGATTTTTCTATTTGATAAAGGAATACATATTTTCAAGTTTTGTGATATATTTTTTCTTTCAAAACCACAAACAATATTCTAAACCAGGCTTTTCAAACACGTTCACGGAGAGCAAAACAGTACATCCGCCACGTTGTCATTTCCAGGGAGATTGAAAACGAGGCTCCACAGCATAATTACGTATGCAATTTTACGACCCAGGTTCTCGAGTGTCTATCTTAAATCATAAACATCTATTGTCAATATGAGCAACAACAAATATCATGGCCACAAGCACTCATACAGAATTGCATCGCGTTAATTGTTTCTCTGAGGTGGTTTTTTGCGATCAATTTATGCAATCCAAATATGTGGGAGGGATAACTGTCAATATTCGGCAAACTTACGTCCTGTAAAAGAGAGAGAGAGAGAGAGAGAGAGAGAGAGAGAGAGAGAGAGAGAGAGAGAGAGATATTGTGATGGATAAGAAAGAATTATTCACAACGAGTTATCTCTATACACACACTTTTTTAGTATAGGATTTGACAGTATTTAAACTTTATTTGATAGTTACACTAAATAAACAATAGGTGGACATGAATTACGGCTCTCATTTGCGACTTTAGTCAAATAGTCAATAAAATATTATTATTCTCAGATTTATAATTTTGGAAATAGAATTGTGAATGTTTCACTATTGTTGGGAATTGAAAGCAACTTATTGATGTATTTTATATGATAAACATATTGATAATGTACGCAGCCATAAATAACATATCCACAAGCGCTAATACGATGTAGTAAACATGGAATTACATGGCAGTCATTGTTTCTTTGAAGAAACTTTTGTGATCTAATTATTCATTCGCTACGATCAATTTATGCATTCGAAATATTTGGGGAGGATAAACGTCAATATTAGGCAAAAATACCTCCTGTAAGTAAGTATGTAAGAGAGAGAGAGAGAGAGAGAGAGAGAGAGAGAGAGAGAGAGAGAGAGAGAGAGAGAGAGAGAGAGAGAGATATTGTGATGGATAAGAAAGAATTATTCACAACGAGTTATCTACTATACACACACTTTTTAAGTATAGGATTTGACAGTATTTAAACTTTATTTGATAGTTACACTAAATAAACAATAGGTGGACATGAATGAGGGCTCTCATTTGCGACTTTAGTCAAATAGTCAATAAAATATTATTATTTTCCGATTTAGAATTTCGGAAATAGAATTGTGAATGTTTCACTATTGTTGGGACTTGTAAGCAACTTATCAATGTATTTTATATGATAAACATATTGATAATGTACGCAGCCATAATAACCTATCCACAAGCGCTCATACGATGTAGTAAACATGGAATTACATGGCAGTCATTGTTTTCTTTGAAGAAACTTTTGTGATCAATTATTCATTCGCTTCAAGTGACAGGATTAACAATCTATGTTGGGCAAACGTACAACTGTGAGAGCGAGTAAGTGAGAGAGAGAGAGAGAGAGAGAGAGAGAGAGAGAGAGAGAGACAGAAAGAGATACAGAGAGACACAGAGAGAGAGAAATGTGATGAACAAGAAAGAATCAACCACAACGATAGGAATTTCTATAAAGACTCTTTTTTAACGATAGGATCTGACAGTATTTATACTTTATTTGATATTGCTCAAAATAACAATAGGTGGACATGAAGGACGGTTCTTATTCACAAGTTTAGTCAAATATTCAGTAAAACGTTCTAATTATCCAATTTATAATTTTGAAATTAGAATAATTTGAAGTGTACACTTTTTGAGAATGGCAAGCATCTTATCATCTATCTTAAATCATGAACATATTTTGTCAATGTAAGAAAAAATTAAGCTGTTTTGCTTGCTAGCGTTTATATCTAATTAAGGATGACTTAGAATTATACTCTTCTACACAGAATGGTGAAGGACCCATCAATGTGTCTGTGATCACAAACATATCCTTGTCAATATACGCTACTGCAACCAGCAGAGGAACAAGAGGTTATGCAAGTCTAGCAAAAAATAACTGTTTTCCAGCAGGTGCTCGTTTCCGAAAGGAGTTGGTGATCATGTTATGTATTTGAAATACGTATGTAAAAACAACATTTGACAATCTTACCCGCTGATAGGGTAGGAGAGAGAGAGAGAGAGAGAGAGAGAGAGAGAGAGAGAGAGAGAGAGAGAGAGAGAGAGAGAGAGAGAGAGAGAGAGAGAGAGAGAGGAGAGAGAGAGAGAGAGAGAGAGAGAGAGAGAGAGACAGACAGAGAGAGAGACAGACAGACAGAGACAGACAGACAGAGACAGACAGACAGACAGAGAGAGACAGAGACAGAGACAGAGACAGAGAGACAGAGAGAGACAGAGAGAGATATTGTGATGGATAACAAAGAATTATTCACAACGACTTATCACTATACAGAGACTTTTTTTAAGTTTTTTAAGTATAGAATTTGACGGTATTTAAACTTTATTTGATATTTACACTAAATAAACAATAGGTGGACATGAATGACGGCTCTTATTCACGACTTTTAGTCAAACAGTCAATAAAACATTATTATTTTCCGATTATAATTTTGGAAATGGAATTGTGAATTTTTCACTATTGTAGGGAATTGTAAGCAACTTATCAATGTATTTTATATGTGTGACGTAGTGTCATGTGATTATTATTCATGAGCTGTCATTACTATTCATGAGGGCATGTATATCTCTCTTGGCCCACGTGTACTCAAGTCAGTCTCCAGCTTACCATCACTCTATGTACGTAGCTTAGAGCTTAGTGTAATAAAGTAGCATCTTAGATTATATTGTACTCGCTGTTTCCAGTCGTCTTTACATCCCTTCATCATTGGAATACTAGCCTTGCCAGCCCCGACACGCTACCACATAACCGACAATACCAACGTAACCTCGGTTATATCACATTGGAGCCAGCGGTTGTGATTCAAACTCACATTCTCAAGACGGACTTGGAGGAATCCTGGTTGTAACAAAGCTCAACCTGTGAGTACTTTAAAGACACTTATAAGCCGTGTGTAAGACACAGTCGGAACTTTGACAAATAAATGTGTGCTACTAAAAGCTGAGAGGACTCGGAACGAACGCTTCTATGGTTGTTGTAACCTGACTTGCTACAAGCAGCAAGTTAAATATCTGCCGGAACTTTGGAAAGTTATCTGCAGGGGAGATCGACTGTCGTCATTTTTATGTATGCATTGGTATGTGGACATACCATCATAGCAGAATCTCTGATACCTGAGATATTCCAGTGGAACTAAATTTGCTGATCAACTTAATACTGGTGCAGACGTCGCTGTGTGGACGTAGCTGATAAACCAGAGACGAGAAGTTGGATTTTGTGAGCACTGTCACCTTGAAGAGAACTCAACCATAAGCAAGTAGAAGCAAGTTCACAGAAGACGGGGACAATTCAAGAAGACAAAACTTTTGTGTGAAGTGAATTGAATTGAACCTTGCCGTGGACACTGTCAATGAAGCAACCGGACTTGCTTTTTTACGACTTTGAAACAATCTTTTGTTTCAGTGTTTAATTAATCTTTCAGTATACGCGGGAAGACACACCCGTTGACACAAAAGACTGTAAGTACTAAGATAAACACTTATTGAAACAAAGTCTGAACGATCTAAAGATAGGTTGTTTTTCTTGGGTGAACGCCCCTTAACTAAGTACCTGTGTAAATCGTACGACAAGAAATATGCATTTCTGTGATTGTGCACTTGAGTATCTTTTCATTAGCAGTGAATAACAAAGATAAGAAACCGTGGGAAATACTATCATTCAGTTGCATTCAATTAAGAAATCTACACTGACTGGGTGGGGTCAACACACTCTGTGGTTGATACCATTACATTCTAGGGGTGACCAGGTAAGTGCATATCTCTTACTACAGCCATGTGCTAGTGAATGAATGAGTATGTCCGATACGGAGGGTAAAGTATACTTTCCAAGTATGACAGAAAACCAAGACCCTAAAGTAAAAAAGAGCCTATTGATGATTATGGCGCAACAAGTGGTTTAAGTGGAAAAGAATTAGCTGAACACCTGTTGCATCAAAAAGAAATTCTTCAGCTCAAATTGAATCTGTATAAACAAGAGCAGGCAAATCACACGCAGCATTTAGAGAGAGAACGCATGCGTATAGATGCAGAAAGACAGAAATTTGAGCACGAAAAACAATTTCGTGAACTAGAAAAAGCAAAACGAGAAATTGAACTAAAGGCAGAAAGAGAAAAGCGCGAACACGATTTGAAAATGAAAGAATTAGAGATAAAAGCGAAAACAAATTCGCATGATGCGGATCGTGAGTTCAATGATTGGACTGCTAAGCTCCCTCAGTTCAAGGAAGGTGACAATGTGGACACACATTTGCGTACATTCGAGAGGCTAGCTCGAACGTACAGTTGGCCTAAGCGGATTTGGCCAAAGAAATTAGCTCCGACTCTTGTAGGTAAGGCCCAGGAGGCATATTCTAGGTTGAGAGAAGACGATGCCCTAGATTATGATAAGGTCAAAGTTGCTATACTTAGGAAGTATGAGCTCACCAGAGAGTCATACAGAGTTAAATTCAGAGCTTGCAAACATACAGATGAGGAGACATTCTGTATGTGGGGTGATATTGTTGCCGATACTTTTGACCGCTGGATGGAAACAAGTGGGGTTCCGTCATTAAGTGGTGAAGAAAAGTATGAACGGGTACGTGAACTATTCATAATGGAGCAATTAGTTGAAGGCGTGCCAAGCAAATGCAAACATATTTGAAGGAAAGAGATCCTGAAAACTATAAGGAGTTGGTAAAACTTGGTGAAACATATAAATCTGCACATTCTGGCACTGCTAGCGATCAGACTGAGCGGAAGCGGGGTTTCAAAAGTTTTAACAATAAAAATAAGCAGCAAAAGGGTGAGGGAAAGAAGTTTGATAACTCATCTCAGAGTGGTGAGAAGTCAAAGCCCTCAGCTGCGTGTTATACTTGTGGGAAAACTGGTCATTTGGCAAGAAATTGTCCCGAACAAAAGTCTGATAAAAATGCAGGTTCAGCAAAGACAAAGGTCGTTGGCCATGTCAAAAGTCAGGATGACAAAGGCTATGATATTTGGGCTGAATTTGGTAATAATTATCTACTTTGGAGAAATACTTACGTTGGGAGTTTAGACGGTAAACCAGTGAGTATACAGAGGATACGGGTTGTTGTCAAACCTTGGTAAAGCCAGAGGTCGTACAACAATCTAACTATTTGCCTGGAGAGACTTGCAATATTAGTTTTGCAGACGAAACAGTGCACGAGGCGCCTGTTGTCAAAGCCCACATCGAAAGTGAAATTTTCACTGGACCTTTACGTATGGGGGTATGGAAAGGTATACCCAAGGACGTTCTGCTAGGTGAGGATGCGCTTGCCTTGCAGGATCGCCGTGCGTTAGTGGTCACAAGACGTCAAAAGAAAGCGCAGGACGAGCGTGAAGCTATAGTTAAGCAAAATGAATTGGCGTCTGGCGTGAGAGCAATACCTGTTGAGGAATTGCCGACTCTCAGTGAAGCAGAAGAAAGTGATGATGACTTCGATGAGGAAGTAGGATCATCCGATGAAAGTAACAGTGCTTCAAAACACATTGACAAGGTCAATGAAATCCAAGAGGTAAATGGGTAACGTGACGAACACGATGATTCACTGGGTATCTCTAGATTGTTTGATGAGGACAATTTAAACGATTGGAAAGCGGATGATGTAAACAGTGAGAGTGAGTGTAATGATACCTCCCATGATGCATCAGCCCTTGACGAGCCATTTGATGAGACTTCATCAGATCTGAGTGACATCAGTGATGACGAGGAAAGTGATGACGTCACTTCGAAAGTGTCCAAGAATATTTCCACTGGATTGAAATGTCAGCAGGAATATGCTGAAATATTAAGATTAGATCGGGATAAGTTAAGAGAACTTCAATCGGCCGATCCTACTCTTGCAAAGGTGCGAGAGCATGCAGATGCAAATCAATCGTCGGAAAATCAAACTGGATTTTTCTGGCATGAGAAATTATTGTATCGTAAGTGGATTTCTTCACATAAGGTGCGTGAAGTTAGACAAATTGTAGTACCGGCAGAATGTCGCAATGCATTGCTAAGAGTGTCACATGACATACCTCTGTCAGGACACCTTGGCATTGAAAAGACTAAACAAAGGCTGCTACAATACTATTATTGGCCCGGTATTTTTAAGGATGTTGCAGAATACTGCAGGACTTGTAGTCCATGTCAAAAATCTGCAAGACGGAGAGCGTCTGAGAAAGCGCCTCTTATTTCGATGCCTATTATAAATATACCGTTTGAGTTGATTGCAATGGATATCGTGGGTCCCTTGAAAAGAACTCGACGCGGAAATAAGTTTATTTTAGTCATCGTGGATTATGCAACTCGGTATCCAGAGGCTTTGGCTATGCCAGACCAGGAAGCCGAGACTGTTGCGACAGCGTTGATCGAAGTTTTTAGTCGGATGGGACTACCTGGTGAAATTTTGACAGATCAGGGTACAAACTTCATGTCACGCCTTATGACTGATATGTGTGCGAAGTTGAAGATCTCAAAAATTTGAACGTCCCCATATCACGCACAGTGCAATGGATTAACGGAACATTTTAACGGAACATTTTAACGGAACGCTCAAGGCCATGTTACAACGTTTCGTAGCGGAAGACCCGAAGGAGTGGGACCGATATTTGCCGTACCTTCTTTTTGCGTATAGAGAAGTACCGCAAGCGAGTACCGGTTTCTCACCTTTCGAGCTAATGTATGGTCGAAGTATAAGAGGACCACTCGCTGTGATCAAGGATCAGTGGACTGAGAAAAGTTCACAGGAGGAAAACTTGGCGCAATACGTAATAACGATGCGAAGAAAGACTTGCCGACATGAGAAAAATTGTCACAAAGAACATGGAAAAAGCCCAAGCACGATAAAAACGGTGGTACGATAGGGGAGCAAGGAAACGTTCTTTTAAGGATGGTGATAAAGTACTTGTACTCTTACCTTCCTCCACGCATAAGTTGAGTGCTCAGTGGCAAGGACCATTCACTGTGGTGAGGAAAGTCTCGAACGTTGATTACGAAATTGAGCGAGGTGGCCGTAGAAAACCAAAGCGGGTTTATCATATCAACATGGTGAGAGCATGGAAAGAAAGAAATAAACCGGTGTATTTCATTGACACTGTTGATGCTGTGTGCAACAAGGACATAGAAAACTCTATGTACTACACACTGGAGGATCAGAGCACAGAGACTTGGAGAGATGTAGTAATTGCGGATTTCGGTAACTGCGGATCAGCGTGCGGAACTGTTACGCTTACTGCAAGAGTACAGTGATGTTTTAACTGACGTGCCCGGTTGTACTGATCAGGTAGAACACGATGTGATAACTACTGACGAAACGCCAATTTGTCAGAAACCATATCGTCTACCGCAGGCAGCTAAACAGACAGTTAAAGAGGAACTGCAGAAAATGCTGAAAGCTGGAATTATCACTGAATCAAAGAGTCCCTATGCCTCGCCTCTCGTTTTAGTCAAGAAGAAACAGGGCGGAATTCGATTCTGCATTGACTATAGAGGTCTGAATAAGGTCACGGTATCTGACGCATATCTGATGCCTAGACCCGATGAATTGATTGAGGAAATCGGTGGATCGAATTATATATCGACGATCGATCTCACAAAGGGATATTGGCAAATTCCCTTGAGCAAACGTGCTCGGGAGAAGTCTGCCTTTATCACTCCTTTTGGACTGTATGAGTTTACTGTTATGCCATTTGGGATGAAAAATGCGCCAGCAACTTTTCAGAGGTTAATGGATAAGACATTTAATCAGCCCAGAGAAAAAGCATATATGGATGACTTGGGTCCACATGATCATTCATGGAAGATCATGTTAAACACCTGCGTAGCATATTTGAGAGGTTGCGTAGTTGTAAACTAACTGCTAGACCAACGAAGTGCTATCTTGGTGGCAGTGAGGTTTCTTTCATTGGTTACGGTGCTGGAAGTGGGAAAATAAACCTATGGCAGATAAGGTTAATGCTGTTGTCAATTATCCAACACCAGTGACAAAGCGGGATGTCAGATCATTTTTAGGATTAGCAGGATATTACAGGAAGTTTATCCCAAATTTCTCTGACATTGCGACCCCATTGACTGAGCTGACATGTAAAAATAGCCCAGCCAATGTTCAATGGACTCAGAGCTGTGTAGATGCCTTCCAGAAGCTGAAGCTTCATCACCAGTTCTGGCGGTTCCAGATTATAATAAGCCGTTTGTGGTGCAGACAGACGCGTCTGACCATGGTATTGGTGCGGTTTTGTGTCAATATGATGACAAGGGAGAGGAACATCCGGTTCAGTATATTAGCCGAAAACTCCTCCCAGGGAGAGAAATTACCCAACTATAGAAAGAGAGTGTTTAGCCATTGTTTGGGCTGTGGAAGCTTTGAATCCTTACTTGTACGGGAGAGAGTTTACAGTTCAAACAGATCACAATCCATTGGTTTGGTTAGACAAAATGTGTAGTAAAAATCGTAGGTTGTTGCGATGGAGTTTAATACTGCAAGAGCATCAATTTAAGATTGAGTACAAGAAGGGCAGCGAAAATACAAACGCGGACGCATTGTCGCGAATGTGGAGCTCGGATGTACGGTAGTGTGTGAAGGTGCATGAATGATGTAGTGAAAGGGCTGTAGTGACCTGATATACACTGTTTTCGAAAATGCATGTTGAATTTTCAACCCTTATAGTAATGGTGTTTGCCCAGGTTACTGTACCCGACTTAGTCAGTAGTTTTTTTTGTCATGTACTTTCCTTTAGATTCAGTAGTATTAGCATTGTATTATTTCATTTTGATTTTTGCTGATTTTCTGAATTATTTTGCCGTACTAGTGATGTAGACTCCCTGTCTCCATCAAAATAAGGAGGGAGGAATGTGACGTAGTGTCATGTGATTATTATTCATGAGCTGTCATTACTATTCATGAGGGCATGTATATCTCTCTTGGCCCACGTGTACTCAAGTCAGTCTCCAGCTTACCATCACTCTATGTACGTAGCTTAGAGCTTAGTGTAATAAAGTAGCATCTTAGATTATATTGTACTCGCTGTTTCCAGTCGTCTTTACATCCCTTCATCATTGGAATACTAGCCTTGCCGGCCCCGACACGCTACCACATAACCGACAATACCAACGTAACCTCGGTTATATCACAATATGATAAACATATTGTTAATGTACGCAATCGTAAATAACATATCCACAAGCGCTCATACGATGTAGTAAACACAGAATTGCATGACAGACATTGTTCGTTTCAAGAAACTTTTGTGATCAAATTATTTCATCGCTACAACAGTGACAGGATTACGCTTCAATGTTGGGCAAACGTACCAACTGTCAGAGTGAGAGAGAGAGAGAGAGAGAGAGAGGAGAGAGAGAGAGAGAGAGAGAGAGAGAGAGAGAGAGGAGGAGAGAGAGAAGAGAGATATTGTGATGGATAAGAAAGAATTATTCACAACGACTTATCACTATACAGACACTTTTTTAAGTATTTAAGTATAGGATTTAACAATATTTAAACTTCATTTGATGTTTACACTAAATAAACAATAGTTGGACGTGAATGACGGCTCTCATTCACGACTTTAGTCAAACAGTCAATAAAACATTATTATTTTCCGATTTATGGTTTTTGGAAATAGAATTGTGAATGTTTCACTATTGTGGGGAATTTGTAAGCAACTTATCAGTGTATTTATATGATAAACATATCATTAATGTACGCAACCATAATAACATATCCACAAGCGCTCATACGATGTAGTAAACACAGAATTCATGGCAGTCATTTTTCTTCGAAGAAACTTTTTTGATCAAATAATCATTCGCAAAAGTGAGAGGATTAACAATCAATGTTGGGCAAACGTACCAACTGTCAGAGAGAGAGAGAGAGAAGAGAGAGAGAGAGAGAGAGAGAGAGAGAGAGAGAGATAGAAAGAGAATTATTCACAACGAGGTATCACTATACAGACAATTTTTTAAGTACAGGATGTGGCAGTATTTAAACTTTATTTGATATTTACACTAAACAAACGATAGATTGACATGAATGACGGCTCTTATTCACACGTTTAGTCAAACAGTCAATAAAATATTATTAATTTCCGATTTATAATTTTGGAAATAGAATTGTGAATGTTTTACTATTGTGGGGATTGTAAGCAACTTATCAATGTATTTTATATTATAACATCTATTGTCAATATGAGCAACCATAAATATCATGGCCACAAGCACTCATACGAGTCTATTTTAATACAGAATTGCATCGCATTAATTGTTTCTCTGAAGAAACTTTTGTGTTCAAAGAATTCATTTGCTATAAGTGAGAGGGTTAACAATCAATGTTGGGCAACGTACCACCTGTCAGAGAGAGAGAGAGAGAGAGAGAGAGAGAGAGAGAGAGAGAGAGAGAGAGAGAGAGAGAGAGAGAGAGAGAGAGAGAGAGAGAGAGAGAGAGAGAGATTGTAATTGATAAGAAAGAATTATTCACAACGATAGTTATTGCTATAAAGACACTGTTTTAAGTATAGGATTTGACGGTATTTAAACTTTATTTGATATTTACACTAAATAAACAATAGGTCGACATGAATGACGGCTCTTATTCACAAGTTTAGTCAAATAGTCAATAAAACTTTATTATTTTCTGATTTATAATTTTGAAAGTAGAATTTGAATTGTACACTATTTTTGAGAATGGTAAGGAACTTATCAATCTATCTTAAATCATGAACATATATTGTCAATATGAGCAACCTAAATATCATGGCACAAGCACTCATACGAGTCTATTTAATACAGAATTCCATCGCATTAATTGTTTCTCTGTGGAGGTTTTTGTGAGAAATTTATGCATTCGAAATAAGTGAGAGGGTTAACCGTCAATATTCAGCAAACGTACCTCCTGTCAGTAAGAGAGAGAGAGAGAGAGAGAGAGAGAGAGAGAGAGAGAGAGAGAGAGAGAGAGAGAGAGAGAGAGAGAGAGAGAGACAGAGAGAGAGAGAGAGAGAGAGAGAGAGAGAGATTGTAATTGATAAAAAGAATTATTCACAACGATAGTTATTGCTATAAAGACACTTTTTTAACTGTAGGATTTGACGGTATTTAAACTTTATTTGATATTTATTCTAAATAAAGAATAGGTGGACATGAATGACAACTCTTATTCACAAGTTTAGTCAAATAGTCAATAAAACTATTATTTTCTGATTTGTAATTTTGAAAGTAGAATTTGAATTGTACACTATTTTTTAGAATGGTAAGAAACTTATCAATCTATCTCAAATCATGAACATATATTGTCAATGTGATCAACCATAAATATCATGGCCACAAGCACACTCATACGAGTCTATAATAATACAGAATTGCATCGCGTTAACTTTTTCTTTGAATAGGCTTTTGTTATCATTTAATGCATTCAAAATAATTGTGAGGGTTAACCGTCAATATTCAACAAACGTACCTCCTGTCAGAGAGAGAGAGAGAGAGAGAGAGAGAGAGAGAGAGAGAGAGAGAGAGAGAGAGAATGTTATGGACAAGAAAGAATCATTCACAAAGATAGGTATTGCTATAAGGACACTTTTTTAAGTATAGAATTTGACGGTATTTAAACTTTATTTGATATTTACACTAAATAAAAAAATAGTTGGACTTGAATGACGGCTCTTATTCACAAGATTACTCAAATAGTAAATAAAACTTTATTATTTTCTGATTTATAATTTTGAAATGAGAATTTGAATTTTGTACACTACTTTTAGAGTGGTAAGCAACTTATCAATCTATCTAAATTTCATGAACATATATTGCCAATGTAAGCAAAAATTATGCTGTTTTGCTTGCCGATGTTTATGTCTAAATAAGGATAACTTACAATTGTACTTTATAGAATGGTGAACAAATAATCAATGTATCTATGATCACAAACATGTCTTTGTCAATGTACGCTACTGCAACCAGCAGAGGAACAAGAGGTTATGCAAGTCTAGCAAAAAAGAACTGTCTTCCAGCAAGTGCTCGTTTTCGAAGAAGTTGGTGATCATGTTATGTATTTGAAATACGTATATGAGAAAAGCCCAAACATTTGACAATCTTACCCGCTGATAGGGTAAGAGAGAGAGAGAGAGAGAGAGAGAGAGAGAGAGAGAGAGAGAGAGAGAGAGAGAGAGAGAGAGAGAGAGAGAGAGAGAGAGAATGTGATGGACAAGAAAGAATTATTCATAACGAGTTATTACTATACAGACACTTTTAACAATAGGATTGACAGTATTTAAACTTTACATAATAGTTACACTAAATAAACAATAGGTGGACATGAATGAGGGCTCTCATTTGCGACTTTAGTCAAATAGTCAATAAAAATTATTATTTTCCAATTTAGAATTTCGGAAATAGAATTTTGAATGTTTCACTATTGTTGGGAATTGTAAGCAATTTATCGATGTATTTTACATCATAAACATATTATTAATGTACGCAACAGTAAATAACATATCCACAAGCGTGCATATGATGTATTAAACACAGAATTGCATGGCAGTCATTGTTTCTTTGAAGAAACTTTTGTGATCAATTTATTCATTCGCTACGATCAATTTATGCATTGGAAATATGTGGGAGGGATAACCGTCAATATTCGGCAAACTTACCTCCTGTAAGTTAGTAAGTAAGTAAGTGAGAGAGAGAGAGAGAGAGAGAGAGAGAGAGAGAGAGAGAGAGAGAGAGAGAGAGAGAGAGAGAGAGAGAGAGAGAGAGATTGATAAGAAAGAATTATTCACAACGATAGTTATTGCTATACACACTTTTTTAAGTATAGAATTTGACGGTATTTAAACTTTATTTGATATTTACACTAATTAAACAATAGGTGGATATGAATGACGGCTGTTATTCACAAGATTAGTCAAATAGTCAATAAAATATTATCATTTTCCGATTTATAATTTTGGAAATAGAATTTTCAATTTTTCACTATTGTAGGGAATTGTTAGCAACTTATCAATGTATTTTATATCATAAACATATATTGTCAATGTACGCAACCGTAAATAACATATCCACAAGCGCTCATACGATGTAGAAAATACAGAATTGCATGGCAGTCATTGTTTCTTTGAAGAGGCTTTTGTGATCAACAATTTATTGCTACAAGTGAGAGGATTAACAATCTATGTTGGGCAAACGTACCAACTGTCAGATGAGAGAGAGAGAGAGAGAGAGAGAGAGAGAGAGAGAGAGAGAGAGAGAGAGAGAGAGAGAGAGAATGTGATGGACAAGAAAGAATCATCTACAACGATAGATATTGCTGTAAAGACTCTCTTTTTAACGCTAGGATTTACTGTATTTATACTTCATTTAAATTTATATTTACTCTAAATAAACAATAGGTGGACATGACGGACAGTTCTTATTCACAAGTTCAGTGAAATAGTCAGTAAAACTTTATTATTATCTGATTTATAATTTTGAATATAGAATTTGAATTGTACACTATTTTTGAGAATGGTAAGCAAGTTATCAAGCTATCTAAAATTATGAACATATATTGTCAATGTTGGCAAAAATTAAGCTGTTTTGCTTGCTAACGTTTATGTCTAAATAAGGATAACTTAGTATTATACTCTATTATACAGAAAGGGGAACGACCAATCAATGTATCTATGATCACAAACATGTCCTTGTCAATGTACGCTTCTGCAACCAGCATAGGAACAAGAGGTTGTGCAAGTCAAGCAAAAAAGAACTGTCTTCCAGCAAGTGCTCGTTTTCGAAGAAGTTGGTGATCAGGTTATGTATTTGAAATACGTATGTGAGGAAAGCGCAAACATTTGACAATCTTACCCGCTGATAGGTTAAGAGAGAGAGAGAGAGAGAGAGAGAGAGAGAGAGAGAGAGAGAGAGAGAGAGAGAGAGAGAGAGAGAGAGAGAGAGGAGAGACAGACAGACAGACAGACAGAGACAGAGAGAGACAGAGAGGGAATTGTTAGCGAAGATATGTTTTGCTATCAATACAGTTTTTTAAGTAATGGGATTTGATGGACTTTGATCTTTATATGATACATACCCTAAATAATAGGTAGACATGAATTATGGCTCATATTGAAAGAACACTGAAGCTTATGAATAAAACATTATTGCTTTTAGAGTTGTGTTTATTGAAAGCATATTTTTAATTTTACACTATTGAAAGAATGATGAGCTACTTATCAATATATCTTCCACAGACAGACTCTCCGTTCTCGATTGCTCCATTTTCATTGATATGTGAAGGATACACGAATAATTGTTTTATTTTCTTAGATATCTAGCTGAGAAGATGCACTATTGTATAGATGATAAGCAATTTATCAATGTATCTAACACAGACAGACTCTGAGTTCTCTATTGCTCCATTTTCATTGATATGTGAAGGATACACGAATAATTGTTTTGTCTTCAAAGTATATTTGAGTTAGATATCTAGCTGAGTGCAGGAACTGACTGTCGAATTTTAAAGGCATATGCACAGGTAATGTTTTCAAAGAAGAAGCTCTACGAAAATTAACTGATGCTGTTGGTAATTTATTGATTAAATTCATATTTAAAAAATCAATAAATGATACTTAGCAACTTATTGGACTGTGGTTCTTACGTTTTCTGCAGATAGAGGAGACAAAGGCAAAGAGTGTGTGAAATCGACAGAGAGAAAGAGAAGGAGATTAACCATTAGAAACGATCTTATTACAATATTGAAAATATAAACTTGTACTAATTAGTTTTTTAATGCATGACGTGGTTTGTAAGAGGCTTAAACGATGCTGGGTAAATTTTGCGTCGGAAAGTTGTCGGTAAATCGATCAACAAAATATTACATTTCTTGTACAATATTTCTCGTACTCAGACTGAGTCTCTTGCATGTCATTACAAATTGACTCTAATATTCACAATAACACCCACTCTCACCTTCGTAGAGTAGAACTTCTAACGCTAAGTCGGTTCTCTCGATATCCTCAAGGATAGTAGATAACACACTTGTCTTGTTTAACCCGACAACATGACACATTTCTAATTCCCGAAAAAGTTGAAGTGCCGTTCCAATAAGATTTAGATCTTTCCCTTGAAGATAGGATTCACAGGATTTCTTCATTCTAACAAGTTCTTCTGTAGAGCAAATACAAACCGATGGTGCTGTGCAAGAGGGATGTTACTCATGTTTCTGTCAAATATTTTGTCATACATTTTACCTTTGTAAAAAAATGGAGGGCCAAATATGCAGACAAACATGTGCCATTGAGACGTACTAATTCTACTAGTGCAAGACGGACTTAAGTTACAATCCTTCTGACCCAGAAAGTCAATGCTTTGAAGACGTAACTCGCTAGTTACGCCTGCTTTGTGCGGGAATCTGTGGCAAAAGTGAATGTCACGTTCAGTGTGTTTTGATTGAAACCAACATTAAACATCTATGTGGTAAACCCAAGTTTGGTTGGAGATATTTGACTGTGTATTGCTAAGAAAATCTTGGAGATTATGCCATCACTTTGAGAGAACAGTATCTCCAAATCAAATCATTAATAGCATTTCAAAGAGGGATTATCCATGTGAAATTGGTTAATGCACAGGTGAAGCCACCGTATGTAAAGTGAAATTTCAGATAAACAATGAAAGAGATATTTTGTTAATTGTAATACAGAAGACTTTGAGATGAATTTATTCATAAATGTATCGCCGCATTGTGGGTATATTAGTACAAGATACTTTGAAATGTCTTAATGATGTTCTCAACAGTATAGGTATATTTGCCCTTTTAATGTAATTCGAACAGGTTTCGAGTTCCGACAGCATAGATCAAAAGCCATCCTCTCAGGAAGATAGTTGTTTATGTATGTTACAATTAACTCATCATCTGTGCTCGCGCAATCGCTGGTAACGTTCGTAAATTGACTAAATGAAAAATTACGAAAATAAGGTTGCATTCACAAACACCTCTGGAGGGGAGAGAAAATCCAAAAACGTTCTCAGATTTTTTCACACGCCCCACCTCACAAGGCATGCAAATACCCCTTCTGACTAGCTATAATGTTGAAATCCCCTCAAAGGGATAAAGCAGATATTACATATGGGTCATGAGTTTTTACGGAAGCATTTTTAAAGGATTCTGAAATTCACGCATGCCTTTTGGGGTTTCCCTTTTTGTGCAACTATAAGAAATCAAAATGTGGCCTTGGTCTGTCAATTAGTGCCTTGTCAAAAATTTCAAATCATTATACATTGGAGCCTGGGTATAGTATTAACATTTCCCCCTAAAAAGCTATATCTGTACATTTATATAATGGTTATCTATTAGAAACTTATAAACATTTTATGCTCCATTGTCATATGTATTATGGGAGTATATTCGTACAGTTAAGACACTGGCTAGACTATTTGTTTTTTTCCCGTCCGAAACAGTAAGGCTTGAGAACGGTAGTATGCACCACAGCGATATCCGGTAGGAAGATGTGACATGAACTGAATATATAAAGTTGTGAAAACGAACGTTCAAATCTACCTACAGTGGTTTGCTTTGAAGCATTGGCATTAGACGAACTAGACATATTGTCTAAATCGAGGTGTTGCCAACACTGTCGGGTGCAATTAACAGCTAAGCGGTAACATGAGTCGATCATAAAAAATCAACTCTGCAAAAGTTGAAACATTGTCTAGCAGACGGTCAGACGTAGTCTAAACAACACCACCACATATGTCCAAGCACTGTCCAAGTCTTATCACTTGCTTTCAGGTGTAGTTGTTTTGACTACATTTGACCTGCTGCAAGACAATCTTTCAACTTTGGCAGAGTTGTTTTCTCTGTGGTGAACTGGAATTACTGCTATGCTGATAATTGCACCTGACAGTGTTGGCAACACCTGAATTTAGAGAAAATGTCTACTTCGCGTAATGCCAATACTTCAAAGCAAACCACAGTAACAGCTACCTAAACCGCTTTGCTTGAAGTGGCAGGTAAAAAGTGCATATGTACAAAAATTAATTTTCGGATTTCATCGATAATGTTGATTTACTGAACATTGTAGTCTATGGGAAAACTATGAACATTTTTTTTCCAATATAAAGCTAGCAATATCTGTGCATTTATAGATGTTTGTTATTGATATAAATGTACGATTAAAGTTTGATGGTTACAAGTGCATATGTGTACGAGAAATTTTGATTTTGGAATTTCACCGAAAATGTCCATCCACTATACATGGGAGTCTATGACAAACTGTGAATAATTTTTCGTAATATAAAACTTGTAATATTTGTGCATAGACAGACGTAAGATAATTGGCATAACTGCACTTGATTAGAATCTGGTTGGTTAAAAGTGCATATGTGTACAATAAATTTGATTTTGGAATTCACCGAAAATGTTGATTAGAGTCTATGAGGAAACTATGAAATTTTTTACAATATTAAACTGAATAAATATTTGCGTTATAGGTGTTTGACAATTCATACTATGTACTTGATTTTGTGTTTGAAAGTTCAGATGTGGACAACAAAAATGATATTGGAATTTTACCCAAAGGATTATTTCACTTCTCATGGTAGTCTACAGGTAATTATTAAATATTTTTCCCTCACAAAACTTGCTATATCTCGAACATGTAAGTGTATATGTATATATGTAAGTGTTGTTTAATATTGACTTTTGACTAACAATTATAATGCTCTCTGTACAAGTGCAAGCTAAACTTTAAATGAAGGTAAACGTTACAACTACTGTGACAATATGTCTAGTTCGTCTAATGACGTCACATTGGACAAATAAAAACATATTTGTATAAAGAGACATTAACTCTACCTTTTGGCCAATCAAGTATGTTTTGTTCCGTGTATCGATTGCAGTTTCTTGTTCTACTCCCCAAAGCATGCTAGAATACCAAAATTCCGTTTTGGCAAATACTATGTGTATGCATACGTTATTCATCATTATCGAAGACAAATGAATTCTAGTCCGAACTTTAATTCAATTTTAAACATTAACAATGCAAAATGTACACATATAGCAGTGCTGGATTTTTCATCACGCTTCAGGGAGTAGGAAAAGAAACTGCAGTGGATACACACAACGACAAACACACCCAAAAATTAGCCAAAAATTTGACAAAATAGGACCTATTTCATATCATATCAGAGGCAGTTCTGTAAGTCCCCAAATCCTTTCAAGTGCCTCCCAACATATCCTTGATATTTTCAAGTCTCCCGTCCACTCTCCCACCCTCTCCAAAGGTGTTTCCGAATGCAGCCTAATGACAGCACGATCGGAGATTGACGACTGTTTTTATTAATTTTAACGATTTTCGATTAAGATAATGAATTCCGGGAAAAGACTCTGTCATAGACATATCTCGTCTTTTAAAAATACCGTCAATGACGCTGTACCTTCTCTAATGTGTGGCCAGGTTAGGTAATTGGTTGTTGGAATGGAGTTGTTGGCAAATAGTTGATGATGTAGGGGCATGAGGTGGGATATGGACCCAAAGAACCCAAAAGATGATTAAATATATCAATCAGAAAAATTCTAAGCTACAGTATAAACTGCCTAAAGATAGTTCAATGTGGAAAAAAGTTAAATAATTCAGAAATAAGAATTAACAGTCCGGAAATAGTAATGACGCACTTCCCTGCTGACCTGAGTGCATGTGAAAAACACAACCTGGCATCTGTAAATTAAATGTATACCAAGTGAACATTTTAAGTCACTATTAACTGTTTTTAATGGAATTTCCAAAGAGTCCTATGAAAATGATGAAAAACGCTTATCTGGTCTTGTGTTTGTAAAACCTCATGGCTGATAATTGTCATAGTATTGAAAAAAAATTAAAAGTGAAGAAATTACTGTTTTTAATAGGCATATTTTCCTTGAAATACATGACCCTGTAAAGAATATATGCTAAAAGTGTTTAAAAGTAAATTTCTTTTCAAAAAATAATTTAATCTGTGACCAAAGGATTTTTATTCTTTGAGTTTAACAAATTCAAACATTGCAATTTGTTCAATCATCTTGTGCAGTGCAAAATTTATAAAATGACTGAAAAATAAGCAAAAAATGGCAGAATTACAGTCTTTGTGAATGTAAAATTACGGGTTGACATCACGATAGCTGTTAATCTGTTTGAAGTACTAATATACTATAATTTAAAAAAGAAAAATTCATGCAGAAACGGTAACATATATTGTCAGCAATGTAGTGTTAATTTTGACTTTACATCAAAATATGCCTTTTCCGGATACCAAATATATAGGGCGAAATATTAAAATCCGCCATGTTCAGCAAAATCCACACAACTGCATTAATCCCTTTCTAATTTGATCTGATTTGCTTTGCTTAGGTTATCCTTGTATGACAGTCAGTACAATATTGAACTTGAACACAACACAGTGAATAAGTATGCTGTCAATGAAATGGTGTGGCTGCATCCACATGCAGCAATAGGAGTGCCTTTGTCTCTCACCCCTCACCTTTCCAACCTGTCCCATCCCTGAAAAAAATAGTTTGGTCTTATATTCATAATGTTAATAATTTCTGTATTTGTTAAAATGTGCACATCTAAAAACTTTTGATCCTAAACATTTTCATTTTTTTATGGCTGACCAGTCAGTTAACCTGTTTATTTGAATATTTGCGCATTTTTCCTCAGTATTTGACATTTTCAGAATACCTTCTTATTCAATTTGGCATTTTCTAAAAGTTAAAATGCTCCTTTGTGTGGTCAAGCTTTCCACAAGCATCAAATGCGGTATTTCATGTAGGAAGGTCTGCCTCTAGAGGGCGGGCATCATGAAGGTGTTTGTTAGTTATTTCCTCCACATATTAACACTTCGGCGACGGCTTCCTTTCTACTAGGTTTGCACGGACTTCGCTCAGCCGTCGGTTCGCCGCGAACATCTGGTTTTTATCAATAACCAGACGATCTGTTCTCTCGAGAACGATCCATGAAATATTGGGCAAAGTGAGAAAATGCCTCAATGTGTAGCAACCTGGGGTGTTCGTTATTTACATATGAAAGAAAAATGCATTTCATGAATTTATTATCTGAATAGAATCATGAAATACATTGAAATATTGAAGTGTGAGTGAATGTTATTTGTCATCAGTGGTGTTTACTGTTTCTCTGCCTGGGAAACATGCGTCCGTTCGTGTGACCTCAAAGTGTTTACACTGTACGCAAACATTAGAAATTTTAGATGGCACATCTGTTGCCACTGACGTCAAACATTGGTTCGTAAAGCTCATCTCTTTCTCTCGCTTGTATATTACAGACAGTGAGAAACCACGATTGCAACAAGAAATAGAGCGTAGACAGGAATACTACAAAATGAGTATTGCCGGTGGTACCGTGAACAGACCATACACAGACCTACGAACTGGTAATTTCGATCTTTTACCGGAGTTCATTGGTCCAGAGCCAGGGCTTATCACCTGCTGCCAGACGATGCTTCAGAAGTCGAATGGTTTTTGCAAATATTCGACGAGGATCTGATAAGATTCATTAACCGATGCACTAATCGTTACGCTAGACAGAGGAGAAGGGCAAATGCGAGGGAATGGCAAAGATCGGCCTGGACACCGACGACGGTTATTTGTGGCCATTCCCAACTGATGCTGTAGGGGTCACTACATGCTGTTTACACATGGCACTTACCTGTAGTATAATATAAACCAACAGCAGTTAAACAAACAACTAAAATACTGAGATTAGATCACAGTTATTGTACCATCTGTCAGAGGGAGTCTCCGATAGAGTTCCCCATACAGTGATGGCTCAGTCACTTCAAGGAGGTGTGTCTACCCTGACATTATATATGCTTTAGCAGTAGCTTCTGTAATTTCTATTAACTATGATACTCTGCCAATTTGTGTATATCATAACCCAGCCCGAATGTTTTCCTTCATTTGTAAAGCGATTTTCTCTTTTGAGTCGCTGCCTAGTATGCTGTCATAGTCCCGGGCGGCGTTGCCCCTATTGAACTCAGTCTTTTTATTTACTTCGTTTATAGGAGTAATCTTCTATATTGATGCAAAAGATATGTATTCCTTCCTATTTCACACTTTTGCATTAGTAAGAGTAGCACTAAACAAGGCATCTATTGGCACAAGGTTAAAAACAGGGTAAACGCCTTTTTATTTTTTGTTGGAACGCAATTACTCTTCACATCATACTGAGTTGCTGTACCGAGTCAACTGGCACTCCTACATGTATGGAGATTGCCTCACTCACAAGATCTAACACAGTGCACGATACATTGTCGTTGATAAGAATTCTTGATCCACTTGCAACTCTTGATTTTTTCTAATCTGTAATTTCCTCCTGTCAGTTTTTTACTTTCACCATTCACAACAACAAAAGAGTAGCTTCTGTCTTAATTTTTTCTGTTGCTGGCTCCCATGATGAAGTTCATCAAGGTGGAAATTTGCTGACACAGTGGGACTAGTGTCAGCTACTAGCCCACCTGCATCTTTTAAGTCTTATTAATTGAGCTTGCCATACCTTCTATTCTAAGAACAAAAGAAATTATATGCTGAAATTTTACAGTAAAATAGCCATTGTAAATTGTCCAAGGCAAGATAATATAAGTATAATCCTATTCCATCTATTCACAACACAGAAAAAATATTTACCGCAAGATTACCGACGCCTCTGATGTAGATTCAAATGCTCTTGCTGTTAATCTGTTAATCAAGACTTTGCATTCCCGTGAATTGGACACTACAGATGCTCCAAATGAAAATGACTTTACAAGCTAGCACCATCTCCATCAGGCCTACCACTGGCGAAGCCTTTTCTACTGTGGACGGAGGGCTTTCCATTTCATTAACTGCATTCATTAGGCGGGGAAGTATTGACATTATCTTTATAACAAAATTCATATCCATAGTGGCGTATTGTAATTTGTTGCTGTAGCCTACTGTGCGCTCAAATGATTATCATTCATAAGTACTTACATTAGTCCGGCATTTTGTTATGCTTGACCTACGTAAGGTGTGCAATAATACTTTTGTTTTATTGTAATTTAAATGGGGCAGGTTCGAGGCCGTGTTGGAAATCGTGGGAACGAGGCTACCCTTTGGTATCCATTGTTAGCTTTGACCCTCGAGCGTTCGCATGTACATAGTACTTTAACCACAGCTATTGTTCCCGCCAACCAACCATTTATAACTTACAACAATGGGAGACAACGAACAAAGTTTTCAAGCGTGGTGCAATGCAGCAGGCCTCACAGAAGACACATTCAGGATACTAACTGCGCACGCCATCCCATCTACGGACGTACTCAAACGGCTCAGCGATGAAGACATCATCACTCTTGAATTGCCTATCGGTCAACGCGGAATGCTCCTCCATCCACAGACCTATTTATGCACAAACCCAGCTCCCCTGGATCCCTAGCAACAGGCAACTCCAGACCAACCTTCAGGAGCGATGGCGGCACCAGAGGTGACTACGAAGTCCCTGGCCAAAAATAGCGACTTGAACGCCCTTCTCGAAGAGCTAGGTGACAGTGCGCTCAAGGACATCATGTCAGACCAGCACATCAAGCGTACCAATGACCAGAGTCCTGTGAAAGGTGAGCGTAAACCGTTACTCATTCCAGACTTTATTACCACCAAAAACGGTTCGCTTGACGCAACCGATGAGGCCGAAATCGCGACTGAGGGGACATGAAACTAATAATGCGAACAACCAAGCAGAGACCGAAACCGGGCCAAGTTTCCCTCCCTCAGTGGATATCAGCCAACGCCCGCATCTTAAAGACATTAATTAACCGTGGTATGTCTACGAAGGACACATTAGACTACCTCGATCATACAATCAACATCGGGGATTACGTGCAATCCTTCACATCCGCTTCAGTTCTGCGATATGATCACGAGTATCGAAAAAAGCAAGCGGCGGATTCAATTGGGGCTCTGTCGACCTCCACCTTTCCTTGTATCATCTCGATAAACGAGACACTACTCCTCAGGCAAAAGGAAACGTTTCCAAGAAACCAACAAAAGGCCGACATTACGACTCAAATGGCAAGAAGATTTGTTTCGACTTCCAAAATCAAACAGGCTGCCAACGGTCATCCTGTCGCTTCGTGCATGTGTGCATCGAGGAGGGCTGTCACAAAGACCACCCACAGTATCGCCACAAAGCATTCCGGAGCAACAACTCCAACAGCCAAGCATAGCATAAGGTGGCTAGCCCTCTGACTGACTGCCTGACAACATGGAAAAATGAACTACAGAACATTATAGATCGTGACTTCCTTCTGCACGGCATTACCTGTGGCTTCGACATCATCGACCCTGGCATACCCCTCCACAAAGTCCAAATATCCAACTATGCCTCCAGCATCGATCCGGCTTATTGCGACGCGGTCGAGCGACAGATCGCCACAAAATCGCCGCCGGTAAACTACAGAATTATCGCTAATCAACCGCGAATTGTCAGCAACTTAGGTGCAATACCTTAGAAAGGCTCAAATAAAGTTCGACTCATCCACGACTGCAGCCAGCCTGTCGATAAAAGCGTCAACTCATACGCGTCGACCACTCTCTTCAAATACAAAGCGATAGATAAAGCCATCGCAGGGTGCAAACCGGGCGCCTTTCTCGCCAAAGTTGACTTAAAATCTGCTTACCGCCATGTACCCATAAGCGCAGACTCTCAGCATGCTACCGGTCCCCGTTATTGCTTTGCAGGGCATCAATCATGGACCTACATGGTTGACACAAGACTGCCCTTCGGGGCAGCAAAAAGCCTGGAAATTTTCACTCGCATTACCAGGAGTATCACTAGAATGATGCGCAGAAAAGGATACCAAGTTGTGATAGTGTACCTCGACGATTTCCTAATATTTGCAAACATTCCAAATGTTACTACAACTGTTACAACAACTCGGCTTCACTATTAACTGGAGAAAGTGATCGCACCCACCCAATGCCTCACTTTCCTTAGCATTGAAATAAATACGCACAACCGGACATTGTCCTCAGACAGCAGCAAACTGCAGGACCTCAGCAATCTCCTTACACACTGGCTGCCCAAACGGCGGGCAACCATACGCGAGCTTCAGCAAATAGTCGGCAAACTCAACTGGGCGGCATGAGTTATCCGCGGCGGTCGCACATTTCTGTGACGTCTCATCGATTTGACTAACTCTGTTTCACGTCAATCACACCATATACGCCTAAACAAGCCAGCCCGAGCCGATATAAGCTGGGGGCAAATCTGAGCAAAACGTTAAATGGTACGGCATTCTTCATCGAGGAAACACCGTTGCCTCAACAGATCTTCACTACCGACGCATGCTCTACGGCAGGAGCGGGCATTTTCGTGAATGACTGGTTTTATACGCGATGATCCACCGACCACCCCACAATTGCAGACGCACATATCAACTTGCAAGAACTCTACACAATACTGCTCGCTTGCAAGTGGTGGCATTATGCCGTGGGCTAGAGGGGGTCTACGTGCACCCCGCCCCCCCCCCCCAGGATAACAAACCTGTAGTTTTCAGAAGCCTTGGGATCCCTAGAATACGAAATGGAATTTTAACAGAAAAATATAGGGACGCAATAACTGTTATGGTCATGTTTTGAAGGGTACCGCAAAAGCACCATTTTCCAACCAAAGTGCATTTTCGTCAAATCTGTCTTCTTGTAAGTCATGTGCTGAGCTTATTTTTTAACATAACCTCACTTGTTTGGTATCATTAGAAAGGGAATTTATTCTTCTTTAAGATGACATATTGTAATATGCAATATCTTCTACAGTGTTTTATGAAATATGACCAAAACTTACCCCATACCCCAAAATTTAACATTGCAAATTACAGTAAATCTCAAATTCTATCAATTTTTTAGCTTGGCATAATAAAAAATGCAATGCTTTGTATGAAATCTGTTTTATTTGATACAGGGACATGTCAGAAATATGAAATAGACTTTCAACAGAAAAAATATTGGGGCTCTGCAGCTGTAATAGTCATATTTTGTAGGGTACTGCAAAATCACAGTGTTGCAGATTTGCATGCATTTTTGTTAAACCTGTCTTCCTATAAGTCATCTGCTGAGCTTGTTTTTGAATATAACCTCACTTGTTAGGTATCATTAGAAAGATAATTTACTAATCTTTAAAATGGCATATTGTAACATGCAATATGTAGTATAGTATTCATGATATATGACCAAAACTTACCCCATACCCCAAAATTTACATTGAAAATTGCAGTCATAGCTAAAATCAAATTCTACAAATTCTTTAGCTAGACACAAAAAATCTGGCCGTTTTTGCTATTAAATATGTTTTATTTGGTACAGGACATGTCAGAAATGTGAAATGGACTTTTAACAGAAAAAATATTGGGACTCTACAGCTGTAACAGTCATATTTTGAAGGGTACCGCAAAACCACAGTGTTGCAGATTTGCATGCATTTTTGTTAAACTTGTCTTCATATAGGTCATCTGCTGAGCTTGTGTTGAACATAACCTCACTTGTTAGGTAAAATTAGAATATAATTTACCAATATTTAAAATGACGTATTGTAACATGCAATATCTTGTACAGTATTCATGATATATGACCAAAACTTACCCCATACCCCAAAGTTTACATTGAAAATTGCAGTCATAGCTAAAATCAAATTCTACAAATTCTTTAGCTAGACACAAAAAATCTGGCCGTTTTTGCTATTAAATCTGTTTTATTTGGTACAGGGACATGTCAGAAATATGAAATGGACTTTTAACAGAAAAAATATTGGGACTCTACAGCTGTAACAGTCATATTTTGAAGGGTACCGCAAAATCACAGTGTTGCAGATTTGCATGCATTTTTGTTATATCTGTCTTCTTATAAGTCATCTGCTGAGCTTGTGTTTAAATATAACCTCACTTGTTAGGTATCATTAGAAAGATAATTTACTAATCTTTAAAATGACATATTGTTACATGCAATATCTTGTATAGTTTTCATGATATATGACCAAAACTTACCCCATACCCAAAGTTTACATTGAAAATGTAGTCATAGCTAAATCATATTGTACTATTTTTTAACCTAGACATATAAAATCAGGCATTTTTGTATGAAATCTATTTCATTCGGTAATTTGTCATGTCAGAAATATAAAATAGACTTTTAACAGAAAAAAAATCGGGATTCTGTAATTGTAACAGTCAGATTTTGAAGGGTACAGCAAAATCTCAATATTTCTGACTTGCATGCATTTTTGTTGAATCTATCTTCTTACAAGTCATTTGTTGACCTTTTATAGAATATAATGTAAGTTGTAAGGTATCATTAGAAAGATAATTTACTAATCTTTATAATGAAATATTGTATCATGCAATATCTTGTAAAGTTTTTATGAAATATGACCAAAACTTACCCCATATCCCAAAGTTTACATCGAAAACTACTGTCATAGCTAATGTCAAATTCTACCAAAATAATCGCAATCATACCAATCCATAATCCAATAACACTAGGTCAAAATTTGTAAGACAATAGTTGTAAACATAGACACAAAACAGCACAGAACAGACAGTAAATAGACGGTACATAAACAAAGTCAAATTCATGAAAGAAAGATATATGGACCTCTGGCCAAAAGACCAAGAAGTGATGTCAGGTGTTTCGAAAATAGTAAGCGCATCCTGCCCACATGTGGCACCCGCCATATATCAATCTATAAGCCAGATAGGTAGTGGTCGCTAACTAAGGCCCAATGTCACCGATGCCATCAGTGATCATTTGTCGAAGAGAGATATTGTATTTATCTACCAGCTTGCGATACCTGCAAAAAAGCGTTTGAATGTAGAGACAAGTCTTGCTCTGGTGTAACCTTGATTTAATAGTTTGTAAGAGAGATGGCCATGTCTCTCTACAAAATCACCATATGAACTGCATGCTCTAGCATATCGAATAAGCTGGGAAATGTATACCCCATAAGCTGGTGAGAGTGGAATATTACTTATGAGGTGTGGAAAATTGATGATACTAAAGTTGAAATCATCTCTCTTGTCATATGGCCTAGTAGAAAGGTGACCATTAGAGTCAAATTCAAGTAAAATGTCCAGATATGAAGCAGAAAAGGCCGTTTCTGTAGTTTCCTTAATCTCCAATTCTGGAGGATAAATCATAGCGAGACATTTACTGAATTCAGAGTTATTCATAGAAATAACATCGTCTATGTATCTATATGTTAGATTGAAAGTTCGAGCTACAGAGACCTTTTTCTGTTTAATTAAGTTCTGGATAAATTCTGCCTCATATGAGAACAGAAACAAGTCTGCAAGCAAGGGAGCACAGTTAGTGCCCATAGGAATTCCTATACACTGTTGGAAAATGTGTCCTCCAAATTCTACAAATATGTTGTCGATGAGGAAATCAAGCATACTGATAATGTCTTTCTCGGTATAAAACACTTTAGCGTTAGTAGTATTTTTAACAAATATGTATTTTAACAAAATAGTAGAATTATACCTAATACTACATATTTGTAATGGCGTGAACCGTTTTTGACGAAAGTTTGACGAAGACTAAAAAAATTGTTCAATTTTTTCATGAAATCTGTTTTATTTTGAACTTGGCCATATCAGAAATACGAAATGAACTTTTAACAGAAAAAAAATTGGAATTCTATAGCTGTAACAGTCGTATTCTGAGGGGTACCGCAAAATCTCAGTATTCCTGATTCGCATTCGTTTTTGTTAAATTTCTCTTCTTATAAGTCGTCTGCTTAGCTTGTTATTGATTATAACCTGGCTGTTTAGTATCATTGGCAAGGCAATTAACTGGTGTTTACAATGACATATTGTAACAGGCAATATCTTGTACAGTATTCATGAAATAGGACCAAAACTTACCCCATACCCCAATTTTACATTCGCTAGAATGTGACTGAATCAACTAGATACACTAACCAATCCTCGGACGACGGAGACCCGACCCTCATCCAAGCAACTCAGCCGAACTGCAGAACATCAGTAGTAAGTCACCCATTTTAACATTCTCAAACCCTAGTCCCACCATAGATCGTGTCAGCAACGGAATCTTCAGCCACATGAAAATAACAACTAACCTGCTTCACAACTGTACATAAACCGACACAACATCGAACAACAACTGGCATCAATCCATACGTGTCTGCAAAAAGTAGTGGTCCCACGAAGCTTGCAATTCAACCTAAGAGCACAAGTACCGGGCCAAAAACCAGACGAAGCGTTTACAACAAAGTGGTATGAACAAGAAAGACACAGTGGTCCAAAGTTTGTTGAGTTAATCAACAACTACCTAGCACTACACCAAGAAGAAAACAACAAACGAATCGACAACACGATCAAGTCAGCCAATGATAAAATCAACGAAATCAGCGACACTGGTGACAAGAAGGCTGCTAACACCTACTCACCAAGCACATCGAATCGGCGAAAAGAAGCATAAACAAGGCTCATCGCCAAAACAAACGCGCCAAGCGTTAACAAAAACCCATACCAAGCGGCCCTTTTCAGGGCCACCAAATACTCCAAAAAGAGAACTACGCAAAAAAAACCCAACAAAAACCCATAAAATGACATAGAACACACAAACAAATAAAACATCACCATAACGTAACAGAAACCAGATATGAACTGAATATGCTCACGTGTTTTACAACAGGTTCATTAATACTAGTATGCTTCACAGAACACTAAGAAATATGTTATCACT
Source organism: Ptychodera flava (assembly GCF_041260155.1). Taxonomy (NCBI): domain Eukaryota; kingdom Metazoa; phylum Hemichordata; class Enteropneusta; family Ptychoderidae; genus Ptychodera; species Ptychodera flava. Next base: position 18,927,700 of record NC_091939.1, on the reverse strand, counting down.
AAATGAAGCAGTTTTTTCAACATCGCACAGTACTCTCAGATTTTAATCACTAATTACAAAACTTTATTTAATATGCAAATGAGCTGTTAATTAACTTGACACTGCTCAATGCTTCATGAGACAATTAGATATCCATCAGATCAACATTTGTAGCACGTTTTATTTAATTAATGCAGTAATTTTAGAGTAATGTCACTAATTACAAAGTTCATTAAATATGCAAATAATCCCTATATTAACTTGACACTGTTCAATGATTCATAGCAAAATTAAATATTTATCAAATCAATATCTGTAGCACGTTTCACAAAATTTGGTGCCGTAATTTCAGGGCTATATACCTAATAACAAGGTTTATTAAATATGCAAATGAACCCTTAATTAACTTTACGCTACTAAATGCTTTACAACACAGTTAGCTATCTGTCAGATCAGTATCTGCAGCAGTTTTCATCACATTTGATGCAGTTATTTCGGAGTTATATGACTAATTATGAAACTTCATGAAATATGCAAATGAGCTAATTATTAACTTGACACTGTTCAATGCTTCTCAGTACAATTGGATATTATCAGATCAACATCTGTAGCAAGTTTCATCAAATTTAACGCTGTAATTTTGAGTAATATCACTAATTACAAAGTTCATTAAATATGCAAATAAACCCTTAATTAACTTCACACAACTAAATGCTCTACACCACAATTAGATATCTGTCGGATCAGTATCTGCAACAGATTTCATCACATTTGGTGCAGTTATTTTGGAGTTATATCACTTATTACAAAACTTCATAAAATATGCAAATGACCTATTTGTTAACTTGACACTGCCAAATGCTTCTCAGTACAATTAGATATTTATCAAAACAATATCTGTACCCGATTTCAAAGACTTGGGTGCCGTAATTTCAGAGTTATATACCTAATTACAAAGTTCATTAAATATGCAAATGAACCCTTAATTAATTTCACACTACTGAATGCTTTACACTACAGTTAGATATCTGTCGGATCAGTATCTGCAGCAGATTTCATCACATTTGGTGAAGTTATATAGGAGTTATATGACTAATTACAAACTTCATAAAATATGCAAATGACCTATTTATTAACTTGACACTGCCCAATGCTTCTAAGTATAATTAGATATATATCAGATCAATATTTGTTGCAAGTATCATCAAGTTTGGTGCAGTTATTCAGAGTTATCCCACTAATATCAAAAGTTCATTAAATATGCAAATGAGAAGGTAATTGACATGATACTCACAGCATCATCATAATGTTCTGGGATTGTCATCTGTGAAAAGTTTTATGAAATTTTGTGCAGTATTTCTTGATATATGTCTACACTGTCATTACCGTCTACATAGGGAAACCATTGTACGGAAAAAACAGATATTGCATAACTTCATTAATATGCAAGCCACACTAACCAAAATCTAATCAGTTCTTGCAAGTAGCATATGGTACCCGTCTACCAAATCTGACTTGAATCTGTTCACTGACAGGCGTTTTTGAGTTATCGTGTAAACAGACAGACAGACAGACAGACAGACACACACACTAACACACACACACACACACACGGACAGACAGACAGACATCGCTATGACAATAGCCCACGTGTTTACACACGTGAGCTAAAATGGCCGTGTAAATAAATCAGCTATTTCCAAAGAAAAGCCGACAACAACATGAATTCAGCAAGAACCTATCATCGCTCAAACTATGAAACTCCGAAATATAGCACAAGGCAAAAGCCTTAACATTCATTCGGACACCAACAAAACCAAACAGATTAAAACCACCTCAGGATTTCAACAAATATAGTCGTAAAATGTGACTGCGCTACATCATGAGACACAAACAATGGTAACAACACCAATTCAAAGAAAAGTCAAATTGGACTCCACGAACAACAAAAAATACAAAAACCTGAAAGCTATCTGAAGTTGCTAAACTCGCACTTCCAGAGATACCCTTTCAAACAAGGAAACAAAACATGTCATGTGTCCAACATGTCGAAACCACCTAGTTAACCAGATATGAACTGAAAATGCTCACGTGTTTCATACAGTTATGTGAAAATTTGAACCTTTGCCACATGTTTGCAACTTCATTGAAAGTATTATGATCAACATAATGAACAATAATCACCGCTGATTAATTCTCAAAGGTCATGAAGTATACAAATATGTAATTAGCTGAAATAAAAATATTAAAGTTCTTTGACTGCTGTCATTTATATAGCAAGTGTAATTACCGTTGGCCAAGTCCTTCAAGCCATATATGCCGAGCTGTGAAAGCTCATTAGATATGCAAATTGTAAATTAGCTGACATGAAAATGTGAAATGACTTTCGATATTGTTTTAACCAGGTATAATCATCAATGTTGTCATGTTTTGCCAACTTTGATCAAGTAAATCCCAGTATATATCCCTAATAAGCAAAGTTCATTAAATATGTAAATTAGGAATTGACTTAAGTAAAAATGCTTAATGATTGTCAATAATGTTGTATCATGGTATCTGCAATATATGTAGCAAGTTTTGTCAACTTTGGTCAAGTCAATTCAGATATATATCTCTAATTAGGAAAGTTCATTAAACATGCAAATTAGGAATTTGCTGAAGAGAAAATGATTAATGACTTTCAATAATATTGTATTACAGTGTCTGAAATGTACATAGCAAGTTACATCAATTTTGATCAAGTCCATTCAGATGAATACCCTAAGTATGAAAATTCATTTAATATGCAAATTAGGATTGGCTGAAGTAAAAATAGCGTCAATGACACTGTAGCTCCCATCCTGGACTATTTAGTGTTTGTTCTCTGGTCAGATATTTGAACATGTGTGAAAGGGATAAAGTGCATGAAGTGAAAATACTTAAATGAAATGTACTGGAGACAGTGAAATATGTTTAATGTAATTATTCAGAATATAAATGGAAAAAATACCGAATTAGATATATCGAATATTGTGATACAACCATTAACTCAACAAGTCATTTACAATGACATAGTCCCCACTTGTAATAGGAGTACTAGTCTTGATGGGGCAGGAAAATGTGGTCATTAAGAAGTATCATTTGAGTGTATATGTTGAGATCTATGGGCACATAGGCCTATGTCGTTGTTCCCAATTTGAAACACATGAGGCATGTCTAAGTTACAGTTCTAAATCGGGAAAAAGATCAGACCTCTAGCAGTATTGGCCAGCCAAGAAATACATATGCGCATTATAAATGAGGTACAAGATGTGACATCTAAAGGTCTAATATCCTATCAAAATTGGAGGGTATAGAACTTGTGGTTACTGAAATATGCATATATATGTATAATCAGGTCAAAGGTCATCAAGGTCACATGACATTTTCAAAAAAAAAAATTATATTCCTAATTAATCCCTATATGCCAAAAAATCAGATCTCTAGCCCTATTCGCTTGCCCAGAATTAGATGTGTACATAATTAATGAGATAAAGCGTGTGCTGTCATAAGGTCTCCCATCCTACTAAATACAAAGGACATAGCACTTGTGGTTACTTATTATTGACATAAACATATATTTTAGGTAAAAGGTCATCGGGGTCACCTGACATTTGGTCAAAAAATTTCTCTCCTATAGTTATCCCTATATACCAAAAATCAGACATCCAGCTCTATTGGCTCGCTCAGAAGTAAATATGCGCATAATTATTGAGGTACAGTATGTGGCGTCATAACGTGTCCCATCATACCAAACATGAAGGGTGTAGCACTTGTGGTTACCGAGTTATGGAAAAATATGTATATTTGAGGTCAAAGGTCACCGAGGTCACGTGACATTTTGTCAAAAAAATTGTATTGCTAAGTTATCCCTATATACCAAAAATCAGACCTCTAGCTCTATTGGCTCGCTCAAAATTAGATATGCGCATAATTAATGAGGTACAATATGTGGCGTCATAAGCTGTCCCATCATACCATACATGAAGGCTGTAGCACTTGTGGTTACTGAGTTATGGACAAATATGTATATTTGAGGTCAAAGGTCACCGAGGTCACGTGACATTTTGTCAAAAAAATTGTATTGCTAAATTATCCCTATATACCAAAAATCAGACCTCTAGCTCTATTGGCTGGCTCAGAATTAGATATGCGCATAATTATGAGGTACAGGATGTGGTGTCATAAGGTCTCCTATCATACCAAATATGAAGGGTGTAGCACTTGGGGTTACTTAGTTATGGCCATATATGTATATTTGAGGTCAAAGGTCATTGGGGTCACATGACATTTTGTCAAAAAAATTGTATTGCTAAGTTATACCTATATACCAAAAATCAGACCTCTAGCTCTATTTGCTGGCTCAGAATTAGATATGCACATAATTAATAAGGTACAGGATGTGATGTCATAAGGTCTCCCATCATACCAAATATGAAGGGTGTAGCACTTGTGGTTACTGAGTTATGGACATATACTCATATTTAAGGTCAAAGGTCATCGAGATCACATGACATTTTGTCAAAAAATTTGTATTGCTAAGTTATCCCTATATACTTATTTTCACTTTGTTTAGTGTGATTAGATATTATTTTAGCTGAAAAAAGGGTCCAGGGAAAGTAAGGAAAATCCAGTATTCCACAGTGTAACAATTGGCTGAAAATATAAAATTTCTTTCAGTCTCTAGAATCCGAAACCGAATCCGAAACCGAATCCGAAACCGAGTCTAATTTCAGCATCGTCTAGCCAGAGTGTAACGTGGGGATAGCGCCCTCAAACCACAGATACCGGCTTCCCATAGACTACCATGTATCAGAAAAATTAAAACTGTGATAACTTCATTAATATGCAAGCCACGCCCACCAAAACCTTTTCAGTTCTAGCCATTTGAATTCTGAAGATGTCTACCAAATTTGACTGAAATACGTTCAGCCGTTTTTGAGAAAATGGACCAACAGACAGACAGACAGACACACAGACACACAGACAGACAGACATCGCTGCGACATATGCCCACGTGTGTGAACACGTGAGCAAAAAACAGAGACAGCAAACCCCACTTTTTTATCAGCACTCAAGCCCTTCCTGTGTATACTCTAAGCATTACAGCTCAGGTGAAGCAAACACTGACTTCCTGATAAGACTGAGAATTTAATGTCCTCATCAACAATGTCTACATTAAAGAGGCACTCCCATTTTTAGCTCACGTGTGTAAACACGTGGGCTATTGTCATAGCGATGTCTGTCTGTCTGTCCGTGTGTGTGTGTGTGTGTGTGTGTGTTAGTGTGTGTGTGTTTGTGTGTCTGTCTGTCTGTTTACACGATAACTCAAAAACGCCTGAACGGATTCAAGTCAGATTTGGTACACAGGTACCATATGCTACTTGCAAGAACTGATTAGATTTTGGTTAGTATGGCTTGCATATAATGAAGTTATGCAATATTGTTTTTTTCCGTACAATGGTTTCCCTATGGAGACGGTAATGACAGTGTAGACATATATCAAGAAATACTGCACAAAATTTCATGAAACTTTTCACAGATGACAATCTAAGAACATTATGATGATGCTGTGAGTGTCATGTCAATTATCTTCTCATTTGCATATTTAATGAACTTTTGTTATTAGTGAGATAACTCTGAAATTCCTGCACCAAACTTGATGATACTTGCAACAAATATTGATCTGATATATATCTAATTATACTTTGAAGCATTAGGCAGTGTCAAGTTAATAAATAGCTCATTTGCATATTTTATGAAGTTTTGTAATTAGTCATATAACTCCGATATAACTGCACGAAATGTGATGAAATCTGCTGCAGATACTGATCCGACAGATATCTAACTGTAGTGTAAAGCATTTAGTAGTGTTAAATTAATTAAGGTTTCATTACATATTTAATGAACTTTGTAATTAGTGATATTACTCCAAAATTAAAGCATTAAATTTGATGAAACTTGCTACAGATGTTGATCTGATAAATATCCAATTGTACTGAGAAGCATTCAGCAGTGTCAAGTTAACAAATAGGTCATTTGCATATTTTATGAAGTTTAGTAATTAGTGATATAACTCCAAAATAACTGCACCAAATGTGATGAAATCTGCTGCAGATACTGATCCGACAGATATCTAATTGTGGTGTAGAGCATTTAGTTGTGTGAAGTTAATTAAGGGTTCATTTGCATATTTAATGAACTTTGTAATTAGTGATATTACTCAAAAATTAAAGCATTAAATTTGATGAAACTTGCTACAGATGTTGATCTGATAAATATCCAATTGTACTGAGAAGCATTGAGCAGTGTCAAGTTAATAATTAGCTCATTTGCATATTCCATGAAAACTCCGAACTAACTGCATCAAATGTGATGAAACTGCAGCACACACTGATACGACATATCTAAATGTGTTGTAAAGCATTTAGTAGTATAAAGTTATTTGACGGTTCATTTGCATATTTTTTAAACTTTGTAATTAGGTGTATAACTCTGAAATATAACACTAAAATTTTGTGAAACGTGCTACAGATATTGATTTGATAAATATTTAATTGTGCTATGAATCATTGAACAGTGTCAAGTTAATGTAGGGTTTATTTGCATATTTAATAAACTTTGTAATAAGTGACATTACTCTAAAATTACAGCATTAAATTAAATAAAATGTGCTACAAATGTTGATCTGATGGATATCTAATTGTCCCATAAAGCATTGAGCAGTGTCAAGTTAATTGACAGCTCATTCGCATATTAAATAAAGTTTTGTAATTAGTGATTAAACTCTGAGAGTACTGTGCGAAGTTTTATAAAACCTGCTACATATAGTGATAACATATATATCATTGTTCTGTGAAGCGTACTTCTATTAATGAACCTGTTGTAAAACACGTGAGCATATTCAGTTCATATCTGGTTGGTATTATTTTTAAAACACATTTTTTTAATGCCAACGGTCGATATTTAATGTGGCGACTGCGCGCGGATCGCGAGATATCGATAACAACATGTCATTTCCCGAGCGTATTTTTCACATCCCGAAGTTTTACTATCTTTTCTGATTATGACGCGAAATCCACCGAAGGTTTGTTGTTGTGCTGATTGACGTATTCTAGGGAGTCCATAATAAGTTCGAACGACGCAATTTTACCTCCCACTGCGGAGACTTCATATACAGCATTATGCCTTTACCACAGGTCAGTTTTGAAAACTTCTTCTTAGCTTTGTCGTTGTCATTATTTTTCATCAGTTGTATTATATTTTTAACCAATACCACATAAACATCAGTTTTTACGTGTCAAATATTAGCCGCCTCCGATCACTACATTTTGTTGTCTGCCACACAGTACGCCGCGCGTGTGGTATGCGTCTAAGCATACTACGCGGCGGCCGCTATGTATCAACCGCACTTAACTGTGCTAGTCACCTATGCGAATTCTGGTGGAATCAAACTTTGTTTTCCGGTTTTTCTCAGAGTCAGTAAGACTAGGCTTTCCCCCAGGGGGCATGACCGATCACCGACGCGAGTGGTACTGTGGCATACAGCAGCGTTAGCGTAGACTCGTACTCCATAGCTTAGTTGACAATGGCCCCAGTGCCGAACGTTTGATGTTCGGAAGCTGAATTTAGGTGGCCACCGGAATTCAAACTTTTACTTTTTTGAAGACATGTTTTTATCGATATCTCGCGATCCGCGCGCAGTCGCCACGTCAAATATCGACCGTTGGCACTAAAAAAATGTGTTTTAAAAATGTTACCAAATGGGAGTGCCACTTTAAGTAAGCGAATCAAGTATGCAAATCTGTTTTAGGCCTCGGAATTCTTCTTTCATATTTTGAAGGAACTTTTAATTTAAGGGGGAAATTATTGGTATTTAGAGTCTATTCTGGAGAAAAATAATAAAATATCCAATCCACATACCAAATGTATTTCCCAGTTAAGTAGTAAATACAAAATCCACACAATGGCCAGGTCCATTACATGTTTTAAGTGGTCTGTTGTATCAGTGTGCCCTCTAACAACCATGATTGTAAAAACTTTAGAGTCAATTTGAAAATTTGCCCCTTTTCTTGACAATTTTCTTATGTGTCTCAGAGAATATTTATGAGTGATAACTCAAAAATGAGTTATGAGTTATAACTCAAAATTGTTTTGGAGACGATTTAATTTGCACCCTTTCAAGCGATAGGCATTATCTGAGAAGTGGACACTCTGAGACTTTGATGTTCTTACTTCATTTACTTCCAAATAAAACACAAAAATATTCCTGCCCATGAATATTTTGCAGTCGTACTTAGTCTCAGCAGCTGCAAAATCAGTGTTGATCAATGGCTGAATGTGTACATGGATTATGTAATCTTTGATTGTATTGTTTGTGTATTGCATTAACTTCCGACCCCAGTAAACCCGATTTAGAAGGCCTAACACGGGTGTAAGTTGTAATGGGGTGGTCGCGTCATGAAAGAATCGCGATAAACCACCTTGCAAACAGTAGACAAATTACCATGGAAAACCCTTCGACAAGGGTCGGGTTTTCGTCTTTGTCAACACAAAAGATTACGTACACGAAAGCGAAAGGCAATTACGCAACACTAAGTATTGCACAACTAGCCAGTGACGACACAGAACAAACAGTAAACAAAGTACACGAACTATTAAACAAAATGTACGAGAACAAACACATCGATCATGATACTTGTAAGTATCTTGATCCAAAAAACATAAATCCGTACCCCGCAGTGGTACTTATTGCCAAAAAATTCACAAACCTCGGCAAAAATCTAAAAGACACTAATCAAAACAAAATTTACTGAAGTAAAGAAACATAGAACAAACAAACTGAACCACCAAATGGACTCACAACGAGACCCAAACATTAATATACTTGCCTCGCTACTCGAAGAGCAAGACCACTAAAATGCATTTAAATAATTTTTCACAAACACAAACTAAGGAAAGAATCTACACTGCGACTGATGAGAAACCGCACTCGGGTTTCGAAACGCAAGCGTCAAAGGGCCACTCTATCAACTTTGTAACACAATAGGTCCGGCTGCGTCCCGCCATAAGCTTTCCCCACACAAACAATACATTACCGTACACACTAATCCAAACTTCCCTACAAATATCCGAGGCGAAACAAACATTTTTATTAACACAAACAATCGTATAAGAATGTAGGAACACATTTTTGAAACGAATCAAACACAAACTCGACACAAAACATTTTGGATAGTGAGGTGGGGAGCCTCTTTCACTCTTTTTACATTCGAAAGTACTTTCATAGCTAACGTGATCAAATTCCGCGAATTTTTAGCTAGACATGATAAAAAGAGCTCTGTTTTGGTATTAAATCTGTTGTATTTGGTACTGGGTCATGTCAGATATGTGAAATAGACTTTTAACAGAAAAAATATTTGGATTGTATAGTTGTAACAGCCATATTTTGAAGGGAAATGCAAAATCGCAGTACCACAGACTGGCACCTTTTTTGTTAAATTCTTCTTCTTGTAAGTCATCTGCTGAGCTTATTTTGTAACACAACCTGGCTTGTGAGGTATCATTAGTAGGGAAATTTATTCTTCTTTAAGATGACATATTGTAATATGCAATGTCCTTCATAGTTTTTCTGAAATATGGTCAAACTTTACCCCATACCCCAAAAGTTCAAATCGCAAATTACGGCTTATCTTAAATTCTACCATTTTTTGCTACACATAATACAAAAGGCAATTCTTGTATGAAATCTGATTTATTTGTTACAAAAGTATGTCACAAGTATAAAATTAACTTTTAACGGGAAGATGATACAATTTAGTAGCCATTTGGATCATTTTTGGAGGGGAACCAATATATGTCAAATGTATGTGTTTCGGCAAATTTGCCCTGATACCTGGGTACCCTTCCAAATATGATCCAAAAGGCTATCAAATCATATTATATTCCTGTTAAAAGTTAATTTCATATTTGTGACATACTTTTTAACAAAAACACGGATTTCATAGATTGCATACAAGCATTGCCTTTTGTATACAAAGTTTATAAATTGTAAAAATGGTAGAGTTTCAGATTTGCAGTAATTTGCTGTGTAAACCTTGGGGTATGGGGTAAGCTTTGGTCTTATTTCATGAAACCTAAACAAGATATTGCATATTACAATATGTCATTTTAAAAAACTAGAATTACCTTTTTATTGATACCTAAAAAGCCAGGTTATGTCAAAAATCAAGCTCAGCAGATGACTTATAAGAAGACAGATTTAACAAAACAGCATGCCAGTTGGCAATAGTGTGATTTTGCGATACACTTCAAAATATGACTGTTACAGCTGTAGAGTCCCAATATATTTTCTGTTAAAAGTCTATTTCATATTTCTAACATTCCCCAGTAGCAAATAAAAAGATTTTATATGAAGCATTGCCTTATTTGTTACGTCTAGCGAGAAAATTGGTAGAATTTGACGATAGCTACGAAAGTAGTTTTCGATATAAACTTTGTGGTATGGGGTAAGTTTTCGTCATATTGAATGAAAACTATATAAGGTATGGCATATAACAATATGTCATTTTAAAAACTACTAAATTACCTTTTCGATGGTACCAAATAAACATGGTTATGTAATAAAATAAGCTCAGTAGATGACCTACAATGGGACAAAATTAACAAAAACACATATGAGTGTGCATTGCTGTGATTTTGCAGTAACCCGCAGAATATGCCGGTTACAGCCAAAGAACACCAATATTGTTTCTGCTAAAAGTCTATTTCATATTTTTGACATGTCCCTGTACCAAATAAAACAGATTTAATAGCAAAACGGCCAGAGTTTTTGTGTCTAGCTAAAAAAATTGTAGAATTTGATTTTAGCTATGACAGCAATTTTCGATGTAAACTTTGGGGTATGGGTAAGTTTAGTCATATATCATGAAAACTATAGAAGATAATTCATGTAACAATATGTCATTTTAAATATTAGTAAATTATCTTTCTAATGATACCTAACAAATGAGGTTATATTCAAACACAAGCTCAGCAGATGACCTATATGAAGACAAGTTTAACAAAAATGCATGCAAATCTGCAACACTGTGGTTTAGCGGTAGCCTTCAAAATATGACTGTTACAGCTGTAGAGTCCCAATATTTTTTCTGTTAAAAGTCCATTTCATATTTCTAACATGTCCCTGTACCAAATAAAACAGATTTAATAGCAAAAACGGCCAGATTTTTTGTGTCTAGATAAAGACTTTGTAGAATTTGATTTTAGCTTTGACTGCAACTTTCAATGTAAACTTTGGGGTATGGGGTAATTTTGGTCAAATATCATGAAAACTATCCTATATACTGCATGTTACAATATGTAATTATAAAGATTAGTAAATTATCTTTCTAATGATACCTAACAAGTGAGGTTATATTCAAAATCAAGCTCAGCAGATGGCTTATAGGAAGCCTTGCAGGTTTAACAAAAATGCAATGCAAATCTGCAACACTGTGATTTTGCAGTACCCTTCAAAATATGACTATTACAGCTGGGCAGAGCTAATTAATATGACGTCAAATATGTTAATTGTGTAGACACTGCAGCTCTGCCCAACCAAGTCATAGGCCAGTCATGAGAGGGTCATTTTCAGTGATTGACTTTGGAAGGGACGCTGGTGACGTCATGGTCTCAGTTGGTGACCATTGACATTCAAATGAGCAGTTTTTACAACTCCAGCTCGAAATACTGCTCATGAGACTAGACGGTAGTGGGGACGGAGGTACGGAGGCAAGCGGACGGTTAAAGCAATCTAGGCTACTTCAAAACATGACCATAACAGCTATTGCGTCTCTATATTTTTTCTGTTAAAATTCCATTTCGTATTCTAGGGATCCAAAGGCTTTTGAAAACTACAGGTTTGTTATCCTGTGGGGGGGGGGGGGTGCACGTACGGTAGACCCCCTCTAGCCAACGGACTACATCACTTCTGGAACCAGCGCCACATCGTAGTATATACGGACAATACTACTACGATGTATATGATCAACTCTGGCACGTCCCGCAATACTACAGCCATGGCCTTTCGGCCTTTGGCCCTTTCGAATTGCTATATTACAGCAAGATACGCCAACACTAAAGTTAATCTTGCTGACTCATTATCGCGCTTACATGAAGTTAAACATTACTTCAAGGCCGTGGAAATTCTCCGCACGCATGCACTCCATCCATTACACAACTGGCATTATCGTTTTTCCGACGCTTCATATCCTTTGTTACTGCAGGGCCTCCATATCAGCAAAATCTCCAGGAACTGGAAGGTGAAATCTCAAAGTACAAACAAGCAGCGTATGCATACAATTCCAAACGCATCGCTTACTTCTGGTTTTGCCTCGACTTCGGTCTCCGCCCAGTGCCGTGCACTCAGCTTACAGTCTGCCGGTACACAGTTTTCCTCAAACATTCGAGTATCCCTGGCTATTTGAGTATCTTTCGGCTCCTCCGTACTGAGGCAGGCTACACCAACCCCCTGGAAAACAACTGGCTACGAAATGTTCTTCGACGAGGTATCATCCGGCCCCACGCGAAACCTCCCGCGCAAAATCTGCCCATCACACTGTGCATACTTCAGGCAATCTACGCCAAGCTCGATCTTTCCATACCATTCAATGCTACATTTTGGTGCGCCTGCCTCTTCGCATTCTTCACATTTGCCAGGAAATCGACGCTGCTTCTCCAAACACAAACCTTGCCGGACTCCAACAAATACCTACTCTCCTCTTTGTCAAATTCGCGCCCTCATAAACATGCTACAACTCTCCCCTACACACCAAGCCAACGACCATCTATTCTACTATATGCCGTCGAAAGCTGCTGCAACCACCCCGTGGTCCTCACGCGCGCGAAATTCACTAGAAACACTCAAACTCATTCTTACTGACTGCGGCTTTAAGCCGGCCGACTACTCCGGTCACTCATTCCGCCGAGGCGGAGCCACGTTTGCCCTTAATTTGGGAATCCCCCCTTATTAATCAAGCTACAAGGCGATTGGAAATCCAATGCGTTCAAACGCTACACAGTTCTGTCCCATGAAACAAAGTGCAAAGTCACAAAATCCATGGCCCTCGCATTATGTACTCAGGAGGAGGGCTAGCGCCCACCACCGGTGTTGGGGGAATCTTGGCGGACTTTGGCTTGCAGCCTGTCAACTGTATTAAAGTAGTTGACCTTGATCCCCCAACAATGTGTGTTTGTCTCTTATTATTATTATTATTATTATTATTATTATTATTATTATTATTACTTTGTTATTGTTGTTGTTGTTTAGTGCTAAAGTAGCCAACAGTTAAGTGTGAATAATACTTGTGCCTTTGTAATTTAAATGGGGCGGGTTCGAGGCTGTGTTAGAAATCGTGGAAACGAGGCTAGCCTTGAATATCCATTGTTGGCTTTGACCCTCGAGCGTTCCCCACCCTCCTACCCAAACCTTAAACGAGCGTACAAAATTTTCCTTCTTCTTCCACTACACTACCCGATCATACTTCTACCTTGCTCTGTAATTCGTCCGACCCGAGTGGCGGACTTAGGCTCGCAGCCTGTCAACTTGTATTAAAGTAGCTGACCGTGATCCCCAACACTGTGTGTCTGTCTCTTATTAGTATTATTATTACTTTGTTATTGTTGTTGTTTAGTGCTAGAGTAACCAACAGATAATGTTATAAAAAAGTCCATTAGTATCTCATGAGCATTTTGTAAGGTTGACCAGAAAATAATTATTATGGTGGGATGAAGAAAGAGAATGTATCAAGGACAGTGAATTTATTAAATAAATTTATTCAATCCACCATTCAACAGGCGAACGCCAAATTACAGGATGAGGTACCCGTAACCAACATACTCTGGGAAGTCTGTGCAGGGAGCTGTGGTTATGTAGGGTTAATGTTGATGAAAAGGCAATGACTGTCGTCCCAGATAGTGAAAGTTCCATAGAAGCTACGACCATACAAGACTATTGAAGTTCAACATTTTCTCCTTCCATTATTTTATATCTATATTATAAAGGAATATATAATGCCACACTATGGTATTGACACCACACTAAAACAGTATGGTTGCAGATGAGACGAAAGCAGAAAAACTCATCATGTTCTCACTCACAACCAAAGTCAGGCACAACCAGAGGAAACTCTTGACATGTGATGTTGAAAATTAGAGGATTGCATTGTCCTAGTGCTACATATTTTTGACTCGGTCTTTGACCTCGAAATCACAGGTCATAAAAATTACTTACAGAATGTAGCAAAAGACAACATTGTAAATCAATATGTACTCAAATGTCAGGGATATCCACACTTCAATCTCAGCCATGACAATGTAATTGAATGCTACCAGATCGTTTCATGCACAAGAAGGATACAATTATATGACTTTATGTTGCCTTCAGCAAGAAAACCTATGCACGCCAGGAAGTTATGATGTTGATGGCCAGAATGCGTATGACAGTCTTCTCTTTCAGGTATAGGGAAGGAAGTGTGCCACCTGCTTAACTCATCCTCTGGTAACCGGTCATTGAGCAGTCTATCCAATTGTACTAAGAATGTCACAATTGGTGGGATTTCAAATTTATTCCAGTAGAATAATTACCCTAGAGCAAAGATCAGATAGAATATGAAACCATGACGGATGAGGCTTTCGTGAGATCTCGTGAGGTCTAACTACATTAATTGTTGAATCTTCTTGCATGAGCATGTTCGGCAATTCCTAATCATTCGATTCGAAAAGTCAGTTTATCACGAGAATATTAATAATATTTATATCCCTTGCCAATGCCAAAGTATGGGAAAATTATTGATTCTGTTCGCAAAGGATTAACAGTAGGATCATCTCAAAAGTGATCTTTATGCGACCCTAGTATGAAAAAATAAGACGGCACAAAAAAAATGTTTGCTTAGAAAATTGAGTTTCACCACTTTTAGAAAAAAACCACATCCTTTATAGAAGGAAAAGGCACTTATTAAATATACTGAGAAGAGTATGTTATTTTTAGGAATAGATTTTGCCTGTTCTGTGACTTTGTAAGCTTAAGAATATCAACTTGTATGGTGTCATAAATGTGACATAAATAGTAAGGACTGGGTACAATTGGCAATATAGATATACAAGCAAAACAGAATGATGTAAGACCATGATCTATGAATGTATGCTCATGTTTGTTCCGTCCGTTGATATGGTCACTTTAAAAAAAAGCACATTAAAAGCACGCTCTTCTCAATATAAGGTTTATAATGTGTCAATACATAATAAAAGTTGTATATGTATTAAGTCACTATTAATTATGATTTTTAATGGTCAAAGTATTTGCGGAAACAGACTACATGTTCTGGCTGCTTTGGGGGCCATACCTTCAAAAGTTTAAATATGTCATTTTCATCTGTCGAACTTTCAAAAGAATATGGTAAATAGGGACCCTGATGTATTTGTATGTAAATACACTGACTGTGAAGTGACTGATACTATAGGCAATATTTTTAAATTTGTACATAAAGAGTTCAAAGTCATGACTCTTGTTGTAATGATGATTTTGATGTTTAGATGACTGTGCCCTGTCGAAGGCCTGAAACTATGTAGTGATCGGCTGGTGAAATAAGGTTTCAGCACCTGACATGATCAGTTGGTCTTGATGCAGCAGTATGTCTACTTCGCGTAATGCCAATGCTTTAAAGCAAACCACTGTATTCTAATACCGAAAGTAAGTTCATTGTTCACAGTAGATAATGTTTTTTAAAAAGATATTTTTCTCCTTCATCATAGGTGTTGATTGCCCCGATGGCCACGTGCACAGCAGCTATCTAATGGCCTCAGCTACCCAGTGGACTTTGAACCAGGACGGTGACTCATGACACCAGTCTTGACAGCTTCTATCAAACAATGTTTTTTCACCTTAAATAAAAATATTCATGACTTTCAATTTATTTTGGAATTATTTTTGTTGCTCTGTTACTTTATCGCTTGCAAGTCTTGATTATTTGTAAAAATATTGACGCTTTGACCATGACGTTTGACAACGCACTCACAAGCATTGTGGTATTGCAATGGCAGCGTTGGTGTGGTCATGGAAAGGATCGTTAGCACACTGCATAAGTTAATTATGTTTTTTTCAGAATGTAGAAGATAATAAACATGTTGATCAAAGCAGAAATACAGGGTTCTCAGATTAGTACATAACACGGGGAATAGAAGGGACTACTTGTGTGAA
Organism: Ptychodera flava; assembly: GCF_041260155.1. Taxonomy (NCBI): domain Eukaryota; kingdom Metazoa; phylum Hemichordata; class Enteropneusta; family Ptychoderidae; genus Ptychodera; species Ptychodera flava. The sequence continues at coordinate 18,911,466 of NC_091939.1, read as the reverse complement.
AAATGTGACTCTTACGGAGTAAGGTAGTTGTTGGACCTACCCCTTCTTACCTAGATTGATAAACAAGCATTGGCATGCGTGTGCAAAATGGTGGTCAAGGATAAATATGGTACAACTGCTACATATGTGTCATTTACGCTAGACACGTTATAAAAAACATCAGTGTATAATCTCAACCTACAAAATTAAAATGCTGTGTCCATGTTCTGTTCGTGTAGAATATCGAAACGCAATAAAGATTGCCCATATCAGCTATTGCTGTATGTTTTCTTTGCTCTATTTATTCTCTTTGGTCTTTCAACATATTTCCCTGTCTTATAATCCCACAAACATAGAAAAGGATGCGATGTATAATACCATACCTGGAGTAATTTCTTTCGCAAGTTTTTCCTTCAAAGACCGCCAGAGTTTCTGTTTTTCTTCTTCCCAGTCCTTTCCACTATCTTTAAAACGAAACTTATAGTCTGAATCTTTTTTGCCATCCATCCTGTGAGCTATTATTTAAAACCTGAAAGAGGCAATAGGTGTAATGGAAAACCGCATAAACATGTAAGCAACGTTATGTAAGAGTCCTTCCCATAATAATACTTATATTACAAACATCATGATCTCAAGGCATATTTCTCAAAAGGCGCCCTTCTCAATCCCAGGTTCTCGCATTAGCGAACGTGTCAACAGCCCATTAACAGTTTGTCATTCTTTTGTTTTCCAATGAATATTTTGTCAAGTAAATAATATTTATATACGATAAATCTGATAATTGAGTGGGGCTTTAACAAGCCAGTGTTTACGAAATTTGGCAGGCAATACACTACAGTAAGTAATTGTTTGTTGAAGTGAGATTATTCCACTTTTAAGAAAAACTACTTCGAATGAACAAGGTTAGATTGCATTAGGGTTCTCATACGTGCATACGTACAGACAATTTTAAAACATGCTTTTCTTTTGAAGGTTGCTCGATGGATATCAAGAATGTAAGTGACAGGAAGCTGGAAAGTAAATTGCGTATTTCTGATCATAATCTTCAAATAGATATGGTGATAAGATCAGTCCTGAAATTCTATTTGATGAGACATTTTGTAACTTTTGTAAGTCTGGTACATGATGAAGTTCATTATATCATTGAGTGTGGTAAATATGTTACGTGTGGGTATGCTCTTTTCTCAACTATGAAGTAACGTTTAGGAATTTTGAAAGTCTGTATACATTATGACCTTTGAAGAAAATATGCCTGTTCAATCAAGTTTATTAGTACTACAAAATCATCCACGTAGTAGTAGTAGTAGTAGTAGTTACCTTCATTCACTCATTCTTCTTCTTCTTCTTCTTCTTCTTCTTCTTCTTCTTCCGCCACGACGTTTAAATTTGAAAAGGGTAGCATTATAAATTCTTGATTATGTCAAATTTTCACAGGAACAATAAACGTCAAGATACAGTTTGGAGAGATCTGCTTTCACTTTCGGAAAATATCAAACCTTTTTTCACTTCTTGTTATCTCAGTCCAATTCCCAAAAAAGAAGGAGATCTTCAATGGCGTCTTCTCCACGGTGCGTACGCAACTGGCTCGTTTATGTTCCATTCTGGCTATAGCTCATCCTCTGATTGTATTTTCTGTAGTGCCAAAGATGACCTTTTACACATATTTTTAGAATGCCCTCGTCTTTCTCCCTTGTTTATTCTCCTTCGTAAACTCTGTCACCTTTTTCTTGGTCAGGAATGCAAGATTTTATTCTGGTGGTTTGTTTTAGGCCCACCCTTTGATAAATCATACATGGACAAGAATACTTTTGCGCTTTTAAATTTCCTTTTTACGACAGCTAAAATTGCAATTCATGTAACAAGACGAAATGCAATTAATGGTCATGATCCTTCAATCAGTAATATGCTTGTTTCTGTTTTTAAAAGGCGAGTTTGTGCTCGCATTTTAGAAGAATATAATTACTTCACGCTCAATTCAAACATAAGTGCTTTCAAAAACATTTGGTGTATTAATAACGTCATTGCTTCTGTAGACATTGATGGAACTTTTACTATTGATTCAATTTTGTTGTAAAGAAAATGCTTTCACCTCTAAGCACACTTTCCCTTTTGCCAAATCCTTTCTCGTCCTGGGCACCGTACTCCTCACGGAATGGAAGGGGGTGGTCAGTTGGGAGGATTCTTCGTAAGCATGTACATGCCAACGAAAAGTTTTCTCAATATACCCCTTCTCATTGGCGGTTAGGTGGCTTTTTTCTTCAAGATGTAAGGTGTTCCTGTTTTTTTTTCCTCGCAAATTTCTGTCACTTTTTCTTGTTTCGGATGTTTGTTTCGCTTTCTCCTATTCAGTGGAGATTTTTCATGCACCTCGCATCTTGCCTTTTGTCATTAACAAAATTGTGCTTTTTTCAGATTTAATTGGTTTCCTTCCCCATGTTGCAAGTGATATAGCTACCTGTTTGCCTTTTCACCAGTTCTCTCCGTCTCGCTCCAGCATCAGTATCATAGCCATTTTGCAGTTTTTGCTGATTTTTTTACAGTCCAATTTTGTTTAGTATTTTCAGTAATTGACCATCATTTGCCATAAAGCATTTGTCAGATTTCATTTTTGCTTTTTGTCTCAAAATTTGAATTGTTTTGATATGTACTTGTCTGTACAGGAGGCTATTTTTTAGTAATAAACGTTTATTTGAAAATCAAAAATCTTCTTCTTCTTCTTCTTCTTCTTCTTCCGCCATATTGGATAGACGTACAGAAGAAGGGCTCCTACTTGTTTTGTTTTTCTACCTGTGAGAAGTGCCATCCTTCGTCAATTGTCATCAGTTTATGTTGTGAGTAGTGTTAAGTTCTTTTGGGTCTTGTCTCCGGTCCGGTTTCATCTTCGATTAGGTGGATTTCCTTCGATTTTATTTTTTGTCATTTGTTAACCCGTGGTCGGCAATATGGCCGCCCGGGAGACAAGCCATTTCGGAATCTGACACGCAAGCATGCTGTCAGGTGTACTAATATTGAAGGTGTCCCTGTTGAAAGCTATGTTGAAGAGATTGCAAAGAAAGTCGGAAGTGAAAATGTTATTGCTGCATCTAGAATGAATAAGTCCGTGGTTGTGTTCTTAGCAACACTCGGTAATGTTGAAAGTATTGTTGAGTCCAAGTTTGCTTTGTTTGATGAATTAGTTGATGTGGAACACATGGTGAAACCGGCCTCAAAATTAATTCTGTCAAATGTTCCTCCGTTCATTCCTGATGAAGTTTTGGAGGAACATTTATGGAAACTTGGTAGAGTTGTTGGTCACCTAAGAGCAATCCCTCTTGGTTGTAAAAATGCTTCGCTGAAGCATGTGAAGTCGTTTAGACGACAAGTTCATGTTTTGTTACACAATGAGAACATCAGTGGTGTAATTCAAATCAAATATGATGATCGTTTTTATTCCGTTTACGTTTCTATTGATGAACTGCGTTGTTTTCATTGTGGACTAAAAGGTCATATCCGTAAACGTTGTCCAAACTATAGATCTTCAGAAAACAACGATAATGACACTGAAAATGTTCAAAAAGACAATAATGGTGTGGATGAAAACTCAGGTTTAATGGATGTTGTCGAAAGTGAAGCAAATGCAAATGAAGGTGTCAATCAGCATATCAATACTACAGAAATTAACACCTCAACTTCAAGTAACGCCTCAACGTCAACTCGCTTTGTCGAAAACAATGAGGCACAATCAGAGTCCGCCCACAAAGTCACATCTGTTGATGAAAATTCTGTTGATCAAAGACCTCTCACCAGTAAAAACAGTCAACCCACTGACGCTCAAAAGAAAGACAAAAATGTTAACGTCCATGCCGATGAAGACAGGGTACGAACCCTGCTTCGCCTTCGTATTCTCCGCTCCCCTCCCCTCTACTCCCGTTTTATCATTCGACCCCCCTTCTTCGTCATCATCTTCACTTATTGAGTCTCAATCACTTGAGTTTCCCGAGACTCCTTTTTCAGATATCAATGTTAATGAGTCTCAGGATTTGTTTATTTCTCAGTCACAGTCTCCAAGAAAAGCTTCTCAAAATCAGCTTATTTGGTCAGGAGTGAAAACATCAAACTCCTTTGATGTTCTCAGCAAATGTCTGATCATGACAATGAGTCTGTTGCGTCTGAAATGTCTGACTTATCAGAATTTCAAGAAAAGCTACAAATCAAGCCGTCTAATTTGCTTGAGTTTTTAGAAGACATTAAAGGCTCTAAAAATATGATAGAAAAATGTAAAGATTACTGCTCAGATTTTAAGGTTCTCATAAAATCATTTGCTAACTTACGCAGGTCAGATATTGTCACTAGTCAACAAAAAGTTCGTATCCATAAACTTGTGGCAAAGTTACAACAACATGTTAGACAATGTAAAAGCTTGGCTATTACGAAACATGGGAAGTAAAATCGTTCTTGTTTTTGCTTGTCTAGTGATGGCAAGTTTCATTTCTTGGAACGTAAATGGTTGCCGTGATTCTTTGAAACGGTATAACATTTTGTCTTCGTTGAAGTCCAATCATTTTGCTGATTTTTATTTTTTACAAGAAACCCATTCTACAGTGGCTAATCAGGCGCAGTGGCAAGTAGTTTGGCGCGCGCCTATTTATTTCTCACATGGTACTAGTAATTCTGCTGGGGTTGCAGTGCTGTTTCCACGAAACAAAAATATTGATGTTGTTTCTGTAAAAAGTGTCGTCCAGGGTCGTCTACTTCATTTGCATATTAAAATGGATGACACTTCCTTTCATTTGCTTAATATTTATGCTCCTTCAAGTGGAGATGATCGTTGTATTTTCTTTGAAAGTCTTCGTAAATTTCTCCTTGATTTTGATCTTGATAATGAAAATATTGTCATAGGGGGCGACTTTAATTGTACTCTTGTTCCTGATTTAGATAGGTCGTCTCATATTGAACCACATTTAAAGTCTTCGCAAGTTTTTTCTTCTCTTGTTCATCGCTGTAAGCTTCTGATGCCTGGCGTTCTTTTCATAAGCAGGCTCAAAATTTTACGTGGCAGAGAGGAGAGCAAAAAAGTCGCATTGATACTTTCTTCATCAACAAGAGGTTGACTTCGAAAATTAAATCTGTGTCTATTGACTCTCCTACTGATTTATCTGATCACTCTCTTGTTTCTCTTGTTTTAACTATGAATTCGAGTGTCAACAAAAATCCAGTTTGGTGTCTCAATACCAGTCTTCTTAACGATGAAAATTACTGTACTTTAATAAGGAATTCTGGGAAGGTTGGCGTAATGAGAAGGATAGGTTTTCTTCTCTTCAGTCTTGGTGGGATATAGGAAAACAAAAGATTAAAGAATTGAGTCAGCAGTACAGCGCTGAACGAGTTCATCACTTTAAACGTTCAAAACAAAAGCTTATTGAGGAAATTCGTACTTTGGAAACATTGATTCATACTCAGCCTTCTCTGGAAACAAGATATCATCAGCAAAAAGACCTTTTAGACAGTTTTCAGAAACTTGATACCAGAGGTGCAGTTATTCGTTCTCGTTTTCAACAGCTCAATGATTCTGATACTAATTCACAGTTTTTCTTTTCTCTTGAAAAATACAAAGGCTGTCGTAAATCAATTACTCATCTCCAACGTGAAGATCATACAATTACTGAAAATCAGAGAGAAATTCGTCAACTTACTCGCCAGTTTTTTAAAACCTATTTACTGCTGAGCCTGTTTCGCCCGAAGCACAAAATACTTTGTTTCATGATCTCCCTCAATTACCTGCTGACAAAGTTACGCAACTTGATGAACCCATTAGTCTTGATGAGTACACCTTTGCACTCAAGAACATTGCGAATGGTAAAACACCTGGTGTTGATGGCATTCCTTGTGAATTTTATAAAAAATTCTGGTCTCTATTGGGGAACGATTTTCACCAGGTTTTTCAAAGTCAATTTCCAATGGCCTTCTTCCAACGTCCTGTCGTAGAGCTGTTATCACACTCCTTCCGAAACAAGGTGATAACTCCCTTCTTAAGAACTGGAGACCTATCAGTTTGCTTTGCTCTGATTATAAAATTTTCACTAAAGCTTTATCGCTTCGCTTAAAGCAAGTTTTACAAGATATCATTCATGTAGATCAAAGTTATACTGTTCCAGGCAGACAGATTTTTGACAATATTCATTTAATTAGGGATTGCATTCATTTTCATAATGACATGGATCTTCCTCTTGGTATTCTTTCTTTAGATCAGGAAAAAGCTTTTGATCGTGTCAGTCATCATTATCTTTTTCAAACTCTGCATGCGTTCGGGTTTGGTGAAAATTTCATCAATTTTATTAAACTTCTGTATACTCAAACTGATAGTCTTGTTCGTGTTAACAGTTCCCTTACTGTTCCAGTTCAATTTTCCCGTGGTATCAGGCAAGGTTGCTCATTATCAGGGCAGCTGTATGCAATTGTTATTGAACCTCTTTTACACAGAATAAGACAAGATGACAGTATTCAAGGTGTTATGATTCCAAATTCAAGTGATCGTAAATGTAAACTTTCAGCTTATGCTGATGACGTTAATACTCTTGTAACTTGTGATACTGATTTTTTGAGGTTTAAATATTGGTTTTCTGTCTATGAACATGCCAGTAATGCAAAAATTAACTATCGTAAGTCCCAAGGTCTTTGGGTCGGCTCATGGCGTGGGCGTGCTGATCATCCGCTTGAAATTCTTTGGAATAGTATTGGTCTCAAAGTCCTTGGTACTTATTTGGGTAACAGTAACGAGTATTTTTCAAAAAACTGGAGTGAGTGTGTTACAAAGATTGACAATAAGTTATCTTGGTGGAATAGATATGCTCCTGCTATGTCATTCCAAGGCCGTGTTATCGTTATTAATCAACTTGCTGCAACTAAACTCTTTCACCGTTTAATTTGCCTCTGTCCTCCTGCTTTTATCATTGATGAAATTCAGCACAAATTTCTTGATTTCTTCTGGCAAGGAAAACATTGGTTGCCAAGTCGTACAATTTTTGCTCCATTGAAGTTAGGAGGGCAAAATCTCATCGATCTCTCTTCACGTGTGAAAGCTTTCAGATTAAATTATCTTCAAAGATACTTGTATTCAGGTCTGGATCATCCTTCATTTTTGTTTGCTGATTTTTATTTTCGGAATGTTGGTAATCTCAAGTACACCTTGTGCTGCGGCATTTTGTAATACTGACGTGTTTTGTAATAACTTACGCAAAATGTAATAAGGGGTATCAGCATTTTGTAATAACTGACGCATTTTGTAATAACGTCTGCAGTATTTTGTAATAAACCAGTCTACGCGTTTTGTAACAAGGGTATCAGCATTTTGTAATAAAAAATTGTCTACGCAAAATGTAACAAGGGTATCAGCATTTTGTAATAATTCGCACTTTGTAATAACTGTTAACGCATTTTGTAATAATTTTAAAAACTTTCCCCAGTTTTAAAGCATTAACAGATATTTTATTGACTTTGAAATGGTATTACAAAGAGTGTGTTTACTCGTTAAGTAAGTACAAAATTTGATCGCTCCCTGACTTCCATTTCAAATTAGACAGACTTAATTTTAGATAGCTGTCAATCAGTATTTGTTCCAACTGATCATCTGAGGCAGGTAACTACTAGATTTTGACTAGTTTATTATCATATATTTGAGAGAATCATTGGTATACACAGTCAGTTGATTTATTAAATATAGGATAACGACATTCTTTCTGATGTATTGCAGACAACAAGCAATCAACAGGTAGATACTCAGATAAAATAATTAAATAATAACACATGAGAGCGAGGGCAATATCACGATTTATTGCCTGCCAAGGGATGGTGGTCATGATCGAATACTGATGATGCCCGAGCCATAGGCAAGGGCATCATCAGTATTTCGATCATGACCACAAGCCCGAGGGCAGGCAAAAAATCGTAATATTGCCCTGGCTCTCATGTGTTATTATTTTTATTACACCTAACAAGCAAACATGCAAAGAAACAAAAACACAAAGACTTCTTCGAGTACAGTTCGCCTTCTGAGTCCAGACCTCAGCGTAAAATGTTGTCAGTGCCGAGTCTAGGGTTGCCACTAAAGTTTGCCGATCTCCTCGGTGGCGTATCCAAATTTGTTGCTTGCATAGTCGTTGAATACAGAAATTACATTCCTTGTTGCCATTTTCGTTCGTTTGCTGTTTACTTGCATCAAAATATCATCTAACTGTGCCGGTGACAGCTCTGCATGACGTTTCGCAGCCATAAGTTGCCGACTGCAAAGTACAACAAGCGAACGACAATTTGTTTTGCGCAGAAAGGATGCGCAGTAAGTAAATGACGTCATCCATGTAATATCAAATGCAGAGGGCATCATCAAGTTCGCAGAGGGCATCATCACGTTCTTTTACATGTCACGTGAGTCGTGTTTAACCAATGGCAGTGCACGCTGAATGAGTGAGGTGTAATAATTAAATAATAACACACGCCAGCAAGGGCAAGATCACTACTTGTTGCCCGCCCAAGGGATGGTGCTTATGACGGTAATATTGATGATGCCGTAGCCGAAGGCGAGAGTATCATCAATATTACCGTCATGAGCACCAGCCCGAGGGCAGGCAAAAAATCGTGATCTTGCCCGTGCTAGCGTGTGTTATTAATTTTATTACACCGAACAAACACTGTTGTTTTGAAACTTTGCTTAGAATGCAGTTAAGTGTCGATCGAGACTCGCCACAGTGAAGCGTTCTATTTGTTGCTCGATCGTAATGCTACATAAAGTTGAAGGTTAACCTAAATTAACATCTATGAAAACAAAGACAGTGTTGTTAAAGCTTTTCTCTTTAATCATTAATGTACTAAATGTCCTCTACATCAGGTCCACCTAATTTCTTGTACCTTTTCAAAACCCACTGCTTTACAGAAAATTCCAAGCAAATGTACACGATGATGTGGTACGCGCAGAAAGGACGCGCGGTATTCCAGAACGTGGTAGCGGGCTATATCACTGCACGCGACAGGGCTATATCAGCGCACGTGACAGGGCTATATCACCTTAGCCATGTTCTATCACTTTTTGTTCTATATCACGTGAGTAAAGCTCAGCCAATCACAGTACCTGAATAATACGCGAGGTGTAATAAAATATAATAACATAAATAAATTATTATACATCTGCCTTCGCAAATAATAGAATCGAGCTTCTGTAAAAACGGGCACGTAACGGACATGCAATAACCCCTTTATATTTGATGATAAACAGTGCGTCATTGATGCTCCATATTGAAACTCCGTACTTTACTTTATATAACTTCTGGTTAAAGAAACAGAAGTAAATGTATTACGATTGTTGAGAGGTGAAAAATATTATGAGGTAATAACGAAAGTTCACCAAGACTGCACTGTACAAATATGGCACGACATTGCTGCTCGGTTCGTACATCGAATGTTCGATGAGCGCGCGATGTAAACAAAGATGGCGCTTACCCAGTTGAGAGGGCGATGCAGAATATGCCTCTAAAGTGTATGGAATAATGCATCGGAAACGACGGGTGCATATATTCTTGATAAAAAAGGAGATGTACGATAATAATTTCTAAGAAAAAAACCGCAAAGTAAGCACTCAGACATTTGTGCAACGCATCGCCCGACGCGCTAAACGCGCGCTAATGACTACATGTATGTGTCTTTATACACTCTTTGCGTTATTTTCGTAATAACCTTAACTATACTGAAGTAATCTAAAGTAAACAAAACTAAAACTAAACTAAACTAAACTAAACTAAACTAAAATAGTCAGAATAATCTGATGTTTTAGTGATTTGACTTGTTTAGCTACTAAAGCGGAAGTATATATGACCTGTTGAGTATGTATGTATGTATGTATGTATGTATGTCTGCATCTATGTGGGTAGGGAGGGAGGAAGGGAGGGAGGGAGGAAAGAGTTCCTGAGTATGCATATCTATATATCTATCTGTCTGTCTGTCTGTCTGTCTGTCTGTCTGTCTGTCTGTCTGTCTGTCTGTCTGTCTGTCAATCTTTCTATGGCTGTTATCATTTAATGATAATGGCAGATATTTGGCAGGTATAACCAGTAGGATAGCGAATCAAATGTAGCTTAATCATAGTATTGCAGGGCAGCTTATCCTAGGTCGTTGGCTAGACAAATTTTACCATTGGGCGATAGCGTGGATTCAAAGGAGGAACACAACGGGAAAGAAATAGATCTGAGAAAACAAAACCATGGCTCAGTAGATATGAATTGTCACCTTTTACATACAAGGAAAAGTGGCTGGTCTGTCGATAGAGCTTTATTTTGTCCTTGTCTATGGGATGATTAAAATAAATTATCATTCAGTATTTTAATTGACTGCTTCACGTCAGTGTTTATTTCAGTATATTTTGATAAATATCAGCTGTCAGCATTGACATATTAACGTGCCCCTCCCATCTTATTACCGTAAATTATCGACAATCAACTTTAGAGAAACACATATCATACATGTAGAAGTTGCTTAGACTATTGCAACCTTTTGTACGTTTATTTTCCACTTTAACCCTTTGCACCCCATACCAAGGCCCTGGGGTGGAGTTGACATTTGGAAGTACCATCTAGCATGACGTCTGACTTCTTAAATTAACAAAGACTGTCCCCATACCATTATAATTTTGGAATCATCATACAATACTTTGTTCCAAAAGTATGCAAATTATGGTTACATGACCTCATTAAGTATTCAAAATGGCGGCCAATACATAAATATTGTATTTTTTCAACATATTTCTTTATTTTCATAGGAATTCCTCATTAATTCATCATTTTTCATCACCAACCCTGTTTTCTATCACGTCAGCATGGACTGCAATGAAATTGTGACAAAAATTTTGAAAAAACACGGATATTTTGTATCATTTTGACCTGCTAAGTGTAATGTAAACAAAGGCTCTGTATAAGTGTTAGGTCAGTCAAAGCATAATGTAACATAACATCCAGCGCCTAATATTATGAAATATTTCCCACAGTAAATATGTATATTTTGAATGACAATAACACACTTGTCCCAAAATATGCTAATACTGGTCATGTGACCTAATTAGGTATTCAAAATGGCCGCCAACAATATAAATGTATCATCATTTTGACATGTTTTCCAATTTTCCAGTAAAAGATAATCGATATTTTATCACATCCCAATGCATAATCACATTTTAGAGTCCCATTACCATGGACTTTGATGTAAACTTTATACATTATGATAAACCTTACACAGATTTTCTTGTCTTCACTCATAAGTCAAGAATTACACACAGCGCCCTTGAATAGGGGTCAGACAGGTCAAGGTATCCTATTTTATATCATCTGACTATTGAATTTATCAAACTTTGTCCTCAATTACAAGATATTTTTGGAATTCTAGTATTACGATTGCCCCAAAAATATGCAAATACTGGTCACATGACCTCATTAAATATTCAAAATGGCAACCAGTATTCTAAATTTACAATGATTTTCACCTATTGCTTCTCTTTCTGACGACATTCTGAAGAATTTATCACTTCCCATTTCTCAATTATGTCTAAATGTATATTAGATTCTGTTGTCTACAACTGATGGTTTCAGCAAAATGTTTGTAACATCATTTTTATGAACCTAATAAAAGCTTCGTTCAAATCACAGTGTACACTAACAGTACAATCATTTTGCAAAACTCAGAATTTGATTCTTCGAGTTTTGCATACTTCATCCAATATACATGCAAAAACATAAGAATACACAATTTTATTGTCACCAAAAACAATATTTATTGTTTCTCTTTAGTAAAAAAAGTAAAAATAATGTAGCAACGCCCTAATAATCAGACTGAAACCCTCAAAATGTCACAAGGGAACCATTTCCGGATAAGGTGGGTTTTGTGGCATGTACATCATTAGTATAATAAAATTAGGTCTTAGAACACAACACAGTCAATGTTGATGATGTCGCTGTCTTTTATCATATTCTGAGCTCTGCATGTCATCTCCTAGCCTTCCTCTTTCCATCCACCAACAGTAACATTGAAGAGAAAAAAATGCAGAAAGGTCTGCAGTGTATTGTCTTTTCAAAGTACAGTACTGTATGTAAAATCTACTAAAACTTTCTCGGTTTGTTTTCTCGATTATAAATCGCATACAATAAATCTCATTCTGTCTTCAATTGCATTTTGACTGTCAACTCAGACCCCCTTATATGGCGTTATTATGATAACCTAGCCTTGGTAGTGAGATATAATATCGACATCATTATATGCTATTACATTTTTACGTATTCAGAAACCACAAAGCATTTTGAAATACATACAATGTCAGCGGATGTTTATATTATTACAAAATGCGTTGACTAATGTTACAAAACGCGATTTATTACAAAACGCTGATACCCTTGTTACAAATCGCGTAAACAATATTTTATTACAAAATGCTGATACCCTTATTACAAAATGCGTAGACCATTTTATTACAAAATGCTGATACCCTTATTACATTTTGCGTAAGTTATTACAAAACGCGTCGTATTACAAAATGCCGCAGTACACACCTCTCAACTTTTTACAGTGAATTATCAGTCTGTTCCAGATTATCTTCCTAATTTTTATCTTGAACTTTTGAGAGTCTGGAAGTCATGTATTTTCCTGAGAAAAGGTGGACCCCTTTCAATCAAAGATATCTTCCATGAAGCCCTTTTTTTCAACGATTGTGTTAGTTTTACAAACCCTCTTGATAGTACTCTTGTTAATCACTTTATCAATGCTGGCATTACAAAAGTTGGAGATCTTTTTGACCCTTTCCAAAAATCTTGGCGCTCCCCAAGCCATTTTAAAAACATTGTTTCTATTCATTCGGATAGAATTTTAACAAATACTGTCAAGACGTTGGTCGACTCTATTCCCGGTGATTGGAAAAACAAAATCCAAAGTTATTTTGAAGAGGAAGTTGATTTGGATGACGTTCATTCTTGTCATCGTCCTTCGTACTCTTTCGAACTTATTTGTAAAGGCACTGATGACCATATTATTTTGAATTGTCCCTTGTATAAATTTATAAATTCTTGATTATGTCAAATTTTCATAGGAACAATAAACGTCAAGATACAGTTTGGAGAGATCTGCTTTCACTTTCGGAAAATATCAAACCTTTTTCACTTCTTGTTATCTCAGTCCAATTCCCAAAAAGAAGGAGATCTTCAATGGCGTCTTCTCCACGGTGCGTACGCAACTGGCTCGTTTATGTTCCTTCTGGTATAGCTCATCCTCTGATTGTATTTTCTGTAGTGCCAAAGATGACCTTTTACACATATTTTTAGAATGCCCTCGTCTTTCTCCCTTGTTCATTCTCCTTCGTAAACTCTGTCACCTTTTTCTTGGTCAGGAATGCAAGATTTTATTCTGGTGGTTTGTTTTAGGCCCACCCTTTGATAAATCATACATGGACAAGAATACTTTTGCGCTTTTAAATTTCCTTTTTACGACAGCTAAAATTGCAATTCATGTAACAAGACGAAATGCAATTAATGGTCATGATCCTTCAATCAGTAATATGCTTGTTTCTGTTTTTAAAAGGCGAGTTTGTGCTCGCATTTTAGAAGAATATAATTACTTCACGCTCAATTCAAACATAAGTGCTTTCAAAAACATTTGGTGTATTAATAACGTCATTGCTTCTGTAGACATTGATGGAACTTTTACTATTGATTCAATTTTGTTGTAAAGAAAATGCTTTCACCTCTAAGCACACTTTCCCTTTTGCCAAATCCTTTCTCGTCCTGGGCACCGTACTCCTCACGGAATGGAAGGGGGTGGTCAGTTGGGAGGATTCTTCGTAAGCATGTACATGCCAACGAAAAGTTTTCTCAATATACCCCTTCTCATTGGCGGTTAGGTGGCTTTTTTCTGCAAGATGTAAGGTGTTCCTGTCCTATTTCCTCGCAAATTTCTGTCACTTTTTCTTGTTTCGGATGTTTGTTTCGCTTTCTCCTATTCAGTGGAGATTTTTCATGCACCTCGCATCTTGCCTTTTGTCATTAACAAAATTGTGCTTTTTTTCAGATTTAATTGGTTTCCTTCCCCATGTTGCAAGTGATATAGCTACCTGTTTGCCTTTTCACCAGTTCTCTCCGTCTCGCTCCAGCATCAGTATCATAGCCTTTTGCAGTTTTTGCTGATTTTTTACAGTCCAATTTTGTTTAGTATTTTCAGTAATTGACCATCATTTGCCATAAAGCATTTGTCAGATTTCATTTTTGCTTTTGTCTCAAATTTGAATTGTTTTGATATGTACTTGTCTGTACAGGAGGCTATTTTTTAGTAATAAACGTTTATTTGAAAAATCAAAAATCTTCTTCTTCTTCTTCTTCTTCTTCTTCTTCTTCTTCTTCTTCTTATTATTATTATTATTATATAATTTGGAAGGCCGTTTTTCAGAGAAATCCTGAACTCGCTTACATATACAGCCCCCGTTTCGCTTGGCAGCTAGTACTTTCTTTCCAACGATGATCTGCCCTAACAACATGCTTCGCTATCACATAGCTATATCTCTGGCTAGGCCATGTCGTTAAGCCACAATATACAAAGCATAATCACTTACCACGAAGCTGACCTTTCTACGTAGGGAACTGGAGGTCGTGAGAGAGTGTAAAGTCGACCGCAATATTTAACATGCCATTTAAATGTACCTAGTAATCAGTCTTTGTTAGCAATGCAAGTATCAAATGCACGGGACACTTGGTGCAAATTAACTTGTTCAGGCTGCAGAGTATGTACATTTCGACATTTTTTTTTCGAATTACATTTCCTACGTTATGCATTATTTTCACTAAGTGCACCCACTGACTGTATATTCAGGAAGCTTTAATTTCTACGTATACTGATGAATGTGTGACGTGTACAACGTATACCATAACGTGTGACGGAAATCATAGTTATTCATGTTATTTGGCAATGTGCCCATGCAAAATGTATTGTAATGTGCAAGTTAATTATTGGATACACGACGCCCCGTACACGCCAAGAAGGCTTGGTAACATTTAAAATACTGAGCAAAGTATATCGTAACCAAATATTATTAATGTATCCGTACAATGTCTTCACTGTGACAACAAAAATGGCGGACTTGGGCAAAGTCCAAGACAATAAATTTGGTTATGGTAATTGTAGTTACATCAACGACACTATAACACAACCCTGTTGTCGTTTTCACAAATGGTTTGCTCTGAAGAGCTACTTCTAAGTTTCATTAGCACAATGTGGATTCATCGGGTACAAAATTTTTGATCTTTTTCATGAGCACGAAAAATTAGGAGCTCACCTTTATGAATATGTCTTCTCTCCTGCTGGACCTGCGCTTGAATAGTTATCGCACGAAATGCGCCATCAACGGCGAAACAGTGGGCAGCTTTGTGTTGCGAGTCAGGTAAGAGGCAACTATGAGATGCGTTGTATAAAAAGTCTGTTGATCAGTTCCGTTCAGACCTGATCAAGTTTTAGCCTCATTAACAATAGCGTTCAAGGTGGGGCCATGGAAAATAAAGATGGAGCTACACATGCTGCTTCAGCCGCTGATGATGGTGATGGTTACAAAGATATGATGAAGGGGATGGTAAGGAAAATTAACCACAACGTCCTAGATTACTATAACGACGATTACCATCATTGTTTCGAAGCCGATAACCTATATCATGCCATGGCAACAACTCACAGCAGTTGCTAATTGGACATGCGCCGCCAATACTCTCCAAAAACTTTGAGAGATACATCAGTCACCCAACGAACTGATACGAATGACCTGATCAATGCTCAGACGCTTAATAAAAGGGCTTTCTATTTGACCTGAAGAGTCTAAGCGTCGATCCTTTACACATGCGGTGACAAACTACAGCATTATAAGACTGAGTGGGCGAAGCACGAAGGTATGGTTCCCCATCTTCTTGGTGAAATGTAACTCTAGGAGAACTACTAGATTCAATTTTGGATTTCTTTTATTCATCAGTTACAACAACGACCTTCATTTAACATTGCATAATGATTTATTACTTTTTTGAATAATATGAAAGGTTTTATACGAAGACCTACAATATTCAAGTTGATTATAGTCACTGTCGACTTTTATGCAAGATTGCCCAGCTCGATCAATAGAGCGGTCATCTCATTGACCTTTACTCCTCAATATCAATAAATACGTAATGTTGACATTTCTTTAAAATGATAATTTTATTGTTTTCAGCTTACTTTATGACTTTTGTTTTTATCAAAAGTAGTTTTCGTTGTTTGACTTCTTGAAAAATGCTGAAATATTGATTAACTGTGCACAATTATAGTCACTGTCGACTTTGGAAGCACTGGAAATTTTATGTAAGTATTCCACGCTTTCTTGATATCACAAAAGGGTAAAAATGACTATCCCTTCATATTGCATGGTGCAACAACGTGGATCAACCACATACATTGAGGGACTGCTGTGCAACTATATGGCAACGACTCTGAGTCACTGTGTCCATAGATAATACAGGAACTTCATAACAGCTACGCGGTAGGATTTGTTTTGACAATGTATTTTTTGCTTTTTGGAAAATGTCGTTTATTACAATGTAGTTCAACAGATTGTGTTTCTTTTTCCAGTTTCAACATACGTAGGTTCTGTTCAAGGAAAAGAGTATTAATTCGCCGCAAAAGCATGTTGTCCTCACCAAGAATGGTTTCATTGAAAGCATTTCTAGTCGTTCAAATCAGCAGTACGTAGCAGCACATCTTCCGAATTTTACATTCCATTTAACTAAATGCTTCTTTTGTCTCTGTCGATGTCATGTATTTTACTTCTTGTGTCTTCAGGATATTGTTTTTGCATATTTTTTCACTAAATGCCGTGTCTGTATGAGGCCACCCTTCAGCAGACGCTGTTGACAATAAAATGATACAAATGTCTTAAAAGTAGTTCTTGCTACTTATCACCACCCGATGTTTACTGTGAAATGGGCAGGGATTTATGACTTTGATCACACGGACATATAATATCACTTGCCAGCAACCGTAATACCGGCGACCAGTCACGTAGGGAACTGAACCACGGTCTGTGACTGAACAGAATAATCGATCATCAAAGAGTTTGCGCAATTTTGAGTAACGAGTGTTTCAACCAGTTTCATCGTTATGAGAGAGTATTTATGTAGTGATACCTCACCATTAAACTAAGCGTTGAATATATATAGTTGAAATGATTTGTAATTTTCCGGAAAATAATGTTATCATGTGTTCATGCGCATGAACACAATCTATTTTGTGCTGCTTTACCTCCGAGTCTTAGCCCATTGGTGCAGCACATCACTTTCAAAGAGTTGATAGCGGATAAAAATTCCAAGACAGATGTTTCCTTGTACATTTGCAATGTGAATACTTTATTGTTTGATCTGACCTAATCCCATTAAAATTTATCACTCGAACCTTTCCATTAATCAATAGCGACCAAGGTCGGAAAGAGGGTTTCGTTGAAGTGTACGGTAGGTACGTGTCCTACAACCCTAATATAGACGGTATAGCTTGTTTCTTTTTGGATGAATTTATCGGAAATTAGGTCCTTAATGGAACGAGATCAGTCAAAATCAAGCTCTCCCACCTCGTTAACGACGCAATGTTACACCCTCCTGACATCGACAATTTAAACTCGGAGTTGCTAGCGAAGTTCCATTATAGGCGTCGGCCTCCGACCTTGCTCAGCCAACGTTATTAAGGAAAATCATTGTATGTGGAGTAGAGAATTGAAGCGGCAGCGAACAAGAGCTGTGAGCAACCTTGAAAACTCTAGCAGCTACCAACTTCGAGGGTAGTGTGTGGTAGAGTCATAGTAGACACGTGATGTGGTCAATTTTGATGTTTACATAAAATTTATCATTTACTCTTCCACTGTTTTTTATCTTCACAATATCACCCGCTACATTACTTCATTTCTTAAGTCGCCTGTTCTTCCTCGTGTGAAACGTGGTGACGTACCTTGCATTGTCTCTTTTATCTGAACATCAATGTCAAATCTGCTGGGTAGATCGTGGCAGATTTTGATTTTATTGTCTTAAGTGTGATATCGAGGCAACACTGACACGCTTACACATACGCCAAGCGATCATATACTCTAACGACGAAATGTTTAGAAATTGCAAGTACTTCGCACATACCAGGAACACGTCACATTACGTACGGACATTTCTCGCCTCTCCTGACTATTTTTGTACAAATCGTTCAATATTGAGGGTGCCTTTTCGAAAGCTGATAACGGCCACTATATCTAAGACTTTTACTAAGGATCTTGGATTTCAATGAGTTTCCTCTAAAGCTCTATTTGCCGTAACCGTTGATGTATTGGCCGGTATTTTGTCATGTTTGTTACATGCTGTTCTTGTTCCGCGCCCTGATGTCAACATGCCAACATGGATTGTACATGTCTTGTGTAGTGGAGGATATTATTGTTGTAAACTAAGATTTAGTCTAGAATTATATTCAACCGTGTACAACAAAATTTCGCACTGTGTACAATGCATTGTTTGCTAGGTCAATAATGTCCCTTTAAACAGGGATAAAATCTAAACTCCTTGGTATTTCCACATTTTCAGTAAAGTCTGCACGGATTTGAGCCGTAGGGTTGTGGTGCAAAGATTTGCGCACTACTATATCAAAACGACATCAAACACAAACTGTTTAATGAACGATAACCTTTTGTCCGACAGTTAAAATCAGTTATTATTACATTACGATGCACATGTTCTACTGAATCAATTTCATATACCTTTAAGTAAAAATATTCTGACAAGGCTTGACCATATATTGCTGACTTCCACTTATTTTACTCCTAAATTAAATTGAAATATTTAAATAATCTCGTTTTCTGGGAATTCACACAAATATTGTACGCGTGATGTTAAAGGCCCGTGTGCTTCTGTCACAGTCTAAAATTTCTTACATCGAACGATGGAATGATGGATAACGCGTACATTTGCACTTAGTAGCAAGCGACACGAACAGGATTTTAATTTTATAATGTTGGTTATTCTGTAATATCTCCCACGCCAGCATTTTGCACGTCAGCATCTTTAATTTAAGAAAGTGGCGTGATTGTACACAAGTAAAGGTGATGCTGTGTGATGTTTCAACGTGACAATCAAGGTTGCAATAAAAATACCGACAATCGACAATGAATATAAGTATGTAGAGTCAACAATTCATGAAGACCCAGCGATTCGTTGTATAGATGGTGTGTCATTAGAATACAATGTGTATTACCTTTAGAGTAAAGGTCGATTTCGTAAGAAAGCAAACTTGAATTGTAATAAATGAGAAATGAAATCCATTCAGGGAGAGACGATTATCAGAGAGCTTAAGTTGTAACTTGGGCTGGGTGCCCGTGCTGTAAATACAGCCATCAATCTCAATTCTACCGACGTGTTCGTCTTCAATTACACAAGTATTACGGTCCTGTGGTACCTCCGATATCTGGTAAGGACTGGACAACGTACGACTACTGTTCGCAACAGACAATTTGAGGCTATTCCCCAGTAAAACCCAGAGTGAAGGTGGGCAGAGTTGAGACACTTCAATGCCACACCATCACTGACTAAAGCACCTTCCTTTTCAGAATCGAAGTGATAATTTAGACCCGCCTACTTCTGCTTAAGTCCGTTTCGCTGAAACGGATTTGACATTGAACTGCCTTCTTTTAATAACCGATGCTCTCAAACTCTTCTTGAAGCCATCTTATACTTATACATTATACTCTGGTATTGTATCAAATTCCCTATACCTATTTTATTTATACCAGTGAAGAATATCTACAGTGTTTGTCAGAGGGATGTATCAGTACAGTTCTCAATTATCATTTATCGTTGGAAGTATTTTAACATATTTCCAACAATGTTCCTTGTCTCTAACTCGTCTTTTCCAGAGCAATTTTGTACTCAAGAGGATAAATGTGTTTGACTCGTAACAAATACTGAGCAGATGAATATTCATTTCCTATAATTCATCTTCATTGCATAAAATCGATTTGCTATAATTATGAGATGACTACTGGAGCAACACTTGTGACTCCAAAAAGCGCATCATTAAGGCCAGGTCTCACAACAAGAAAATAGACTCTTTGTAAAACTATGATCTCACTTTTACAAGTGTATATTCTCTTGACCCGAGCTACCAGTCTTGCACGACTACTTTGTATACTGTACATCGTAATATGATGTCCGTCAATCAGTACACCTATTTCGGACAGGGCGAATGCACAAAGTATATCATTGAAGAGCGAGCTGGAAGTGCGGTAAACGACTCTGATGCTTTATAGAAAACAGAAACATAATATTTTGGGGTTGAATACAACAAAATACGAAAAAGGTAGCTCCTTGTATATTAAAACATTTCACCAAATCGTCGTTGAATCCATGCTGGGTTATTATTGATGCCATCATTAGTACCGCTAATATCACACCTACCACGGGCAATACCAACGAGCACGTACGGTCACAGAGGCTTAGAACGTTTGGGACAGACATTTCTAAAATAGGGTGAAATGCAGGCCTTAATGAACATAACATTTTATAGTCTCCGCTTGGGTTCAGTACAATCTATACAAAGTTTTTTAGGTGTTTACTTCTTAACAGGTGGAATAAAGCGATTGTCCTGATGGGCAGTGATGCCGGGCATCAGACACAGTTGCGTCGCGCAGCCCTCCGGTCGGCTGCTTCTGCCGTGCAGCCGGCGACATTTTAACATCCAATGAAACCTATGCAATTTTAATGATTAATTTTCCGTAAACCCTAATACTCTTAATTTTGAGTTGGGTTGACTGTAAAATGTTTCCACTTTTATGATCAAGGGATTACTATTCGAAAAATAAAGTACAAACCAATTTGTTGTTTAAAATAAACCGACTGGAGTTTCTTTGAAACGACTTTGCGACAGCGCGACCCTGTTTTCGCATCACAGTGCAGCTGTTCACCTTTGTTACACTGTACAGTTATATTTCAATACAATGGTCATACTCATGTTGATACCTTGAACGCGATAACATGGTTTTAGGGACTACACATGTTGATGAAGGGGTAACCAAAAATCCATATTTGAAGTTTAACTAGATTAAAACAATTGGACAATGTTAAAGTTTAGACGGAATGGTCAACGGTGAAAGAAATTTGCAAATATTTTCCGTTGGAATTTGAAAATTATCCAATCCGCCCATCAATTTTTTTTCACGTGGCCAGCAAACCCATGGCTCTCACCAATTACAACGTAAAAACTCCGCTCTGCAAGTTTACACCTCAGCGTCACACGGCCTAACTCTGCTCATCGACAACCCCAACAGCGATTCCCTCTGCAGGGTTTCGTTTTCGAGTCACCATTCAGCAAAACAGAAAACGCGATTGGAACTAATTTGGGATAATTGGATTTTCATATTTTTCAAATTTCTCAAAAGTGTTAGGTGCCGTATAGCTTAATGTTGCAATATTACAAATTACTCATAAAAACAAGTGCGTAATGTAAAAAAGCAGATGAGATTACATTAGTAGATTAAATCGGCATTACTTCACCATCTGATTATTCCAAATTAGTTCCAATCGTGTTAGAATAGAATTTCCCCGTCCACTGACGATTCAACTTGCCCGCTTGCTTGAAGATACAAAGAAAGATGTCTATCCAACAGGAAACCGTTTTTTTCACCAACAGCTTTGTTAGCCATCCCTGGACTCGGTTCATACAGTTGTCCAGCGTCTAAGATCATAAAATTACTAAATTGGAATTAAATTAGCTATTAACAAGATGATAAGGCAAGAGTGAAAATTCAACATTTCCTACATTGTCTGTATGTAATTACCACGATCGTAGTACAGAAAATCACAGAGAAACATTGACAGAGTCGCAACGCTTGCATGCCTTTTGTTCCATGGTCGTCTCGGTAGACTATTGGCTTTTCATATTAAAATGAGCTTCAAAGGTGTTAAACTTTTTGGAGGCTTTGTTTGTGGTTGATAATTACACGAGATTATGCGAAAAATACGACGAGATGGCATCGTACTGCCAGTCGCGTAGCAACCATAATTACTTTGTGAGCTCTCAGGCCAGAAACACTGCTTCACGCCAATCAAACATAACACGCCAGCAGTTTCATAAACATGTCCTTCCTTGACGCACGTGTAAAAGACGGTATGACTGACCGTAAACCATTGAGTAAAACCAGACAGTATCGATAAAAGACTTTCAAATTTGGTTCAAATACACTCATTATATATTCATAAAAATATGAGAGGAATTTTAAAACGGTAAAACTCACTTTCCTGAAGCTCAAATCACTCCCGTTTTCGCCAGCACGTCTATTCCGCTCAGCACTACATGACAACACAACACAAACTTTGCCGAACATACTTTCGCTTAACAATTGGCGAAAATCCGAGAGGCGAGAGCAACCTGAGGCGAGGCGAACATGGATGGGTACGTAACCGCTTCACGCCTTAAACAATACCCGTTGCGACTCTGTCCATGTTTTGTCTGTGAGAAAATCATGAGCCAAATGATGCTACATTGACATCACGGGGAACTGACGATATCTTTTTGCTGTCAAGCTGTAATAGGTTTAGGGTTGGCGAGTGACATCATTAGGGGCCACCCAAAGACTACAGGCTAACAGATTGATAAGGGTTTTCCCTTTTCTTGTCCTGACCATTTTCAGTTTACATGGTAAATTTTGGGAAGTTCAACTTGGTAATGGAAGAAGTGACACTTTAATACTAGTAAGTTGCTGAGCATATGTAAAAGCAATGGGACGGATGTTAAACGCCACCGCTGGTGTGCGTCGTTAAGTTGCCCTGGATACAGCGGAATGTGTTAAACTAGGTAAAACAGCCCCTTGTCCAAAATAAAGACATTTGTCTGCGCCGTCACGTTAATGTCTCAACTAGATCAATGTTTGTACATGTGAAACTGTCAAATCTATTTGGGTGTCGCGGTAAATGTTGGGTCAACGTTTACCACGTACATGTAAAACGCTAGGCAGGAGGATCCTTTTTATCGAACGTAAGGTATTTAGTACTGTCATTGACCGTTTTTTTCTGATCGATAAAGTTTAAAACATATATGGTAGGACTTGTTTAGATATTCTCTCAGGTTTTTATTTGCACGAGAGAGAGAGAGAGAGAGAGAGAGAGAGAGAGAGAGAGAGAGAGAGAGAGAGAGAGAGAGAGAACAATGAAGTGGCAGCGGTTTGTGTGACTTTGGATCATGCTTCTGATATGTTGACCGAGATTTGTGAAACAGCAGACAGAGTTTTTCAGTTGTTAGGTACACTATCATGGAAACACAAACACTTTATTGTGCGTTCTTGAAGGTTATCAAAGTGTGACCCAGTGTAAAGAGAAGTGTAAAAATAGCCCTGTGCTGTGGGTCAGTGATGTTGTTCCCATTATGTTGAAGTCGATCAAAATTGTACACTATTGAACAGTACACGCTTCCAAAAATTGGCACCAGCCCAATTCCATCACTTTGTGAATTTTTACATTTTCCGCTCGCAGTGGTTTGTGTACACTGTCGACTGAACACACTATTGTCTTGGAAAAGGACATTCTTTCAAAAGGGAATTATAGTCGAACCCTAAGGGGGATTTAAATTTGGTGAAATTCATAACAACTATTTCATTTATAATCAATCTATTTTCACGATTTTTTTATTTATAATAGTAGCACTCAACCACTTAAAACAAGTTCGGTCTTTCTCTGTCCCTCAATTTGTATATAAAACATTATATATATTTAGATGATCGAAAGCTTTTTTACTTCTGTAGGCCTAGAGTGAAATGTGAGAGTATACTTCGACCTTGACAGTGATAATTTCTCCAACTGCAAAAGTTATATCATGACCAGACATAATCTTTTGAGGAAACACTTTCAAATTGCAGATTCGAAGTCGAGCATAAGTTAATAAGGCGTTCCTAGTATTACGGTAGGACTTCGAGTATGTAAAAAGTTGTCAGATATTCGTGTTTACGTTCATGGGAGGAAGGCTTGATCTTTGGCTCACAGTAGCTCACACATGAAAACGGATAAGTGGCGGGTAGGTGGACGGACATGTGGCCACAAATATTTTTATCACTAGATACCTTGATAAACCTTGTCAAACGAAGAGGATTTACAAACGCACACATAGTTTTATCGTTTGATACTCTGATAAAACAGCAACAACTAAACGCACAAGTTGTTAATCAGGTTGCAGGGTAATATTGACTTCTACCCAAAATAAAAAGGTTCATTGAGTGTGTTTCTCAGTCGTTCGTCACATAATAGAGGTTTTGCACCAGTAAATTAAAAGCTTTCTGAATCTGTTGCTGTTGCTTGCTGGACGACGAAAGCATGCGGGACTGATTAGGACATGTTACAACGCGCTTGAGATTTCGGTACATGCGCACCGGCCGTGCCATTCTGCGATAAAACCACTGACATGACATAAATCAGCTGATAACGGAGTCAATTATAGGGTACAGTGGTAGAGTTAAGCAGATATTTTTCTGTAGAACAGTTACAACCACTTACTTGTGAGTCTGCATAAAGGTCAGGTTGTCGATTTATGGCAGTTTAGAAAAGACCAGCGAAACTTTGAGCAGTTGTCGGCAAGAGCGCCCTCAAAGGTTTCTTCACAAAAAATGATGTCCGCTGATTCGATGCAGGTTGGTCTTGAAGCTGTAGAGTTAAAGCCTATACCGTTACAAAAAATGCTGGTAATTTTGTTTCGTTACTACGCTGTTTGTGTTTCCAAGTGAAAATTTTCCATTTGTGCGCGTTTCATTGATGGACAATAGGGTAGTTTGGATTAAATTAAATTGAATTAGTTGAGCTCATTAGTTTTCCAGTAACTTGTCATGGTGGATTTCGAGCGTTTTAAAGCATCACTTCATAAGATTTTACACATTTATTGTACGGTTCAAAAACTTATGTCCTATATTTCACTCTCTTTCGTAATCGAAGATCAGAACAAAGTGTGCCAATCTAAGCTTTCACCTCAAGAGTTGACTTAGGACTAAAAGTACTCAAAAAATTAATACCGGATGATTCCATTAGTGTCATCATGGTATTCATTGAATGTCAGTGTCTTGAATTAATGAAACAAAGCAGAGCAAAGTCCATCATAGTTCTGGTGACTGGACTGTGCAAAAACCTTGCAGCAATACTGATATGTATTAACATTCATTTGTCAACATTAGCAGTGCAAATACAGTTCTTTGTGTCATGACATGGGATATTGTTCAAATATAATGACGTCGTTTTTACAGTAAATGAAGATTGCGCAGGACAGTAACACGAAATTCATTCTGAGAAGAGAAGAGAGGAGAGGCTACATCTGGCAGGTCAACATATGCAACGAACAGAGCTCCTTTTATGAATAAAACCATCAACCTGAATTCTACAGGCGTGTTCGTTGTCTTATACCACTGCATATTACGGGACGACGGTTGCCCGATTACTGTCGAGGCCTCAGAAGTATGACTGTACGCATCAAATAGGGTGGATCAAATCACCAGTAAAACAGCGGTGAATAATGTAAGAGTTGCAACAAGGTTTTTGACAGGGTTCTACTAGAGACCGTGGTCGCTATCTAAACCGACTAATGACTGACTAAAGACAAGTCACCATACAAGCTGTTAAAAGTGATGATCTGATTGAGTCGCGCTTTCTAAAAACACATGGGCACGTTCATTTTACACCTCTTGTCTCTATGTTCGCTTTCTCCAGAAAAATGTGCGACAGGACTGAGAGTTCAAAGTTCAATAAAACTCAGTTTGCAGAAGGCGAGAGATTTGTTTGGATTACGTTGGCACTGTTAAATGCTTGTAATGAGAATGTTAAAAGTGTCTAGACATTCGTTTTTTGTCAACTTCGGGGGTCGTCAATCACATACGTTGACGCACTAGAAACGTTAATATAATATTAATAATGTTTTATTCCTAAACATTTTTAAGAAAACAAGAATTCATACATCGATGGGAAAAGGAGTGCGGAAAAGTAGTTGTTCAGCAATTAATCGAGTTCGCCTCCACACACTTATATCAATACATCTTTTGAAAATTCTCGGCAAGCTGTCCTTCGCTAACATGCATACAAACTCAGCTATACAAACTATATGAATGAAAAATGGGAGTAAAAAAGTCCTGAAAAGTACATGGAAGTCTGGCATGAAGAGCATCATGAACAAAAACCGCAAGTTGTAACTTATGCTGTTTGCAAACATTTAGTATTCCAAGTTTCTTCAAATTTAAAGTGGTGCTGTGTGTGCTGACCATTTACTGAAAGTGATGGTGCAAATCAGCTTCTTTTGAATTACAAGGATTCCATTAACATACGCTGGATAGGTTTTACCCCATATCTCAAGACAGCTACGTAAGAGGGGGAAACAAAGACATTATTTAAAAATAGTGTCGATTGCGTTGTTATGTAACAATATGTTATTTTATAGCCAAATAAATTGTCTTTCCAATGGCAGCCCATGAGCCAGGCTATGGTAAAACGTAAGCTCAGCAGATGACTTACAAGACGACACATTTAACAAAAACATATACGAGTCGGTAATACTCTGACTTCACGGTACCCTTCAAAACATGCAAGTAACAGTCATTCAATCCCAATATTTTGTCTGTTAAAAGTCTAACTCATATTTTTTACATGTCCCTGTACCAAATAAAATATATCTTATACAAAGCATTGCCTTTGGTAAGTGTCTAGGAAAATAATTGGTAGAATTTTAGATTAGTTTTGACTGTAACTTGCGACATAAAACTGTGGGGTAAGGGGTAAGTTTTGGTCTCATTTCATGAAAACTATAGAAGATATTGCATATTGCAATATATCATTTTAAAGAAAAGTAAATTAACTTTCTAATGATACCACATATGCCTCTTTATGTTCAAAATAAGCTCAGCAGAAGACTTACAAGAAGACAGGTTTGACAAAAACGAATGTGATTCAGTAATACTGCGATTTTGCGGGACCCTTCAAAATATGACTGTTACAGCTACAGGATCCCAATATTTGTCTGTCAAAAGTTTATTCAGGTTTCTAACATGTACCTGTAGCAAATAACACAAAGTTAGTACACAGCATTGCCCTTTGTATTATGGCTAGGTAAATAATTGGTAGAATTTAGATTAGTTTTGACAGTAATTTGCGACATAAACTTTGGGGTATGGGGTAAATTATGGCCCTATTTCATGAAAAGTATAGAAGATATTGCATATTGCTATACACCATTTTCAAGAAGAATAAATCACCTTTCTAATGATACCCCATAAGACATGTCATGTTAAACAGTAAGCTCAGCAGATGACGTACATGAAGACAGGTTTGACAAAATCATTGTGGGTCACAAAATCGTGATTTTGCGGTACCCTTCAAAACATGACCTTAACAGCTATTGAGTCCCTATATTTTGTCTGTTAAAATCCTATTTCTTATTCTAGGGATCCCAAGGCTTCTGAAAAATACAGGTTTGTTATCCTGTGGGGTGGGGGGGGGAGGTGCACGTAGACGCCCCCTCTAGCCCACGGCCTAATAGATTGTTAGTAATGCTTGCTGTATAAGTAAGACAAGGAGGCAAAGACAATTTTCCAAATACGTCTTATCAAAATTACTTTATAAACAAATATTTAAAAAGTAAATTATAAAAATAGACAGTCATCAACAATCTATTTACTTTAAGGAGAAAATGGCTATATGACTATGTGTGCGCGTTTTAAAGTCTTCTTTTTAAGGCTGTGCATTAGTTCATTGCATAACAATAAAATGCCCATTCACGATATACCAATGTAGCAAAACTTGCAATTTTAGTGAGTAGAGACAACAATGCATTGTAAATACCCAATTTTGACATTTATTTTCTTCTTCAGCACATTGCAATTAGTAAATAACATCCATAAATCTGTTTGATTTGCTTCATTTGGAGAAAAGAATAGTTATCGTATTTTCTTCCGGTTAAAAATACTGAATTACCAGAAAAAATCGATTTAAAGTTATCCAATTCTATGACGTCATATTTTTTTACTTAAACCTTATGCATTTTAGAAAGACCAGTATCTAAGCTTTCTAAAACTATAAGGTATATGGCATTTCAAGCCAGTTTACTTCATCAAGGAAAGAATGTTGTACCCCTACCCCTAGGTTTTGCACACCCCATACAGATACACGCAATTCAAAATTGACTCCAGAGAAGTAGTGTATAGTTAAATATTTGATGTTAACACTTTTTTTCTTGTTTAATATGTCGGAATAAATAATTTAAACACCAAAAGTTGTGAAATTTTGCTTAATAAAAAGTAAATCCCAATTGTTACATGGTATTTGGGTAAAAAATTTCAAATTGTCAAAAAAATTCATTTTAAAATCGTCCTATTCTATGTACACAAATTAATTTTGCTAAAATTGGTATTCCTCAGAAAGAACAGTATCTGAGCTTTCAAAAAATGTAAGGGTTGTGCTATTTCATGCTAGTTTTCTCAGTTTAGGGGAGGATATAGTACCCCTACCCCTACCCATTTTTCGCCATTTTTTGCGGTACATACAAATCAAAAACCAGTGCAGACAGGTAGTGCATCCCAAAATATCCATGTTAACATCTTTCTTTCTAGTTCAGCAGATCCCAAAGAACAAAAAAATATCCATGTAGTAGGTTTATGGGGGTGCACGGTGGGCCCCTCCAGCCCACGGACGTTTGCAAAATACACCTGATCCAGCTAATTTGCTAATTTTCCTCGAATCTCCTCAATGTGCTGTTTCAAGAGAGACTACTCACGATAATTTCACCTACAAAAGAAGTACGATCCACTTTGTGGATTTCTTTCTTCTTCAAGTGAAGTGAACCATTACACTCTAGTTTTTTTTTCCTACAGCTTTTCATGATCAAGTAATTTGTTTTTCTAGAATTGATGGTCAGTTCAAGATGGCATCGCACCAGTTGCTCACATCTTTAACATTTTCATCGAAAGTTTATAGGTTAACGTAGTTAGCGGAGCTGTTTGTGAACGTTTGGAATAAATTCTAATCATCTGCGTATAGTCGAAAGTCAAAGGCGTCTGACGAGACAGTGATATCGTTTATGTAGATAAGAAGAGGAACTCCACAAGAGATCATATTTGCACTGGAATGGACAACATTGACACCAATAAACTGACGTCGTGGCGATAAATATTTTTGAATCCAGCGTACAGGTAAACCCCTAACGCCGTAATATTCTAATTGTGCACGTAAAACATCATGATTGATTTTGTCAAATGTTTCAGAGAAATCTATGAAAATACCTAAAGTGGAATTTCATTGACAATTTCATGAAGCAAAAAGACTGATTAGTGATAACTTTTTGCTAAAAATACTGCTTGCGAAACCAGTATTGTACATAAAGCACATTACATAAAGTACAGTACATAAAGTAGGTTGCGATTATGAAGACCAAAATCTGTTTATTAACAATATGCTCGAATATTTTGCTTTATACGATTAAAATAGAAATAAGTCTGGAGTTTAAAATGTTATCTGCATTTGCCTTTTATGAATTGGTAGAACTCTGGCAATTTTTAGGTCGTCCGGGAACATCCTTTTGAAAAAGAAAAATTTATGATGTAATAATGTGATTTAGATGTTTCTTTTACAGCGTACTTAACAAGTTTAACACTTATATAATCTTGGCCAGTTGCTTTCCCAATATCATGTGACATTATGATGTCGTAAACTTCAATCTCAGTTACAGGAAGTAGCAAACAGAACTTTAGTTTGGGTATTCAGATACGTTCTAAAATCTGTTACATGTTTACCAGGTGCATAAATTTTTGACGCCAAATTCTCACCTATATACAAAAACTGACTAAGAAGTTCAACAATAGCTTGCAACTCAGAATAGGTTTCTGTACAGGCATCAGATTCAACACGAATCTGATTTGGAATCTTCAGATTCTTGTGTTTTTGTTGGCTAAAAGATTGTTGATAACATTCCACATCTCATTGCTAGTATTACTCTTTGCCATTAGAAGCTTTGCAATAGATTTTACTCTTCTGTAAGATGTTTGTCAGAATATTCCTGTATTTCTTATACTGGATGTAAAATGATTCCTCAAACGCATCCTTGATTAATTTGCTATACATACTGTGTTTAGCCTCAGTTGAATCCATTAAAATTAATTGGCAACCAGACAGTCTTCAGCAAAATAATTTTTTCTCACTCACAGAGCTGATACAAAACGAAAACTTCGTTTTTCTCCCTCAGCTTGCACCAAAAATCATCCTAAAGTCAACGGAGAGTTACCTTGTATCTTCATGCAGACGATCACTTTGGATAGAAACAGAAAGTCGGTTGGTAATCAGTAGGAAACTATCAGAGTTTTAGAGACGAAACGAAAACTAGATACAGCGCCCTCAATAATTTTGGTGTCAACCCCGTCGCCTCAAAACGAAACTCCTTAATGCGAAATTGCAGGAAAACTGTACCGTTCAGTATGAAGAATACCAACACATGTTGTGAAAAATCTGCACATGAACATAGATATTAAACAAAATTTACGGTTAAACTTTGCACTTTTCAACATTCCATGTAGTCTTATTTCTTCCGTCAGAGTTCAAATCATGTTTGTTTTGTTTTCTGGTTGTCACTATGAACACAGAGAAAGTACTTTATTTGAGCCGTATAATCACATTTAGTTGATTTCCACACGTTTTAAACCTTACGCGAATTTTGTCCTGTTTCATTGTCATTTGCTCTCTTCTGTCGAGTTTCTGTCTTCCGTTCTGCTTTTATCTGTTGCATTTAAAATATCTCTTTGCTATTGTTTCACGGTCTGAATTTTTATTAACACTATTGGTACTAATTTGGGATAATTGGATAGTGAAGTAATGTCTGTTTAATCTGCAAATGTAAGCTCATCTGCTTTTCTTTTTAAGTTATACACTTGTCTATTTGACTTATTCTTAATATTGCAACATTCATCTTTAGGGTGCTTAACACTTTAGAGAAATTTAAAAAACATGAAGATCAAATTATCCCAAATTAGTTCCAATTGTGTTTATTTTAATTTTTATTGCAGGAGAATCATTATTGTGATTTTGACGCATGCAAAACGAGTCGGAGTTAGACCAGCTCCCCCTAAAGAGAGTGATTCTGCTTATAGAGCGTAGCTTTTATGATCGACGGCCCACAGTCAATCTGGCTTTGAATGATTCTCACAGTGTCTGTAAGATATTTCAATTAAATCATATGTTAATTGCAACACTAACTTTTATATCATAATGCATTTCATTGACAATATGTCGCTGGCCGAGGATCATATAGATAGATTTAATGCACAGCTTTATTTGTCAGCTCAAATCAGTTATGAACCGCTGGCGCAAATATGTATTTAATGATCCTGCCGCTGCCATGCGAATAAACTGTTGAAATGTTCCGACCATTTACCAGTTTTTGCAATTTTCAAGGATATGTTCTCCAATGAATCTGTTACTGGAAGGGTGTTTTCAGAAATTATAGAAATTTTATAGCGAATGACTTTAGATGTGATCTCTCTCAGCAATCTTGGGATAGTGTATATGATTGTTCAGATGTAAATGACGCATATAGCAATTTTCTTGCAATTTTTAGTAATTGTTGTAATAGGCATGCGCCATTAGTGGCACGATCATTGAAAAATGTAACCAAGCGTAAGCCCTGGATTACAAAATCAATCAAAAAGTCCATACATACAAAACATGTTTTATTTACTAAGGTGGTTAAATCAAATCATGAACCAACTATTGTTGTACAGTACAAACGATACAGAAATGTACTCACCTCTTTACTAAGGGCTGCAAAAAGAAACTACTATATGTCACTCTTTACGGAAAACTGTCAAAATTCAACAATGACCTGGAATGTAATTAACAAACTACTTCATAAGGGAAAGAAAGGGCAGTGTTTACCAGATCATCTCAAAATGACTGCAGGTGGCATACGATAAATGTACAGTACACCACAAGAGATTGTAAATGGCTTTAATAGTTATTTCACAAATGTCGGCTCCAACTTGGCTAGTAAGATTGCAACGCATCGTTCCTCTTTTGTAGAGTTTTTACCAGAACAGTCAAATCACTCTTTCTTTCTGCATCCGACAACGGAGCAGGAAGTGTACAACTTATTGATGAGTCTTGACTTGAAGAAGGCAACAGATTATGATAACCTGCCTGCGAACTCCTGGTTATTGCTGCGAAACAAATCGCAAAACCCCTTTGTCACATCTTTAATTTGTCTTTTCAAAATTGCTAGTTTACCGATGCACTGAAAATTGCCAAAGTCGCCCCAATTTATAAAAAGGGTTCAAAAGACGAACCTGGAAATTATCGTCCGATTTCTGTTTTACCCCTAGTAAGTAAAATTCTGGAGAAAATTGTAAATAAGCAGATTATGAAATTCTTTGATGGGCACAGCCTTTTTTTCAAACACCAATACGGCTTTCGTGAGAAACGAAGTGCCAAATTATCCCTCATCAATCTTGTGAATAATTTAATACAGCAAATTGATCAAGGAAATTCAACATGGGTGTTTTCATTGATTTTACGAAGGCATTTGATACGATTGATCACAATGTACTACTATCGAAACTCCAGCATTATGGTGTGAGGGGAAACCCACTTCTCTGGCTTACAGATTATTTGAACAATAGATCCCAATATGTGTGTACAAACGAATTTATGTCAGAAAAACTACCAGTGAATTGTGGTGTTCCTCAGGGATCTGTACTTGGACCGACTTTATTTTTAGTCTATATTAATGATTTACCAAATTCTTCTAAGTACTTTGACTTTCGACTATTTGCAGATGATTCAAACCTTTTTCATACTTTTCCAGCTGACATAATGAATGTAGATCTATCTACAGTTGATCACCATCTTAAGAATGTTACACGCTGGTGCGATGCTAATAAGTTGACAATAAATACTTCTAAAACAAGTTATGTAATTTTTCACAGTAAACGCAAATTGTTATCAACCACAGGGGTTTTGTCTGTCAGAAACATTGTAATTAATGAGGCCTCAGAGGCATCATTTGTCGGAGTGATAATTGATAAACATTTAACGTGGAAAGAACACATTGCCGAAATAAATAAATGCATAAGAAGAAAAGCAGGGATTTTATTCAAATTAAGAAATTATGTTCCAAGAAATGTACTTGTTTTATTATACAATGCTTTCATTTTACCAAATATAATGTACTGTCTTGAAGTCTAGGGTAATACATATTCATCATACTTGAATACTATCTATATCTCTAAAAAAATGTGTGTACGTGCGATAACGTTTTCTGGATTCCAAGAGCCTTCCTCACCCTTATTCCAGAACTTGGAAATTTTAGATGTTTATAAACTTCACAAACTTCTTGTTGGGATATTTATTTTTGACTTGTTGCATCATAATTTTCCTTTTCCTAAACAAGATTATTATGAAATGGCAGATCATTGTTATGACACTAGATTCAAACTTGGTGCGAATCTATCTTTACCTAAAATGCATACCTCTTTTGGTCAATTTGCAATTTCGTACATGGGTGCAAAGTTATGGAATAATTTACCCAATACTGTTAAATAGGTACATCACGATATCAGTTCATAAAATCATTAAAACAGTGGTTGTTACGAAATTAGTTGAGAAAGTTTATACTACTCACTTCACTGAGCGCCACATGGTGGAATATGTAATGTAAATATTTAAGAGAATGGGACCAGACTCGATTAGCATATAGTTAATTTTTCTGGATCCAATTTGCCTTTTGCCTATTTTCAGTTTTTGTAATAATGAACTTGTCAAGATTTGAAAAAAAGTAATAAAATGAATTGAATTGAATTGAATGAATTGAATATTGATAAAACAGCTTAAAATATATCAAGTATTTGTTGTTATGTTAAAAAGCATAAGCATAAAGTATTGAAAAATCAGAAAAACGAGAGAAAATCAGAACTAATATGTTTAGATCCAGTCTACTGAGTATAAGCTGAATCTATGACATTTTAGTTTTCAAAACTATATATCTAAAAATTACACTTGTTTCTGCCTACAAAAATGTGACATTTTAGTTTTCAAAACTATATATCTAAAAATTACACTTGTTTCTGCTTACAAAAATGTGCGTATTTCTCGTACCGGCGAACATATTTCCAGAATTCATTTTTAAAAAGTACAATCTGTTGGAAGTCGGGAATGATTGCCTATTGGGCATGTACATGTATATCATTGATGTCATTCTACCAAACACAAAGATCAAAATGTGGACACGATTTAACCCGGAAAGCCGTTCACTAAACCAAGTAATTATTATTGTACGCGCTGCATAATGGCAGCAACCATTTGAGGTAGCACAGAAAAAGTATGATAATGATAACCATGCGACTACAACGAAGAAGGATGTGGTCGATAACGTCAATATGAAGTAAGTCGTGCATGGATCGTTTTTTTTTGTTTTTTGTTTTTTGTTTTTTTTTTTTTTTTTTTTTATCATCAGTCCATCATCCAACGGGCTTTAGCCCAATTACAGGATGAGGTAAGCATAACTCTAACCCATAAACCCACTATCCCCCTAATGGAGCACTGAGGAGTAAAGTGCCTTGCTCAAGGGCACAACACCGTGCTAGAGTCGTGAACTCACCGTCCTCCGACAGTGAGTCCATTACTCTGGACCTACCGGGTCTTGAACTGGGTCTCGAACCCACCATCCTCTGATAGTGAGTCCGTCGCCCTAACCACTGGTCCACGGTGCCTCCACCTCCACGGTGCCTCCACCTTGAGGCATACAATCAGTATTTTGTTCCCTCCTGACTCATAACTGATGTGACTTGTGGTATGTTAATGAATTCAAAGAGATTGGCTAGTCTGCATAGGCTTTTTAAAATCGAAACAGCTGAATCAATATTAAAACAGCGGCAAACTTCGGAGGCTTGTACATATTTCAGTTAAATCATAAGTTAATTGCAACACTAACTTTTATATCATAATGCATTTCATTGACAATATGTTGCTGGCCGAGGATATAGATAGATTTAATGCACAGCTTTATTTGTCAGCTCAAATCAATTATGAACCGCTGGCGCAAATATGCATTTAATGATCCTGCCGCTGCCATGCGATAAAACTTGGCGCAAACGTACCTTTGCAAACTGCATCGCAAATAATGCTCTTCTTTCAGAAATATTGATAAAACAGCTTAAAATACAAAAAGTCAAGTATTTATTGTGATGTTAAAAAGCATAAGCATAAAGTATTGAAAAATCAGAAAAACGAGAGAAAATCAGAACTGAATATGTTTAGATCCAGTTTTCTGAGTATAAGCTGAGTCCATGACATTTTAGTTTTCAAAACTAGATATCTAAAAATTACACTTGTTTCTGCCTACAAAAATGTGCGTATTTCTCGTACCGACGAACATATTTCCAGAATTCATTTTTAAAAAGTACAATCTGTTGGAAGTCGGGAATGATTGTCTTTTTGGGCATGTACATGTATATCATTGATGTCATTCTACCAAACACAAAGATCGGTTATAGCAACAGACAGATTGAATAATGGTCAAAGTACAGGTCAGGGAGGAGTTGAGACGGACGGAAATATGAAAATCAAAGATAATTAGACATTGATAGAGATGTGATAACGATATTACAGTGGATACGATAACAAGGTGAAGAAAGATCATTAAAATACATTAAATTGGCTTTGAGAACCTTGCATTGTCCAATCTGGAATATAACGAAGACTGAATCATTCCTTGTCAGTATAGTTTGTACCTTGTTATTTTGTTGTACTCTGTTGTATTTTCTTGACGATGTAAATCAAAATATTTTCCAGGCTTTGACCGTTACAAGAGCAACAATTACGAACCGAAGTGCATTAACAGTCAGTGCAAACCAAACTGTATTAGCTCCCGAAGAGCCCTCTCGGATACGGATGATAAACACATCTTCTCGATTACTTTTCCCCGTTCATTTTTGGGAAGGGGGTCCCAACTGGAATTATTTGAGTTTTCGTATGCTTGTCGCGTATGCCATCACACACAACCGGAGTATCGTGATGATTCCGTTCCACAATCATTTTGTCCAGCGATTAACCGAGGAAACGTTTGATATCACCACACTACGCAAAATTGTAACCGTGGATACTCCAGAATTTTATAAAGAAGAGTGTGGGGCCAGCATTGATTTTTTTTGGTTCAGTTTCCGTTTTCTAAAATGAGGGAAGCTATGAATAAAGAAAACAGAAAAGGATATGAAAGAACAAGAAGAGATTTCAAGAATCTAATGGATATATACTTGCCAGATACTAAACGTAAAAACGGAACGCGAGATGATGAAAGCCGATGAGATCCGTTGTCTTGGTATCTATGGACCTCGACAGATACCAAATTTTCTGACTGCAAAGGAAAAGGCTGTCTTTAAAAACATGTAGACAGATATTTTCGTATGTCAGTAAATATCCGGAGTACGGGTGCAACCGTAAAATCACTGTTGTGTGGAGGAAAGCCTTACATTGCGATACATTGGCGTAATAGGACAGGTGAAATGTGAGTACAAGTATTATTTGCTTAGAATATAGCATTAGTTTTATTTTACTGGTTTTGTTTTTACACATCTGATCTATCTTTATAATGCAGTTTCTTGCAGTACACCCAAATGATCGCAAAATAGCCAGGGTTACACTTAATAAAACAAAATGTAAATACATGTAATGTTAAAAAAATACCATGTTGATGAAGAGTTTGGTCGGGACCAAAATGTGGACACGATTTAACCCGAAAAGCCTTTCACTAAACCAAGTAATTATTATTGTACGTGCTGCATAAAGGCAGCAACCATTTCAGGAAGCTCAGAAAAAGTATGAATATGATAACTATTCGACTAAAACGAGCAAGGATGTGTCGATGATGACAATATGAAGTAAGTCGTTCATGGATCGTTTGAGGCATAAAATCAGTATTTTGTTCTCTCCTGACACAACTGATGTGACTCATGGTATTTTAATGAATTCAAAGGAATTGCTAGTTTGCAGAGGCTTTTTAAAATCGAAACAGCTGAATCAATATTAAAACAGCGGCAAAACTGGGGGACTTGTACATTTTTCATGCAAACAAGAAGTAACAACAGCGTTATAGCATGTATTTAAATTGCAAACAACTTTCAGTTCGTTCAGCAGAGTATTAAACTTAAATACTTGATGACATTGATACTGTCATAAGTGATATTGTCAATTACTTCGACCATGTTATACGAGATGACACAACATTAATTCTCATATATGATATATTACCAAACAAATAATTGAATTTCTGCAAAAAGACTGATAGCCCCGTCGACATAGTACTGGTGCCGGTTTTTTGGCTTGCATTTCCTAGCGGGATTAATTTAGAATGCATGGCACATCTTAATCCAGGTGACAGTATCAATTTTATATTGTCTATGTCGGGCTATATGACATTGTGTTGTCATAATAATAATCAACGCTATGCATCCCCTTGAACATGAAAGTACTTCCTGTATACCTCTAGGAAGACCCTATTCCTCGGAACAATAATACAAATCAAGATCGTAAAATATTGACTTTAGTGCCTTGGTTCGCAATAGCAAAACTTTAAAACCTTATGAATGATTTGTATATATATTTGCAATACAGCTTTTAATTACCTTGGTGTACAATTCTGAGACAATGTATGTTAGCTGGTCTTGTTACATTCTCATGTCAACAGTAAGCACATTACAGTAAAACCACATGTGGGGAAAATACCTTCAATTATATTGCGTCTGTGAAAATCGTTAGGATAGAGAAATTGTATAGATTTGTGATCAAAGGGTTTATTAAAAGACGCAAACATTATATCCTTAGGTAACAATAGTCACCAAAAGGTCATGATATTTGACCATTGAAACTACCATTATTATAGTTCACACGTAGTTTATTGTGATGTGCAACGCGAGCCTGTTGTTTATGTGTGGGATGTGTTATATATAGTGAGCGTGCGTACGTGAGTGCTTCACGAACTCTACAACATGTGGATCGGTCGCAGTCAGAAAAATATAACAACTTAGCCAGTTATTGAACCAACTCTTTTTGAGAGTGAGGATTTAACCGAGCGGTTCTGTCTGTTGCCTCTCCGCTGGGCGACTGGATGCCGTATGTTGTGAGTTCGAACCCGATTGAAAACTAGCCGTACTATATATATTACATGCAAGGCGCTCGTGTCACTCGGTGAGTTGACTGGCTTGTATGAAATCCTCTTTGTTAGGCTGCGTTCACAAAAAAACCGTTACGGGAGGGGGCTCGAGGGATTCAGAGGGGATTCGAAAACTTTTGGGGTAGTAGAGGAGGGAGAGGACTCGAAAATTTTGCTCTGCCCAAAGGGGGACCTGAAAATTTTTGATTCCCTATTTTACGATTCAATAAATAAATAAAATTTAATAACATTTGAATGTCATCCAATCGTTCTAATGTTAGTAATAATTAAACGAGATCTAGAACCATTTTGTCGCATTTCATTACTTTTGTCTCGAAGAAATCTAAAAATATATGATTTTTTGTTAAAAACAAAAACAAGTAGGCCAAGTATCGGGGCAGAAGATGCAACTGTTGATACGTTTTTCAAAATTTCTTTGCAGTATATCAAATTTAGTTTCTTGCTGTCTCCCTAAAGCATGCTGGAACACATAATATTCAATTTATCGACAAAAGCCTGCATATAGGAATATTATTATAGTAACTGCTGATAACAGGCAGTGTCGAATATCTGCGAGCAGAACTGCTTAATTCATCTTTATTTTTTCTTTGCGTGCATTGCGAATAAATATGCGGCGATATGAAAATTGGGGGGGGGCTTAAAAATGTTTGATCATATAGATGGGGGGACTTGAAAAGTTTTGATGGTATCGAGGGGCATCTAAAAAAATAAGATTTCAATCCTGATTCCTCTAGCCCCCCTCTCCAAACCGTTATTTGTGAACGCAGACTTATCCGTTGTTGCTGATTGATATTCAATCCGCACAATCGAAAAGACAAATTTCGCAACCGTACCTCTGAACAGGTGTTATGATCAATCACATTTACGTATATTGTCCGAGTCGCTTCAAGAATATTTACAAGAGCAGTGTCCTGGCATTAGGCTTTTGGTAGCATATATGCCAGTAGTCATGGGTCATAGTAGCGGTGTTTTTTGTCTAGGCAAAATCTGCGATATTGTGCTCATGGGGACCTGCTCATCAAATGGTCATAACTTTATTCCCACCCCCATCCGCGACCCATCGATCATATATAAAAGATTCCTCGTATGGATCTATATTGACATATAGTATTTTCGACTCCAAAACATGCATGACATGCTCGTAGTACTACTGACTGAGAGTAATTAACTCTGAGTTTGGATGAAACACTAAAATCCAGTGCATCCGTTTTTAAGCTGGGATGGGTTGAACAATATTGCTGTAACATCTTTCTTCATCACATGATTTTGTTTTACTTTTGCTGGCATTTAGCCTTCAAAGAATTTCTGGTTTATAAAACTCTTAAATTTGGAACGGATTTTCATTAGCAATCACTTTGAGTCAACTAGCAGAAAGCACACAACTCCGCTAGTGCAATGGCTCTCACGATGTATTCGTCCGACTATTATAGAATGATGGGTGACGCCCTAACCACTGGGGACAAGGGCGAAAGCAAAACAAAAATTCAACGGGCTTTCCTTTATCTTCAAATTCTCGGGCATGCTCACTTTCTATCTCCTAGCTATGTATATGTTTGCATTCTCGAGGGACTATATCAGCAGAGTAAGAATTAAACCCTCAGTAAACCAATGTGTAGAAGGCGATAAATACGTATGGATTGATCGATGTTTGTGATGCCAGCATCTAAAGCATTCAGATTTCGTTCAACTGAGATGTGTTCTTTCATCTCACTCGATGTGCTTTTGTGAACTATTTCCACTGAATCTAAATTTAATAACAACTCTAATTTTCATATGTCATTTCAGATGTCATTTCAAAGTTTTGCAAACTCACTGGTTGAGGATATGTATCTGGGTATGCACTCAGTCAACTTTTTGAGAGTTTTAGTGTGCTACTAAATATATTTACTACTCCAATCAATTATGGACAACAGGCGCACACATTTATATAATTCCTGCCGTTCCTATGTGATGACCCTGTCGACAAATATACTCTTACTCCGCAAAGAACCTCAGATCTGTCAGGCTCCTGAGCATTATCTCAATTATTGTCTGGCTATTTGTATGGTAATTTGACAAGTCTCTGCAGTCAAGCTGGTGCCGTCACAATCTCTTAAAATTCCGTCAGATCAGACACCAAATCATAAGATTAGCTAAAATGCAGTGGCATGAATATTATCCCCGATACAGCTGTGTGAAATGAGTTCGTGATGGGACTGGTGAGTGTCGCGACGAGGGTGGATTGCTGATGCTTTTACTTTATTAACAATATTAAAATAGCAAAATAACAATAATAAAAAGGCCTTTGATATAACAGTTATGTCACTAAATACACTGTGTACTTTTCGTTAGTTTTATTCAAATGCACAACTACTTCACTACACCATGCATTGATCATCAGATCGTATTTTCTTTTGTACAATTACTGTTGTACCGGCTGTATGAACGATGTTCACCATTGATTTCGACAAAAATGACGTGTAACTGTCTTTTTCATTGGTAATCATCAGTGATAAAAAACTTATTACCCTGACTCTACTCAATTTGAAATATGATGATCAACTACAGTAAAATAAAAAGCTTGTTATGCTCTAGAAATGATGACTACGTAAGTCCAGACCATTTGAACGTCCGACGAGTCATGGGCGTTTATAGACAACGGTTAATGTACTTGGTGAAGAATAACCGTATATAGACTAATCTGTTCTAAGAAACTTGGCTAACACCTTCGGTCTGTGGTACAAGAAGTTCATAGTGTCAACTGCATAATATATCTCGTAAGAGTGCAGAATTACGTAGTCTCGAGGTTAAGCTACGTATACCCGTAGGAAACAGTGTAGTGATACTTAACTGAGTTTTAAATCAACGCTATGCATCCCCTTGAACATAAAAGCACTTCCTGCATACCTTTACTCGAGGAAGACCCAAGTATTTCATAACAATGCTCCAGACAATAAAATGAAACCATTGATTTATCGCGAGGTGAGTGCCTTGGTTCGCAACAGCAAATTTCAGAACTTTAAACTTAATCGATGATTTGTATATAATTTGCAATATGGCTTTGTAAATACCTTGATGTACAATTGTGAAACAATGTATGTTACCTGGTTAGCTCACGTGTTCACACACGTGAGCTAATGTCATAGCGATACCTATCTGTCTGTTTTCCTTGTGTGTGACTGTGTGTATCTGTTGTCTGTGTGCCTGTCTTTCTGTCTGTCTTTCTGTCTGTCTGTCTGTCTGTCTGTCTGTCTGTCTGTTTACACGATAACTCAAAAACGCCTGAAGAGATTCAAGTCAGATGTGGTAGACAGGTACCATATGCTTATTGCAAGAACTGATCACATTTTTGTTAGTGTGGCTTGCATATTAATGAAGTGATGCAATGTCTTTTTTATATAATGGTTTCCCTATGGAGCCAGTAATGACAGTGTCGACATATATCAAGAAATATTGCACCAAATTTATGAAACTTTTCACAGGTGACAATCTCAGAACATTACGATGATACTGTGAGTGTCATGTCAATTATATTCCCATTTGCATATTTAATCAACTTTTGTAATTAATGACATATCTCTGAAATTCCTGCACCAAATTTGATGATACATGCAGGAAATATTGATCTGATCTATATCTAATTGTACTGAGAGGCACTGTGCGGTGTCAAGGTAATAAAGAGCTCATTTGCGTATTTTATGAAGTTTTCGAATTATCTCCGATATAACTGCACCAAATTCGATGAAATCTGCTGCAGATACTGATCCGACAGATATCTAACTGTAGTGTAAAGCATTTAGTAGCGTGAAGTTAATTAAGGGTTCATTTGCATATTTATTGAACTTTGTAATTGGTATATAACTTTGAAATTACGGCACCTAATTTGGTGAAACCTGCTACAGATATTGATCTGATAAATATATATATTTGTGCTATGAAACATTGAACAGCGTCAAGTTAATGAAGGGTACATTTGCATATTTAATGAACTTTGTAATTAGTAATATTACTCTGAGAGTACTGTGCGAAAGTTGATGAAAAGTTGATCCCATTCGACAGAGTATACCAGTACAATGTTGGTTGATTTTTTTAGACAAAGAGACTGTCAAGTTGAAGAATGTTCTTCTTTTATGTTTCACCAAGTTCGGCCAATTGAAAAGACAAATTTCGCAACGTACCTCTGAATAGATGTTATGATCAATCACATTTACAGATGTTGTCCGAGTCACTTCGAGAATATTTACAAATATTTACTTTGTGTAGGCATCAAGCTTTTGGTAGCGTATATGCCAGTAGGCATTGGTCACATCACTGTGATTTTAGTCTAGGACCTGTTCATCAAAGTATCATTATTTTATTCCCCACCCCCACGCCGACCCATCGTACATATATAAAAAATTCCTCGTGTAGACCTACACCAAACACGAATGGCGTGCTCGTAGCTCTGCTGACTGAGAATAATTAACTCAGAGTTTGGATGAAACACCAAATTGCAGTGCATTCATTTTTAATCTAGGCCTGGTTGAACAATATTGCTGTGACATCTTTCCTCTTCACGTGATTTTGTTTTACTTTTGCTGCCATTTAGCCTTCAAAGAATTTCTGGTTTATAAAACGCTGAAATTTGGAACGGAACTCTTTGTTTACTATCATTGGAAGTCAACTGGCAGAAAGCACACAACTCTGCCGGTGCATCTAAAGCATTCAGATTTCGTTCAACTGTGACTTGTTCTTCCATCTCACTCAATGTACTTTTGGAACTATTTCCACTCAATCTAAATGTAATAACCGCTTTAATTTTCATATCATAGTGGATTTCATTTGAAAGTTCTGCAAACCCACTGGTTGAGGATATGTATGGGTGGGCACTCTGTCAAATGTGAGAGATTTAGTGTGCTACTTAATATATATTAACTCAAATTAATAGTCGGCACATATGTGTTTTTAAACATCCTGTTGTTTCTATGTGATAAAAGTTGTTGACAAATATAGCATTGTAATCTCAATCTTCTCAAATAACCCCTATCTGTCAGAAATACCTCAATAAATCAGCTGTTGTTTTGAAAATAATAATGTAATTAGCCATATGTACAGATGAAGTATTGAACATGGTCATGAAGTATTGTATAAACGTACATGTAAGAGGATCAGATTGATAATGCTTAACTCTTGGTTACTAAGCATAAATGTGTATATGACAATTCAACTTTCTGTATATATAGTCTGAACTAGTCAAGAGGCTGTCAACTGTTGGTATTTTAAAGTACTGACGGACATGTTCCATGATTTGAAGAATGGAGTAAAATCGTCTTAAGCGCTTGAATGTTAACATCATTCTAACAAGCCTTGGCCTTTGTTTTTACTGCATCTTGGTAGTGAAAACGAAGGCTGCATATAATAGGCATAGCAAAAGATGCAGCCTTTAGGCTAATAGTCTATAGCAGCTTATGTCTATGCCATAGTCTATGCCATCTTAGCCTTTTACAAAAGCTGGTAGCAAAATTACCAACAATGCACTTCGAGGAGGATATCAGTTCA
Source organism: Ptychodera flava (assembly GCF_041260155.1). NCBI lineage: Eukaryota > Metazoa > Hemichordata > Enteropneusta > Ptychoderidae > Ptychodera > Ptychodera flava. The sequence continues at coordinate 18,867,732 of NC_091939.1, read as the reverse complement.
TTTTCAATTCTGGGTATCTTAAACGCGATTCTGCCATCTAAGTGAGTAATAAAAGTCTCAGGCGATCGACCATATTTTCAACATGGTGGATTTCTACAGGTGAAACACATAAGATGACAGTTGTCGAAGTAAATTTTTAAGTTATGTAGGAATTTCATACCAGAAATGCCCAAAAAGACGAAAAGATGCACGAATTCAGCTAATTTCACGAACAAAGAAAGCTTTTTGCAATAAAAACAATTGCATTTGACTTAAAAATATTTATCAGAGTACTATTTCAAACTGTTGCTGTAGTCAGAATTCGACTTTTTACCCAGAGTGCATTTCACTATCATGCAGTCTGACCCTTACCACAAGACAAAAGATATTTAATGTTGCGAGATTGTCATAAAGAGAATATAATCCCTTGGCATTTATAAAGCGACAGGTAGTATCAGTATACCCTTAATTCCTCTTTGTTGTAAATATGCCGGTCGTTTGGAATAATTTCGCAACAAATTGTTCCAATATTCATCTACTGCAACATTTGTATGGGGTATTTGTATGACAAAATGACAGTCTCTGCAGTCGAGCTGTTACCACCAAAGCCTCTAAAAATTGCGAAAATATCACACATAAAATCATACGATTAGCTATAATGCAGTAACATGAATATTATCCTCGATACAGCAGTGTTGCGCAGACGGTGGATTGGTGATATTTTTCCTTGTTTAATAAAATAAGCCTTTTATGTAGTAGTGTTGTTTTGACAGTGTTGACACTTTTCTTAACTTTTTATTAGTATAACTGTATACTAACACTGTCGTATCATTGTTTTATTCTCCAACAAGACTAGGTCACTAACACATGGAATGATTATGTTCGTGTTTGTGTTGGTACAACCTTTGCTTGCAACCTTTCGATAAACGATGTTTACCGTTGATTTTGACTTTATAATGACAACGTCAACATCCTATCGCAGCTTCGCTGAATGTCTCTTTCATTGTAAGTCATCAGTGACAAAAAATACTTTCTGATATGACTCCACTGTGAAATCAGAAATCTTGTAATGCTCTAGAAATGATGACGTCAGTCTAGAGAATTTGAACATCCAAGTAGCCACGGGCGTTAATTCTTGATGTAGAATAATCTTTTTCTCAGGACTTTCTCTAACACTTGCGGTCTGTTGTGCCGAAAGTTCAAATTGCCAACTTTATAATATCTTATGAAAGTGCAGAATTACGTAGTCTCGAGATGAAGCTAAGTATATCTTTAAGTCACGGTTTAGCCAATGTGTTGCCTCTTGTTTCGCCAGCTTTGCAGTGATAGTTAACTTAGATTTTTTGATAAGGAAAGCATATGCGTGACTTAACATGAAAGTACTTCCTGCATACTGTTAGTCAATGAAGACCCTAGTATTTCATACGGGAGCGTTCAGTTATTATAGCCGGGGTTGGGCCGGCAATATTCAGGGGGGGGGGTCACCTCAAATTTGAAAACTGCAAAGGGGGGTCATGTATTTTTCAAACAGCTCAGAGGAGGGGGTCACTTAATTTTCATAAGTATCCGTCCTGTCAAAAAGCAGTTTCAGTGTTCAGAAATATTCTGGGAGATAAAAATGATTCGTTGCATTATTTCATTCTCTGAAGTTATTCAACTGTAAATCTGAACAAAAGTATAATTATCTGTCACATGAACATCTTGACTTGGCAACTCTGAGGCTTGTCTTATTGTAAATTGAGCTCACTGAGGGCAATGAACAATTCCTATGACGATACAAGTTTTGCCAGGGAAATTATTTAGCAGTTACCTGTACTGAGACTACTAGTACCATGAAAAGTTAAATAATACTTTTAGGTGAAATTCCAATATCATAATTGTTATCAACACCTTAACTTTCAAATACCATATTTGAATCAAGAACATTTGTATCGAATATCAAACACCTATAAAATCACAAATCAATTTAGTTTAGCATTGTAAAAAAATTATTCATAGTTTTCTCATAGACTCCAATGTATAGTGAATCAACATTTCGGTGAAATTCCAAACATCCAATTTCTTGCACACATATCAACCTTTAACAATCCTAGGCTAACTAAGTACTTTAAATGAACTATCAAATGTCTATAAATACAGAGATTTTTTTATTGTTTTGTATTGGAAAATTATTCATAGTTTCCTATAGACTCCCATGTACATCTACATTTTGGTAAAATTCCAAAATTCAATTTCTGGCGAAAAAATCCATTTGTTACCACCCTAGTCTAATCAAGTACATTAATATTAATAGTTGAGAGTACATAAATATACAGGTTTACCTATTTTTGTATTGGAAAAAAAATTATTCATACTTTCCTCATAGACTCCCATGTCTAGTGGATGAATATTTTCAGTGAAATTCCATAGTCAGATTTCTTGTACACATAATATGAAGTACAATTATGTTAATTATTGAACGTCTGTATATGCACAAGTATACCAAGTTTTTCATTGGAAAAAAAATTATTCACAATGTTATCATTTACTCCCATGTATAGTGGATGAACATTTTTGGTGAAATTCTAAAGTCAAACTTTTTGTCCACATACCAGTTGTAACAACCTTATTTCATATAAGTTCATTTATGTAAATTATCAAATATCTATAAATGCATAGATATAGTTTTGCATTGAAAAAGTATTACACAGTTTTCTCATAGACTACCATGTATAGTGAATAAATTATCAATAGTGAATCAACATTATCAACAGCTGATTATCAATTAAATCCAAACATCAAAATTTTGTTCACACACGCTTGCGCAAAAATATTGCGATACACCTGTAATTTCTGTCCAACCCCTTTGAGGGGTAATTTCAAAATTATAGCAAGTCAGAAGGGGAAATCTGAGCATTAACACTTGTGAGTTTGTAAGGAAGGTCATTTGAAAAAATCTGAGATTTTGTTTTATTATTATTTCATTCTATACCCCCGCAGGTTTTTGTGTGTGCAGCTTTACTCAAGCAAAGGGGGGGTCATGAAATTTTTGTCATCTTAAAAGGGGGGGGTCATCAATTTTTTGGTACAATAGGTAGGGGGGTTCACTTATTTTGACTGGTGCGCAGGAAGAATTTGCCGGCCCATGCCAGGCTATAATAACTGAACGCTCCCTAATATTCCTCGAAACAATACTGAAATCAGTCTCGTGAAATATATATAATTCATTGATTTATTGCAAGGTGAGTACTTTGGTTCGCAATAGCAAATTTCAAAACTTTAAAACTGTATGAATGATTTGTATATATTTGCAATACAGCTTTTAGGTACCTTGGTGTACAATTATGAGATAATGTATATTAGCTCGTCTTGGTGTATTCTCATGTGAAATATAAACAGTAAGCACATCCACAGTCCCTCTATCCACGACTGTGGCACATCACAGTAAACAATGTGTGGAGTAAACACCTTCCATTTTGAAGATACATAAACACAGTGTCACCGTGAAAATCTTTAGGCTAGACAATCTGTATAGATTTTTGATTATGTTTTTTTTTAAAAGACGGAAAAATTTATACGCTCAGGTAACAACAATTACCAGAAGGTCATGATATTAGGCTTTGAAACTGCTATTATTTTACTTCACACATGGTTTACTGTGATGTGCCATCTGAATTACTGTTTATATGTCACATACAAGGCGCGTGTGTGACTTGTATGCTTGACTTGCTAGTATGACAGTATGAAGTCATCAGTATTATCTTTTACTATCACTTTGAGTCAACTACCTGATAACCCGCCTCCCCTAAATGTTATTTGTGAACGCAGCCTAAGTAGGAGAGTAAATTAGAACCCAATTTCACTGCCCATATAGATGATATCACTATGACAACATACTTTGAGTAAACCAAGACAAGATGGTGATTATTTTTGGGCAGTTGTGCATGTGATGGAGCTTGACAATGTCTACTGTAAGTTTTAATTCTATCGTATCATCGATTGAGCTAGCCGCAATAATTGTAGCCTTGGTTGGCCGTGGGGCTTGGGCTTCTGTCTTGCGGCTCGTGCCTTGGTTGGGGCAAGGCACGAGCCGCACGATAGAAGCGGCTTCTATCGTGCGGCTCGTGCCTTGGTTGGGGCAGGGCGCGAGCTGCGACAGAAGCCGAAGCCCCACGGCATACCAAGGCTACAATTATTGCAGCTTCGATCGAGCGAGTCGTGTTGCTCCAGACGATGACAGTCAAGGTCAATCCAAGCCTGTGATTCTCTACAGTATTGGCGGCAATATGGCTAAGTCCAGAGATCATGAGGCTTGGTGTACCATGTTGCTGCTTACGAGGTATTTTCATTCTATGCCTTTTCTGCTGGATTCTGCTGTTTGTCTTCTTATTGAAAGTTGTTTAACAGTAAGAAGGTCCAGATTTTGACTTCTTTTCAATTTCTATTCATAATGTAATGTACAGACCACTGAGACAAGGTGTGTAGTGGTCTTTAAACAATAAATTATTTATTATTATTATAAGCTATGTGTTACTTACAAAGTTGACGATGTTGGACGAACAATGGCGCTTGTGGCATGCTAGCAAGGTTTATTCGCCCTGGCCCATTCCGGGCATTCATTATATATTGTTGTGTACGAGGAAACTATGAATAATGCTTTAAAAATAAAATAAAAACAAGCTAAATATGTGCTTTTATAAATGTTTGACGATTGATATAAATGTACGTGATTAGAATAGAGCGGTTGAAAGAGCAGAATGAGAACAAAAATGTGATAGTGGAATTCCATCTTATAATATTTATTCAGTTCTCATGGTAGTCTAAGGGGTAACTATTAAATACTTCCCCACTACCAAATCAGCAACATATGTGAATTTGGATATGTTGTTAAATATTTACGTTTAGGGTGTAGTAACTTTCTTGACAAACAATAATAGTGCTCTCTGTACAATTACAAGCCAAACTATAAATTAAGGTAAACATGACAACCATTGTCCCTTTCGATTTTGAATAGCCATTTCTACTTCAAGTAGTTGACAGAATTATTTATTGTGATTTGTGATCCCTTATTATTGAATTACTTGAAACCTCGCACAAAAGTGATTATTGGTAAAGGATAAAAAGTATTTTTGAAAGGTCAAAGGTCAAATGAGAAATTATATGTCAATTAAGGTATCATTGATATGATTGATATGGACTGCGACACGCAAGGGAGGGTTATTTTTTGCCTATGAAAATTGGAGAGTGCCATTCTTATTCTTACAAACACTTTGAAGGGTCACTATTTTTCGCGCAGCGTCATTTTGAAAAAACACAGGCCCCTGTAATTTCTGTCCAGTTCCTTAAAGGATTAACCCTGATTACAAATACTGCTAGAGGGAAAATTAGATGAGAGTGAAAATCTCTTTCGGTACACCAGGAAGATCTCTTAAATAACCAACTTCCTTTCCGATGTTATCTCGTCTGATCCTGACGAACTCTGACCAACTCGACACTGCACAACGTAGAAATACTTCTGCTCCTATATGTAGAGGTAAAGATAATGAAAACATATGATGGCGATATTACTCTCTCCAGGATATTGTTTCTTTATTAATTTTTTCGTCTTTATGAAGCGTGTCGAAGGTAGCCATGATTTCGTAAACGTTCTGTAAGGAAGGCATGTTACACGGACGAGTGAATGACATTTAATCATTGCATTTCAACATTATTACTGTCATGATAATGAAAAACCAGGGTCTCCGTTCAGAGAAGGTGAGCAGAATATACTCTAGTACATAACGAAATAAAATCTTTCGTTATCATGGAATTTAGCAAACTACTATAACAGAACAACTGGCAAAACTTATCTAGCAAAGACTGTTTAATAGAATAAGTATACTTACCTTCGCACACTTCCTGCTCAACAAGGGAAAGTATATATTCATCGTTTTCTAGGCTACGCAGTTCTTCACTATTTAGAGACTTTATGAAGTTGGCGGTATGAACACGTGGCACCACATTCCGAAGGCGTTCGACGAATTCCTGAGAGGAAACAATTCTCAATTAAAGAATAAATATTGGCCATTCTGCAAAGATATCGATTTTGTAAGTTTGAATTTCTCCTCGGGAAAATCATAAACTTTTTTATAGCTGACATTATTTTACTAAAAAGAGTCAAAATATGAAAGAAAACCAAACTTAATGTTTAACCCTCGTGCTTTCACTGTACACCTTCAATACAGCAGCATGAAATCGATGGCAGTTCTGGTTCAAATGCAACTGGTAAATTTCATCAATTTTGCAAAATCATCACAAAACATGTTTTGAAGGCTGATATATTGATTTTACTCGTTACCTACTGCGCATGAACACCTTTTTGCATGAGCAGCTTAGTTGGCGGCACCTGAAGGCTCTAGAGTCCTGGTTTCAAATTTCATATCCTCTATTATCTTCTACTTACTTGTTTTCGAGGTGGCACTGAGACGTAAACGCAGTCAATTCCTCGGTCCTTCATCAACTGTCCAACAGATTCTGCAATGATTTGGCTCGCATTAGAGAGCATTTCAAGGTTACGGATACATACCTCCATGGGATTACAATAGATCGAATGAAATTCGATCCTGCAATATGAAATCAAAAGCGATGTTATAAATAAATACGTAAACACACACAAACACGCACACAAACACACACACACACAAATTATATAAACCTTAAATATACACACGATTCAAGACATCACTATCTCACAAGATGTTTCGCGAGAATGGAAAAAGTATCTAGGCAGTAGGCTGAAACGTTAAATTGCTATGTCACTGGCTCACTCATTGCAAATTAATAATGGTTCTAGAAAAGTAAATGACACGAAAATTATCTATTATTTCTTTACAAAGACAACACGCTAAGAATATTTTTCATCGTCAGTATTGCTTGCATTAAAATCAAAGCAAATCATTCAAATCAAATCAAATCAAATCAAAGTGCTAGTAATTTAAACATAATGACCTAGTGAAAGTACAAAGAAATAATTCATGCATCCTGCAGGATGCATGAAACTTAAGCAAATGATATTATTACTTCGTTCTTGAAGTACTTTTTCTTATTACTTATGACGCTCTCCTTTTAACATGTTGCACTTTAATTTCTCATGAGGACATCTGTATACTATATATATTAAACGTTAAATGCAAGTTAAAAGCTAAGAAAATGATTTAATGTTTAGTGTTATATTGCCATACTCATATGCTTATTCGATTGCCCATTTATAAGTATTGCTCGGATATTTAATACTGTTGTGCGTAAGCTCATTAATTGCTTTTAAGTTAACGAGAGGAACGGGAAGTAATATTCGTTTGCAAATTTCCTGACAACCCCTCCCAGATGGCATGAATGCATGACATGAATTCACGGAAACGCGTCGAAAAGTGTAGATCTATTTGCAACATCATAAGATTGAATGAGATTCTCATAATGTCAATCACAGACTAACTTTAAGATTCGGACATTTTATTCCCGCGTTAACAACTGTAATGAATGTAAATCAAATGATCAGTTTATTAGAAAGTCAATTATACTTACATTTCACCTGTTCTATTACGCCAATGTAGGGCAATGTAAGGCTTTCCACCACATAACGCAGATATTACGTAAGCGCTCATTTTCCGGATATGCTTGGCCTTAAGAAGGTGGCTGTCCACCAGGTTAAGGACTCCAAATTCCTTTTCTGTCAGAAAATGTGGTATCTGCCGAGGTCCATGGATGGCAAGGCAGCGGTTATCATCAGCGTTTAGCATCTGTTGTTCAGTTTCCGTCACAGTCCTGTTTTTATGGCTAGTATCTGGCAGATCTATTCCCCACAATTCTTTGACTAATTTTCTTGTCTGTTTGTACTGCCCTCTGTTTTCTTTCTTAGAGATTTCACGCAGTTGTGAAATTGGATACTGAACGAAAGTACTTATGTTACTGCCACACTCTGCTTTATATACTTCAGGGGTGACCACGTCCACGATTTTTCGTAATTGGCTGATATCCAGCGTTTCTTCAAAAGATCTCCACAATTTGGTGAAGTTATTTAAATGGTGATTACGAAAAGGAATCGTCACAATGCTCCGGTTGTGTGTGATGGCATATGCCACAAGCATGCGAAAACTCAGAAAATTCCAATTCGGCCCTCCTTCGCAGAAATGGATAGGAAAGAGATACCGACGATCAGATATGCTCGTATTCTGCGAGTAGGAAGGAGGCTTGTCTGGGATCAATGTACTTTGGTTACTCTCGACTGCGCTTCCGTGGACTTTATTCTGGGTAGAAAAATTGACAAATCTACAATAAGACAAGATTATCATACATCTACTGTCAGGCCATCCCTTTGAAGTAATTCAATTTTTTTATCCTTAAATCTGTTTCCATTCATGTGACGTTCTCCAATCTGTCTGTTTGTGTTTCAAACTCAGTTTTTTTACTTTCGAACTCAATTACAAATATAAAAGCCCGGTTTAATTCATGGGTATTGTAACCGGAACACGCTCGTGGTTGCTAATATCCAGAATATTTCACACTGTGACGGAAATAATATTCGGGGATCGTTTTAAAACTGTTACATTGAAAATGTCGACCACAACAGGAGCCACTGTCTTACCTGAAAGACATGGACTGACTCATTCCTTTCTTTAAACTGATCATCTTTCGTGGGTTTCACCTTGCCGCTGCCTAATTGACTGCTGACATTTCCACTTATGGTACTTATAACATAAGTCTGCATTCTTTGTGCGTGTTTGCTTGTATAACTTTGAGGTACAAGACGTTTGTATAAAAAAACCATTATAAGAATGCCCAGTATCAAAGCAACCATTCGTTTAACTGCTTTTTTACTTTTCATTCTGAACATCAAGTCCTGAAAAAATCAAATCATTTAAAAAGTGTTGTAAGCATAGGAAGATTTGGCTTTACGACAGTGGAACCACAGATGAGCTAGATTAACGTCGATTTTCACACAAGCAATAAGCGATTGAAATGTATAAATATTCCATTATTATGTTACCGTATTGTTCTAGCTGTCTTTTGAAACATGTATTAAGATTATTCAATATTGCCAGGCCTACACTATGCTTTGACTGAACCTGACTCTGTGTTAATTACAGTCTGGATGTTTTTTCCTTCGTCATTGCACTTTATACTGTAACTGATAAGGAACGCAATGGATTAATGAGCTCGATGAAATAATCATCGAGATGTTGTGTTTCTCATTTTATTTGACCATCATAATTAAAACTGTTGTGTTATGAATGTGTGAGTATTCACATACATTTTTTGACGTGAGGAAACTGAATTCTGTTTTAATGGATATGGAGTTAAAGATTTTTCATTACAAAAAACGTGCACCACTACCCTCACACGGCCACACTTGAACAGCCTCTCAAAAGTTATTGTTTCACTCATCGGTTTTGTTTATAATAGCCATCTTATTTTCATGGGTTATCCTAAAGCCCATAATTTCGATAAATTGACTTCACTCTGGATTGCTATTACCCACTGGGCGGAAACTGTTTATTGTACAAATACACAGTACACATACACAGGCTGTGTTGGCAAGCTGAATACCGGATAGTTCAATGCTATACGGAGTAAAATATTAATCTAGTTGATATACTGATCAAAATTTTGCTAAAATTATCAAAGTTGATACAGATATTGCGCTGTATATGCAAAAGGAGAGATAATAAATAATAATAATAATAACAATACCAATAACAGAAGAGCCACTTTAACATTATCTCAGAATACTTAATTGTGACGGAAATGGAAAAATGTTTGTTTGCAACTTACTTTCTATATCAAAGAGTGATCGGTGTTCCTCGATAAACACAACAAGAAATCTACGGTTCTCCGTAGCCCTGACCGGTCCCTTTAACTCTTGCGACAATATGTCAAGCAAATTTTCAGACGACTGTCATTTGTTGAAGTTTTTGTATATAGTCATGCACTACAGGTAAACAACTGAGCGGCAGTATCATCTCAGACCCAGCCACGCACCTACGGTAAAGCATGAATGTCCTCAACGCTGTGTATGCAGCCCTGTTTGCTGTTACTCCTGTACCATCTTTATTAACATTAATTATTAAGCACAGTTGAAATTTTTTAATCAATGAAAGAGACGGTAGGTGTAACATTTTTAAACTGCTTTTTTGTGTTGGTAAACTGTTTTGTTACTACTTCCTAAAGCACGCCAAAACATCAAACACGGCCTGTACAAAATGCAATTATTGTTGACAATTGAATCTAAAGACATGTCTTCCATTCTTTGGTTCTGTGTGTAAACCAGAGTATTCAGTTCCAATATCAATACAAGTTGTATATTGATATCTTAATGTCTTAAATTCGCTCCATGCTGGAGCTTATTGTATAATGTCAATTGTTGACAAACCAAATACTTGTTTTAGGGGGTAAAACATGAAACAGTTGACAAACAAACATAATAGAAAAATATCACCAAACATTGTAGCTATTGTCCCTTTTACATGTCACCAATGAAAATGAACATACTGTACAGGCAGTGTGAATACATGGGATTTTTTGGCATGGTTTTCGAGTAGCATGCTTTTAAAGAACATTTAATTGTAACGCAGAATAAAATGCAATCTGCCGTAACCGTTCTTGCCAAAACAACAGAGAAAACTAAACTAACACAGAATATCTTGAAGAGAGCTCGAGGAGTGATAAACATACTTTCTGATATGTGGATGTCTGAAAATTTTAGATGCCGATACGGTAGATTGTAAATAATTGGGAAACCAATTTTTAAAAACCTGATTAGTAGATTTTACTTATCCCTGCTAAATAAAATAGATCACTGTTGGATCCTTTTGAAAAGTTTCCAATTATGCCAATAAATAAGTTTCCACACTCCCTAAGTATTGCCTACTGATTTCCTGATATCGTGCAAGAATGAAAAATATGTCATGACTTACTTTTTTAAATTACATTTTGTCCCCATCCTTCTGTCTTCTTCAAAAATTGAGCCCTATATGTAACGAAGTGGTAATCGAGGAAAATATCCAGTAGACCCATGATATAAGCAAAAGCTGTGTGATTTTTAAAAGAAACTACTTACTTTGTCCGTTGCAATTTGGTTTGGCTGCCAGAGAATGTGTTAGGGAATCTGCGACTCAAGCGCACATGCAGATACTACGATCGCTGTGACGCATTCTAAATGTCAGCCGATAGTCACTTTTATAACACGCCACATGTTCATTCCATGTCGCGATTCGCCAGAATACGTCACGTGACGAGAAAATAGATACGTCTAGTCTCCACTGAATCGAAAAAAGCCCCGTCAGAGGGTATTTTTAGCTAGGGAAATAGTTGACCAAATTTGGGTAAGTGCCCGGTCACGTGACCATAGTGTCGTCTGCAGCTTTGAAACAATGGCCTGTGACTAGAACGTGATATGCTGAGATGCGTCTGAGATGAGCGACGAGCTTCTCTCTCTATTAAAAACAGATAGATTTTCCAGTCCGACAGCGTGGGAACTTAAACAGCTCATCGAGGCATCGAAGAAAAAGATTTAAGTGCAACCAAGGATGTTGCTAGGTATGCTTAGAATATTTTTTAAAAGAAAGTGGTACCATGTACTACTGTAACCGCTGTGAAAATATCGCCAAGTAAACTTGTCACAATGGATTGTTGCGGTGCAAAATATCAAAAAACATTTAACATATAACATGACCATGTGGTGTGTTATAAAACACCTATAAACCTGGTCATTATTCGGGTTATAGCGCCTGTTTATTACCCCTCGTGGTCGTGTGTTACCACAAACACGGCCTCGGGGAATAGCGATGAGTTAATGGTAACGAACGGCCCCGAGGGGTAATAAACGGGCGCTATAGCCCTCATGACCAGGTAATCGTTGTTTTATATGTCAGAAAGTGAGAAGTCACTATGCAAGTCTCAGCTGGGGAGGAATATATTAATATTTTAATCGTAGGCTTTACAAGAGGTTTTACACTATAAATTATATGATGACGTAATATACGCAGTGAAATGAATATTATCTGTGCTACAGCTGCGTGAATCACAATTTGAGGAAATGTCGAGTGTGCCCTAGGTAACATATTATTAAGAACTTTATCCTGTGCATTTAAATGGCGTTCGTTAAAAAGTATGACTACAAGTCGTACTAATGAATCAACTTCGTTATCAAAAGATGTTAATCAGTCAGGGACCCTGGGTTAGGGGCAAGCCGTTTGGAAGACGATGGAAGACAGTTAGTGAACATACTTGACTCAGGGTAACATATATGATTACCGACCCTTACAAACAAGCTTGAAAACCAGGATGCCCTCTCTAACGACACGCAATGCTTAAATACTGACTTCATTTTTGTACATTGTCTTAATTCCTATTGTCTTAATTTGTTAACATTTGCTGATTATACAGGTAACGTCATCATTTCCTTTCCGTAAGCATAAATTCGTATTCTGAGTGACCTCTTTTTATATCAGTAAAACGCTTTCAGGTAAATTATGGCATTTTATAATTATCAAGTACGTTTTCATATTAATATTATTGCATCCTTATGGCGAGTTTATCGTGATCTTACCAAGGATGATTTTACTCGTTTCGACATAAGCTGTCATTTATTTAATTTCTTTGCTGGAAGTGCATTCAATATTTACGGATTCTACTTCATTAAAAACTATTATTCACTAACATAAGATCAAAAACAGAATGACTCCAGTAGTCCACTGCTTCAGCTACCTTAAGAAATCGACCAGCCCTTAACAATACAAGTTGCAATCTCGGAGGAAATGGTTAAACCGTTGTGCACTGTAAAGTAAGTTGCAAACAAAAATATTTTGTCTCCAAGTACAGTTTCAGTCGATAAAAACGGTTCACTAATAATGAATATCTCTGTTTTGCCTTTGTGTTGTTTAGGTAGTATTATAAATTTCGTATTTTGATTTTGATTTTTCCTCAAGTCATTTATGCTGGGTGAAAATAACAATCCCATTGCGTCAACCGTAATCGTCATTTGAAAAATAAGTATTACTCTGATTACGATACTGTTTTGGAATTACATATTTTTCAGAGTTTAATGGATTTCAAGGGAGGAAACAAAGCTATGAAACGATACGTAGCTTGCATACTGGGCATTCTCATAGTGTTAACCTTACCAGAACTTTTTGTTCTACATCAACGCTTGGTATCTCCGATAACTCATAGTCCTACCAGTCAACGTGGCCATGGACTGCAGGCCAGCGTTATTAATGTACGCGAAGAAGATGTCAATCGTTTAGAAAAAAGGAGGAACACCTCAACGTTTGAACGTCCTAAAGGAAGGAATGAGTCAGCGTACGCATTTCAGGTAAGATTGTGACTCCTACTGTAGTGCATGGTCTTAGTGGCAAAGGAATTGGGCCACTTCCATTATGTGCGCGAGGATCATAAAGTAGTATCTGAAGAACTTAGCGTGAAAATTTCAGAAAATTTGACCAAGCTAGAGTGGAGTTAAAGTATTTGGAAATCTTGAAAATAGGAGAAGAGAGAAGCCAGAAAAACGGGTGATTTGCAAAGGTTTGCATAATTAACATTTCTCTACATACAAGCTATAAAGTGAACCAACTCAATATTTTAATCTTGGTTAACAAATTAATTGAAATTGCATGAATATTTGCAAAAAAAAGAGATTTTAAGCTAAAGATGCTGTTTTGGGTGCAGTGGCCCCTTAAATGTTTTTTCTTGTTTTTTGGGGTTTTTTTGGTATTAAACTTTCAGTAATTATCACCAGGCTTCGATCAAATAAGAACAGTTGTCAACTTGCAACGGAGAATCACACCTGATCGCTTTCTCTTTCCCGTCCATCTTTGGGACGGTGGTCCCAACTGGATTACTTGAGTTTTTGTATCCTTATCGCATACGCAATCACACAAAAGCGGAACATTGTGATGATTCTGTTCAACAACCATTTTGTCAAAGGATTCACCAAGGGCAGGAGATCTTTTAATGAAACGTTTGATGTCAAAGCATTACGCTCAATCCTACCCATGGTAACCCCCGAATTATACATAGATGAGTGTGGAACTAAAATAGATTTTCTCGTTCAGTCTCCAATCGCCTCATGTGGTACAGATGCGAACAAACGAAAGAGAGAACAGTATGTCAGGACGAAATTCTGGGAATGGACCTGCTGGAGACCAGGCATGAAAACAGGAATTTGACAGAAACTGCAAGTGAGATGATGGACGCTGATAAATTCGCTGCCTTGTCATTCATGGGCCTGAAAGAAAAGGAAGAAGAAGTCTTGAAACAAGTAGACAGTTACTTTCTTAGGGCAGCGTTCATCAGAGAGATGGGCATTCTTGTAAAATCTTTATTGTGTGGAGGAAAGCCTTATATTGCGATACATTGGCGTAATAGAACTGCTGAAATGTAGGTATTATACAAGCTCCTTCGATGCATTTTCTATTTTATTTTCTGTTCGTAAAATTCACTCTACTCCTAAACTCATGTGTAAATGCCTACTGTTCAAATTATCAACACAGCGTGTATATTTTGTGTCAAATGTATCGTTTACGACTAAATCTTAGTCCGACCTTGATTTCGTTTGTCAACGATATTATTGCGCACTCCATGCATTTTTCGACATTGCAGTAGAATAATAAAATTTGTTTGTTTAGTCTATCGAACAAACATAACGACGATATCATCAAAAGGTGACGGCTTTACATGTTCTCCCTTAAAACTCTGAAGTTTTAAAATCACGTAGAAGAGAGAAAATTGTATGAAGATAACAGTACAGACTCTTGATTACTGAAATTGATGCAATTAATAGAATCGAGATAGAAGCCTCTTACTTTTGTTCATACCACATTTTTTATATGTATGCTACTTTTACCTTTCTAAGATTTTTTTTCATGGCTACAAAATTTCAATGCTACATTGTACAAACTATACGGAATCGTCCTCTCTCTCTCTCTCTCTCTCTCTCTCTCTCTCTCTCTCTCTCTCTCTCTCTCTCTCTCTCTCTCTCTCTCAGACACACACATGCACACACAGATAGATAGATAGATAGATAAATAGATAGATAGATAGATAGATAGATAGATAGATAGACAGAGAGATAGATAGAGCCATGCGTCGATTAAAGATCGACCCGTTGATCGCGACTACGTTTAAAACTCGAACAATGGATATTCTGTGTACTTAATGTATATATATATATATATATATATATATATATATATATATATATATATATATATATATATATATATATATATATATATATATGATAAGCCATTTTCCCAATGCAATTAACAGCTAAGCGGAAACAAGAGTCGATCATAAAAAATCAAATCTGCAAAAGTTGAAACATTGTCTAGCAGGAGGTCAGACGTAGTCTAAACAACACCACCACAAATGTCCAAGTGCTGTCAAAGTTTTATCACTTGCTTTCAGTTGTAGTTGACTATATCTGACCTGCTATAAGACAATTTTTCAACTTTGGCAGAGTTGATCTTACTGTGATTGACTTGAATTACTGCTCAGCTTATAATTACACCATACAGTGTTGGGAACACCTCAATGTAGACAACATATGTCTTCTTCGCTTAATGCCAATGCTTTAAAGAAAACCACTGTAACATATGGTAAACTGGCCTAATATACTGTATGATAGGCAATTACTTCGTGAGAGGTATTCTATGCAAGACTCTTTAACATCGATCTGTCCGTTCATTTAGACAGTCTGAATTGTGGTTGGTTGTTTGACAGTCGCATTTAATGAACGTATAAATGAATGAATGAAACCAACATTTACAAAGAATTTTGCGGGGAAGTTAAAGAATACGGCAGGCATTTTACTAACAACGTGCACCGGACAAAAATGTGGTGAAATCTTGCCAACGAAGCTTAAATAAGGATGTTTACTTACATGTGACAGTTCTTTACCCAGGAAAACGAATATAAGATTTTCTCTATTATATCAGAGTAGTAGCAGCTAGGCGATGTTGCCGTGAGTGTGTGGGGGTTCGAATCCCGTTTGGGTTATAGTAAAATTTATATTTCTTTAACCTGAGTGGACAGTTCTGCTGGTGGATATTTACTTGTCCCCGAGTCTGTCTGATAGCTCAGTAAAAAGCTTCGTGCTTTTCCGATTACTATATATATGTGTGTACTTGTGTGTGTACTGTGTCTGTGTGTCGTCTGCTCCACGCATACCGTGTTGCTCGGTCGCGCACAGAATTGCAACATCTAAGTCGGTTACTGTGACCAACTCTTTTGGGTTGGAAGCAGTGGCCGACTGGTTTTGTGTGAGGCCTAGCAGCTAGGCGATGTTGCCATGAGTGTGTGGGGGTTCGAATCCCGTTTGGGTTATAGTAAAATTTATATTTTATTATTACATTTACCAATAGGGAGTATCATCGTTCACATAAAGACTATAATTACCTAACGTGTGTGGCTCGAAAATCAAAATCTAGCAACATTTTACATACTTTACCACATCCCCACCCTTTTCCCCCGATGCAGAGGTGTTTCTACGTTGTGGAGTGTCAAACAAGTCAGACTTTGTCCAGATAGGCCGGGAAAACTTTGCAAAGGAAGTTTCTATTTAAGAGACATTCCCGGAATACCGAAGGAGATATACAAGTTTATCTAGGTTTGCATATATACAATTTACACTCAGGATTATTTCTCCCAGTGCCACGTATGTAGGATGGATGTGAACTGTTTGTAAAATCAGTCTAGCTTTCAAATCTTCAACATTATTTTTACCGGTGTCTCAGTCTTCCAAACTCAGCTAAATTTGCTTTGACTTTGTGAGACTAGAAATCAAAATTTCTATCCATTCAACAAATGCTGGAAGTTTTTTCTTAACTAGAGATTTCCAAGGATAAGTATTGAATATCAGAGGTAGAATGCGTAATTATGGAAAGTGAAGGGAGGTCCGATTTACCATCACGTTAAAACTTCTCCGCACAATACAGCAGGAAAAACAAAACGAAAGAGAGTGAAAACGGAATTACACAGAGCATTAAGACAAAAGCTGGCCAAAGTACAAATCCATCCAATATAATCAACGTTTTTCTTACTTCTCGTGTTGCAGTTGCTGAAGTTCTCCATATAATTTAACAATTTTTAATTAATATTTCACTTTTTTCGCATTTTCGAAAGGTTTTGAAAAATTAAGAGTGGGCGGTTTAAAAATTAGGTTAGCTTGGGTAACCAGAACCACAGGTTTTGTTTCCTGATTATATTTTGACTTTAGTTAAATTCTAAAAACTTGTATGGTATTTAAGGTGTGACCAGTACTATAAATGGTTATTTCTTCCAATTCTCCGTACTGCAGGAAAAGTATGAACATTGAAAATCACGCAAACGTAAAAACGTGCTTGGACAACGTCAAGCAAAAGGAAGAGTCCTCAAAAATTCAGCATAACATGCTACGTTGCAGTGAAAACTATGGTTTATAAAATTCATTTGTACAACTTAAGGAATGATTTTGTCATGTTAGTAAATTGATTATGTTACTCATATAAGACAACAACAACACGAACCAAGATATTTGGCGAAAAAATAAGGGATTTAAGACATATTCGATTGCCGTGTCTAATATTCAGCCTTGTTTTAGAAGACTAATGCTGCGGAAGGTTTCAAGGTACCATTCGCTTGTCAATTCAAATTACTCATTACAAATTACGACAAGTATCCGTTTGCTATCGATTCCGAGAAAATGAATCGAGTGTGTATGATGTTAAAGGTACTGTTCCCTTCGTAAGCTTGGACATAAAAGAAAGTGACAAATACATATTGAATGGACGTCAGAGGGCGTGATCGACAATCAATGTTCTTTACAACCGTCACACCTACAATTATAAATATAATCTCGTATTGATAGTGGAAAGGAATATTTAATCTTTGAAATACAGTTGGTAAGGAAAATAACTTTGAAGTTTTGACAGATATGAACAAGTGAGAAAGGATTAAAAACATGAAAATGATAAAGACTACGTAACGTAGAAAATCCAGGCTCTAAACTGTTTGTGTAACAAAATGTGTGCTTTACATGTAAAAACAGGGTTGCGTTCAGTTATTATGGACAAAGTAAGCATGAAGTAAACTTAAGCTGGATTGTCATCTGAAATTGGAAATCAACAAAAGAGTGGGGACATGCTTTTACCCGGAGTAAAGATTGATTTTCAAAAGTGACCATACAGTTGAAATGCCTTGTTTCGGTGTACTAAACTAGCTTGGGAAATAAACTTGATTCTCAATTGCTTCCATCCTTTTGGATCATTTTCTATTCATTCAATACGAATGCTTGATTTATGTGTATTATTATTATTTTGACCTGGCCAGTTTAAAACGTCTTGACCTGCCAAACAATGTGCCGTCAGATTGGAAATTAGAGGCTGCAAGCAGGTTTTAACTGAGGCAGGGCAACGCAGTTGCAAGCATTATGTTAGCAAAAGCATGGCGTTTGTCAAGAAGCTCATTTTGTACTTTTTGATGGTTGTGTTGTCGATATTCAAGAAACAGATGCACAAAAACTTATCTTGGAAAAATAAAATGGGCTTTATTTGGAATGCGATTAGAATGTTATTGAAAGCGGTTATGCGGGGATGTCTTTAACTTAGTTAAAATGTTAAAACTCCACAATCCTGGTAAAATATTGCTTGAATTAACATTTTAAACGAATACTTTTATATTTCAAATACTTTTATATTTCATGACGGTAAATTTGTGGTAAGGGAAATATTGTTTTTCCATTTGTCTCAGAAAATTCACCTGCATGGGTGTGAATATTGAAAATGTACAGTTTGTGGTAAACGAAAACTTTAATTATCATTATTTTCGTAAAAAGATTGGTTCGTTTTCAGCTCACATGTTCACACATGTGAGCTACTGTCGTATGGATGTCTATCTGTTGATGTGGGGCTTGCATATTAATGAAGAAATGAACTATCATTTTTTAATATAATGGTTTCCTATGGAGACAGTAATGACAGTGTCAACATATATCAGGGAATACTGCACAAAATCTCATGAAACCTTTCAAAGATGACAATCTCAGAACATTTTGACAATACTGTGAGCGTCATGTCATTTATTTGCCCGTTTGCATATTCAATGAAATTAACTCTGATTGTGTTGTGTAACATGAAATTATTATTAGATGACTAACAATCATTAACGGTTGTCATATTTAGAAAAATCCCAAAATAATTAAAATTACATGACTTTCTTACATCTCAATAGTAAACGCACATCAATATATACGTATTTTAATCCGTTTGGAAGTTATATATGTAAGTCTACCAAATTTGCTTTAACATTCTTTTCAAAATACGATATATTTAAGGGGTATTTTAACGAATTCAGGTATCACTGACACCTATTATAATAAACTTTTATTCGTAAATGGATCGTTATTGTAAGTAAATTTATAGTATATTTTCCACATTTTTAAAAATAAATGTTCAAGGACTCAAGATGGAGCTGCACGTTGCCAACACAGTTTTTTTCCGAAGGAATATTTCTCATCTAAGATGACAAAGAAACCCGTAGAAACTATTTTCACTTGAAACAAGAGTATATCCTCATTCTAAAATGGCATGGGCTGAACGACTGACACTCAAAAAAGTGCTTAAAATCATGGTTAGCAAATGCCTCTAATTCAAAATGTAAGAATTTTATTGCAAAACAAAATAGTTGCTTTGTTATATAGCATTTAAAAACATACTGTGAAACTTTCAGAAAATATGACCCAGCCAGAACAGAGTTATATTCTTTGGAAATCTTGAAATTCGGATGAAAGGGAAGCAGGAATTCGGGTGATTTGCATACATTTGCATACATTAACCCTTTTATATCATGCAACATACGACTGCTTGCCCAGCTTAAAGGTGAAGCTAACCAATTTTTAATCTTTGGTTAACAAATTAATAAAAACTGGAAGAATATTTGCAAAAAAAATATTTTGAGCAAACTACAGTGCGTTGGGTGCAGTGCCCTCTTGACAGTTTTTTTCTTGATATTCCTATTCCTAAAAACTCTACCATAACCTTATTTATATTAGAAGCTATTTGGGCATTAATTTGGCAGCCATATTGAATTTCTGAAAATCATCAAAGTGTCTTTTAAAAACATTGAACCACAAAAGGTGTTTCTTCAGGCTCAAGAAATATAATTAAAGTTCAAAATAGCTGAAATAGATTGTTCAATACATTTTATGACAGAAAATTTCTTTTTTATTGAATTTTTACGCAAATTAACGAAGTGCCAACGCAAACCGTTGCACCTCAAAAATCATTTGTCCATGCCAAAGAATGTAACTTTGAAATCACAAAAATAGCTTGTTTAACCCATTGACTGCTGCAATTTTTTACACCAAAATTTTAATGCAATATTTACCAATTTCTGTGAACATTTCTGTACCTTTTTTTCATAATTTTGAACCAAATGGATATTAGTTTTCAGCAGCTACAGTTTTAATCAAAAATTTGGCAACAAGCAGAAAATTGAGTGTGGTATATTTTATAAAGTTGACAAAAATAGACTGTGGCGCCAAAAGGCTTAATACATGGTATAAGATAGCAAA
Organism: Ptychodera flava; assembly: GCF_041260155.1. NCBI lineage: Eukaryota > Metazoa > Hemichordata > Enteropneusta > Ptychoderidae > Ptychodera > Ptychodera flava. The sequence goes on along the minus strand of NC_091939.1, from coordinate 18,847,190 downwards.
TGCCTTTTGTAGGTATGTTGGCAGCCCTGTGGGATTTCTGCAAATAAACAAAGTACCTATGCAAATCATTGCATCTCGAAAATTATGTTTGTCCATGCCAAAGATTTTAACTTTGAAATCACAGAAATGGCTTGTTTACCCTTTGACTGTTATAAATTTTTGCACAAAAATTTTAATGCAATATTTTACCAATTTCTCTGAACTCTTCTGTACGGTTTTTTCATAATTTTGGATCAAATTGATATCATTTTCAGCAGCTACATATTTTTATCAAAATTTTGGAAAAAAGCAGAAAAATTGACGTAGGTACATTTTATAAAGTTGACAAAAATAGACTTTCGCGCCCAAAGGGTTAATACGTGGTATAAAACAGAAAATGTCTTTTGTAGGTATGTTGGCCACCATATTGGAATTATGCAAATTAACAAATTACCTATGCAAATTATAGCATCTCGAAAATTGTTTGTCCATGCCAAAAATTATACTTTTAGCTTTAAAATCACTGAAATAGCTTGTTTAATACGTGGTATATGACCGAAATTGTTTTTTGTAGGAATGCTGGCCGCCATATTGGAATTATGCAAATTAATGAGGTGTCTATATGAAACATTATACCTCCAAAACGATTCCCTGAGCCAAATAACTTGTGTCAGACAGTTTAACATGTGATATATGGCCAATTATGTTATTTTGTCGGATGGCTGGCAGCCATATTTGATTTATGCAAATTAGACATCCCCTAAAGTTGGATTCGAGTAAACTTTTAATAGTTGTTCTGGGTACCTCTCTGAAATGCATTCTGAAGAAAAAAATTCTGTTGCAATTTGTGGTGGGTTAGGTGCCAAAATCTCGTAGATTGACTGGACTAGATGAGCAACGAGCTTCTCTCTATAAAACAGATGGATTTTTCCATTCCAACAGCGTAGGAACTTGAACAGCTCATCGAAGTAAAAGATTCAAGTGCAACCAAGGATGTTGCTAGGTATGCTTAGGGAGCGTTCAGTTACTACGGCCAGGGTGGGCCGGCAAAATCCCGGAGGGTCACCTCAAATTTGAAAACTGCAAAGGGGGGTCATGTATTTTTCAAACAGCTCAGAGGGGGGTCACTTAATTTTTATAAACATCCGTCCCGTCAAAAGGCAGTTTCAGTATTCAGAAATATTCTGGAGATAAAAATGATTCGCTGCATGATTTCATTCTCTGAAGTCTTTTAATTGTAAATCTGAACAAAAGTATAATTATCTGTCACATGAACATCTTGACTTGGCAACTCTGAGGCTTGTTTTAAAATTTTGTACACACACGCTTCCGCAAAAAAAAATTGCCATCCACCTGTAATTTCTGTCCAATCCCTTTGAGGGGTAATTTCAAAATTATAGCAAGTCAGAGGGGGAAATTGAACATTAACACTTTGTGAGTTTGTAAGGTCAGGTCATTTGAGAATCTTTTTTTTTATTCTATCCCCTACCCCCACCCCGAGGTGTTTGTGTGTGCAACTTTACTCAGACAATGTGAGGGGGGGTCATGAAATTTTTGTCATCTTAAAAGGGGGGTCATCAATTATTTGATACAATGGGTAGGGGGTTCACTTATTTTGACCAATGCACAGAAAGAATTTGCCGGCCCACCCCGGCCATAATAACTGAACGCTCCTTTAGAATATTTTTTTAAGAAAGTGGTACCATGTACTACTGTAACCGCTGTAAAATATCGGCAAGTCAACTTGTCACAATGGATTGTTGCAGTGCAAAATATCAAAACACATTTAATATACAACATAATACACCATGAGCGTGTGATGTGTTATAAAACACCTATTACTTAGTACGCCTCGTGGCCATGTGTTACCAGAAACACATCGCTATACCCCTCGGCCTACGGGATAGGGGTAGCGATGTGTACCTGGTAACGCACGCCCTCTTGGGGTAATAAAAGGGCGTTATAGCCCTCATGACCAGGTAATAGGTGTTTTGTATGCCACAAAGTGAGAAGTCTCTATGCAAGTCGGTAACATCACAGCTGGGGAGGAATATATATTAACATTTTAATCATAGGCTTTACAAGAGGCTTAACAATACAAATTATATGATGACGTATAATACGCTGTGAAATAAATATTATCTGCGCTACAGCTGCGTGAATCACAATTTGGGGAAATACCGAGTGTGCGCCATGTAACATATTATTATGAAATTTATCCTGTGCCATTTAAATGGCGTTCGTTAAAAAAGTAAACAGTACAAGTAGTAAGTAAAATGAATCATAAAATGAGCTCCACAAGAAGTAGATAGGGAAAAATGTCGTCAAAAAATGAGAGTCCGAGTGTCTCTCCCAAATGTGCATTCTTCCTTGAGGCAGAGCTGCATGTTTCCAACACAGTTTTTCCAAAGGAATTTTTCTCATCGAAGATCACAAGGAACCCCCCAACCCAATACTTTATATTTTCAAAAAGCAGAGAATCCTAAGTTTACAGGCAATAATCGGTAAGACTGCAAGAAACATGTCTTTCTGAGCTAAGACGCCAGACGACGGAAGGTAAAATACAGGAAAAGTGATGCATAATATGCATGGACAGAAAAATAACTTGCACCTTTCAATACCCTGATAACCTTGTGAACTCGTCGCCATTGAAAAAATTGAATAGCATTTCATCTGAGTGTCTCAAGTCAGGAGTATCGTCATTGCTGTCAGAAATGGTGAACGCTCTTCGCTTCCTCGGCTCGACCCGGGGGCTCGACTCGTTGACTGCCGCGGCAGCATTGATCGTGATGTTAACTTGAAACCCGTCAATGTTGCTTAAGTAAACATTCTTACTGCTACTACAGTGCGTTTCACATAAGTACCGCAACTCAGCGTATGAGACGGACACAATTCATGTGCAAAACAAACGATAAGCTTGGGTATCACGACACATTTGAAAGTCAGCGACTCATTGATTAATTACAGTAAAACCAACATAGGGCAGTCGCTCTGTCTAGACTGAGAGATACACTTGATCTACAATGTGTGGCTTTTTAGTTAGTTTCTGTTGAGAATACCTTCACCTCTTGAACTCTTAGCTGAAATTGTAAAAGAAACAGTTACATTGTAGATCAAGTCAAGTCAACTGTTTATCTCTCGGTCTAGACAGCGGCTGCCCCATGCTGGTTTACTGTAATTAATCGACGAGTCGGTGGCTTTGAAATGTGTCCGTGATACCCAAGCTAATCGTGTGTTTTGTACGTGGATTGTGTCCGTCTCATACGCTGAGTTGCGGTACCCAGGTGAAACGCACTGTAGGATGATTGGTACTTGTCTTGGGTTTATCGTCTATGCCTATCATGTTGTTTGATGGACATCGACAGGGGCTCTTTTGACGAGGTAGACAACACAAAATGTCGGTAACATAGCGTATTAAAATCCGGCTTTGAACGATTCTCAGTGTCTGTAAGATATTTCAATTAAATCATATGTTAATTGCGATACTAACTTTTATATCATAATGCATTTCATTGACAATATGTCGCTGGCCAAGGATATAGAGAGAGATTTAATGCACAGCTTTATTTGTCAGCTCGAATAAATTATGAACCGCTGGCGCACATATGCATTTGACATGATTTGATGATCCTACCGCTGCCATGCGATAAAACTTGACACAAACATGCCTTTGCAAACTGCATCGCAAGTGATGCTCTTGTTTCAGAAATATTGATAAATCAGCTTACAAATACAAAAAATCATTATTGATGTGTTCAAAAGCATACGCATAAAGTATTGAAAAAAAAACACCAGAAAAACGAGAGAAAATCAGAACTGAATATATTTAAACCAGTCTACTGAGTATAAGCTGAGCCCATGACAATTTAGTTTGGAATACTAGATTTCTAAATATTACACTTGTGCCTGCCTACAAAAATGTGTGGGTATTTCTCGTACCGACGAATATATTTCAAGAATCCATTTTTAAAAAGCGCAGTATGTGGGAAGTCGGGAATGATTGTACATTGTGCATGTTCATGTATATCATTTATGTCATTCTACCAAACATTGCGTCACAAGTGTTGGTTGTAAAAATGATGATGATGCATATCGAGGATCTTTGTCATCAAAGAGTATGCCATCCTTTGGCATTTTACCAAGTGAAAGGTTGTATAAGTGTACCCTTAACTTCCTCGTTATTGTGAATGTTTGACAATTATCTAGTCACAATTGTTCATCGAATGCAACGTTTGTCTGTGATATTCCTATGACAGAGTGACAAATTTCCAGCTGACGAAACTTACTCAAATCATACGATAAGCTTTAATGCTGCGATATAAGCTTAAATATTGTCTCCGATACAGCTGTGTGAAACACGTCATTGAAGGGACTGGACAGTATCAAGCACAGAGAGGGTTTGATGATGTTTTACTTTTTTAATAATAAGTCTGACATATAATATCAAGGTTACCAATTACCAATTTTTTACATTATTTTTGACCTTGCGAGTATAAATTAATATTCATGTTTTCAGGTCATTACTTTTTTAATCCACCAAAAGGGTACTTTACTTCGTCGTGGGATGATTTTTTTCGTTTTGTGGTAAAATTACTGTAACAATGTTGCCCATTGATTTTGACAAAAATTGTAACATGATTATTACACCTTCCCTTAGTGTGAATTTCATTACTAGTCATGGAAAATACGTTTCGATATGACCTTACGCAATCTCAGATATGATGATCTACTATTGTGAAATCGGAAAAACCGGTCATGCTATAGACCTTCTGCCTGCCCTACCCACCAGCCACTGAAACTGACAAGCCCCTGACGGATAGACAGTGTAAGATTCAGGCTCGGAGAGCAAACGTTCCGTTCGAAAACCGGTAAAGAGTTAAGGCTAGAGATACGGTGAGTATCAGCCATTGTTACTTTATTGTCGGCATTAGTTTCAGTCGTAAAATAGTATAGTGTCGTTATTGAAACGTTGTTGGTTTTGTAGTTTTGAAATAGTAAAAAGTGTTTTGCTATTTTTCAAAGTGATTCCTGCCAGGCAGAAAATGCCATCAATGTAGTGCATAAATTCTAGCCGTCCAGACTGTGACACACGATTTCGACTCTTCTCAGGGCGTAATGGTTTTCAAGAGAGAAGACAGGAGCGTTAAGCGATACGTTTGTTTGATATTGAGCATCCTAACCGTACTTACCTTACCAGAGCTGTTGATTTTACATCAACGCCTGGTATCTCATACTCCCGCAATCCAACAGAGACATGACCTGCAAGCCAGTGTTAGTAATACAAGTGGAAACTCTGTTCGTCACATAGAAAAACAGGCAAAAATCTCCAAGCTGACGCCTCAAAGTTTAAAGGAGGGAATGAGTCAATATTCGCCTCTCAGGTAAGAGAATGAATCCCGTGATCGACCATATTACAAAACTGTCAATGGTGGTAAGTCAGAATGAAGTCTGCTATTTGACACCATATGTGTAGCTATACTATCGATGATCTTATTCAATCACACATTTTCATTTTCACCCGATATGGATGGAGATCAGTTGTAGCAACAGAAAGATTGAATAATGGTCAAAGTATAGGTCAGGGAGGAGTTGAGACGGATGGAAATATGATTATAAAAGATAATTAGACATTTGTAGAGATATGATAACGATATTACACTGGATACGATAACACGGTATTTGCATGACAAAATTAAGGTGATGAAAGCTCATTAAAATACATCAAATTGGCCTTTAGAACCCTGCATTGTTCAATCTGGAATATAACGAAGACTGAATTCCTTGTCAGTATAGTTTGTGCCTTGTTATTTTGTTGTACTCTGTTGTATTTTCTTGACGATGTAATTCAAAATATTTTCCAGGCTTTGGCCGCTACAAGAGCAACAATTACGAACCGAAGTGCATTAACAGTCAGTGCAAACCAAAGTGTAATAACTACCGAAGAGCCGTCTCGGAGGAGGATGACAAACACATCTACTCGATTACTTTTCCCCGTTCATTTTTGGGAAGGGGGTCCCAATTGGAATTATTTGAGTTTTCGCATGCTTGTCGCATATGCCATCACACACAACCGGAGTATCGTGATGATTCCGTTCCACAATCATTTTGTCAAGGGATTCACCAAGGGCTACAGACCCTTTGAGGAAACGTTCGATATCAACAGACTACGCAAAATTGTACCCGTGGTTACTCCAGAATTTTATAAAGAAGTATGTGGGGCCAGCATTGATTTTTTGGTTCAGTTTCCGATTTCTAAAATGAGGAAAGCTATGAGGAAAGAAAACAGAAAACGATATGAAAGAACAAGAGGGGATTTCAAGAAACTATGGGATATACACTTGCCCGATACTAAACGTAAAAGGAGAAATTTTACAGAAACGGAACGCCAGATGATGAAAGCCGATGAGATCCGTTGTCTTGGTATCTATGGACCTCGACAGATACCAAATTTTCTGACTGAAAAGGAAAAGGCTGTCTTTAAACATATAGACAGATATTTTCGTTTGTCAGAAAATATCCGAAGTATGGGTGCTACCGTTAAATCATTGTTGTGTGGAGGAAAGCCTTACATTGCAATACACTGGCGTAATAGGACAGGTGAAATGTAAGTACAAGTATTATTTGTTTAGAATATAGCATTAGCTTTATTTTACTGGTTTTATTTTGACACTTTTGTTCTATCTTTATGATACACTTTCTAACAGTACTCCCAAATGATGGCGAAATACCAAGTGTTACACTTAATAAAACAGTATGTACATACGTGTTGTGTTAAATATCATGTTGATGCAGAGTTTTGGTCCGGACCAAAATGTGGACACGATTTAACCCGAAAAGCCGTTCACCAAACCAAATAACTATTATTGTATGTGCTGCATAAAGGCAGCAACCATTTCAGGCAGCACAGAAAAAGTATGAATATGATAATTATGCGACTAAAACGAGCAAGGATGTGTCGATGATAATAATTTGAAGTAAGTTGTACATGGATCTTTTCAAGCATAAAATCAGTATTTTGTTCTCCGCTCTTCTGACTCACAACTGATGTGACTCCGTGGTATTTTCAATAAATTCACGGAGATTAACTACTCTGCATAGTTTTTTAAAAATCGGATCAGCTGAATCAATATTAAAACAGCGGCAAACCTCGGGGACTTGTACATTTTTCAGCCAAACAAGAATTAACCACAGCGTTTTATCATGTATTTAAATTGCAAACAACTTTCAGTTTATACAGCAGAGTATTAAACTCGAATACTTAATGACATCGATACAGTAATAAACGATATTGTCAATTACTTGTTAAGCGACGTCGAGTATGTTATACCAGATGACACAACGTTAATATGATATGTTACCGAGGAAATATTTCAATACCTGCAAAAAGACTGATAGCCCCATCGACATAGTGCTGGCGCCGTTTTTATGGATTGTATTTCCTAGAGGAATTAATGTTGAAAGCATGGCACAGCTTAATCCAAGTGATAATATCGATTTTATATTGCCTATGTTGGGTCATATGACATTGCAATGTCGAAATATCTCTTGCATGTGTACTATAGGAATATCTCAAAACTAATGATGTTTAAGACGCATTTCTCAACTTTTACCATAAAATATAATAAACTAGCTTTACTACAATTCTAAAGAAAACGTCATCACAATGAAGCGATGTATATATGATTTGGGTCGGCGTTCTAGCAGAACTTCACCAAACGAGACTGTTGGCAATGCGGGCCCAGCAAAGTTTTTTGAACGAGATTCTTCCTTCTTGACCGCCAGGCATCCATTTCGTTTGCATCTTTACTTTGACAGTTAACAGTGCTGTCGGTGATACCATAATATGCCAACGTCAGTGAATTACTGGATTATTGCTACGTTTCAGAATATTAGACCTGTGAGTTGTAAAAGAATGTCTTTTCTCCCGCAGTTGCAGTCGCAGCCCGGTCTCAGATGCAATGTGCAGATCCGTGTCAACCGGATTACTGAGTGATGATCATACTAAAACTTTTATTGATTTCTTTTCTTTACTTATTCATTTTATACAAACTAGTAAACAAAAACAGTATAAATCATACAAACACGGATTAACAATAACAAATATAAAAAACAACGATCAAAAGCTATTTGTGCATGGATGTCTAAAAATATAACCTGAAAAAGACAATAGGGATTTGAAATGCATTGCGGGAACTCGAATCGTTCACACACATATTTGAGCGCTTACGTTTCCTTTGAGAGCAAGCCACAAAAATACTTGACCTTGGTTTAGGTAGTACAGCAAATATATCACCATTATAACAGTATTGCCTCCAACATTTGCATTATCCCATGGTAACGTCTCAGTTTCAGAACTGCTTGGGAATACAATCAGAGTTCAAAGTATGACCGCAACACTTTTACACAGCCCGGCTGCTACCCTGAATTTTCAGCTAGTGCAGCCTGGCTAAGCTAGTTGACGTAGCCAAGCTGGGCTACACCAGCTCAAAATCATGGCAGGAGAGCTAGGGGCACAATGTGTAGCCGTGAGGGGCGGTGAAAAATATAATTTGACCACATGCCTGAATATTAAATATGTTTCAGTTTTAAAAGAACTGTTAACTAACTTTGTCTTTGACGTCGTATTGCTAAGGATGCAGAGGACTTGGTTGTCCACGTGTATTCAACACTTGCAACAGCAATAAAAGCTTTCAGGACACTCTGTGCAAATATCAGTGCATTTGTATGGGCATTTTAAATTAATATACATAAACGTACATTTGAAATATATTTGGACTGGGGAGCTACTAAATAGGGCACAATCAGTTGTTGTTAGCCTGTAATTATTTTTAGTAAATAATTAATAAACATAAGTACCTTAAAATTCATCTTTTGAATATTATGTACAAAATGAATTGAGTGGTTATGACGGTATTGAATTTACAGCGTATTGATGTAGTGCTTCAAATGAAAGAATATCACAACGCTTTCAACACATTAAAAATGGCTCAATGATGCCAGGGACAAGAAAAGGCAATAGAATACGTGGAAAACCAATCAATGCGCGGACCGCATTAACATTACATCCATGAATACTGGGTATACTGTGAGTGTCAAAATTGCACCATACGAGTGTATACCATTAACAACTTTGCAAGCATATTACATGCGTAATTTTCAAATTAATTTATTCCACTGCTAAATTCTCTCAGAGTGCACACTGGGATAGCTACACCTACCTCTTTTTGTGAGATAATAGCCTCATCGTCTTTTAGATGACATATTTTCACCCCATGAAATATGTAAATTAACTTCTTTCAGCACGACCCGTTTATTGATTTAAAATTTAGCAATAGTCCACGCAGTGTATTTTACGGCTATGTGATTGTAAATACAATAACAAACATTTGGAATGTCTCTTATAGCCACCCGGTAAATCGTTGATACCGTCAAATGTTCAGTACTGGCTTGATGTAATGTTGTGGCGTTCGTTTAATACTACAGAAGACTGACGAACATCTGACTTTATTGCTTTTAGAAATACCCAAAACAGTTATCCATGTAAACAGATGATGAATACCAAAAAGCTAGAGTCAGGTCCCTCGCGCATCAAGCATTGAAGGTTGGGTCGCATAGATCATTACGATATTCTCAGACTGTGGCGAGACTTCTGTTTCATGGCATCTTTTCTATTCAATAACACAGGGTCGAATATCATTCGATTGATTGTAAAACCGAGGAGCAATGCCTCCATAACCTTGCAATGCTCTCTAATGCAAGCCAAGTCATCGCTGAGGCCGTTGGACAATTCATGAAGAACCTAGGAATTGACTGCGTTTACGTGGCAATCCCTCCACGTCGACAAGTAAGTTGATTTTTAAATATCTTGATACATCTACATGACATAAAAAAGGCGAGGAAACGAAATGAAAAACAAGTTCGAACCATAGAATCATTTATCTAAACTAACCAGATTTTGTTGATACGAACTTTCAGATGCCCATTCTGATTTATTATGATACGCAATTGTTCATCGTAAAGTACTGTTTCCTGAACATTTTGTCATACGTCAAATAATATCATTGCGCTCTGCTAAGCGCCTTCCTTGTGCCATCTATAAGATGGTTTGAATAATTAGTCAATCATCGACGGGTCATAGAATGCGTGGACTGTAAATGCAACGGCAAAATAACATGAAAAAGATTTTTCACTGAAAGTGACAAATAGCCGGCAAGATAGCCATGATAGTAGTCCCGGTTACCAAGACTGCCCTTTGGGCTCTCTATCGGGCGGCCGGAAGAAAGCCCCGCCCGCCGGGTAATATTTGTAACTCAGACTACCTTAATAGGCGACCTTAATAAAGTGTGCTCTAAGGTTACGTACACCTCTTGATTGTAATAAAACGAAAATAATCAAAGCGTCTACCCCTTTTGCTGAAGACTTTTTGGGAGAAATTCAAACACGATATAGCGTCCTAAGTGGAGAATGGTTAAAAATAAAAATGGAAATTGAACCTTCGTATCGGAAAAGGCATGGTCATGATTAAAAGTTCTCTATTCTCAGGAATTTGTTGAACGCCTCAGGAATATAGTACGACATGTTTATACAGCCCACTTCATAACATCTCGTGATAATGCGGAATTACGAAGGTTAGAGGACGATAACTATGTACTTTCTCTGGTTGAGCAGGAAGTTTGCCAAGGTGGGTGCTTCTCTTGCTCTGCAAGTTTTTTCGACTTTTCTGTTTTAAAGCTTTATCAAATTATGGAATAACGAGTGACGTGTAACACTTTAAATCAGTCACTTTCTAAATGGAGTATCTCAAATATCAAATGATGGGCCATGTTATGATTTTGGAACAAACGACTGGCACCCCGTTCGTGGGAGGGTTTGAAAGGGGGAATATAATATTGAAGAGTTTACAATTTGTTGTAGTTATAATACTGATACAAAAGGAAAGACAGAACACAAAATGACTACAACAGATCATGTTTTACACTCTACAATATTTTATTCTCGCCTTTCAAAACTTTCCCATGAACAAGCTCCTCGTCGAAAATGATTTGCTTCCGGGCCCAGTATAGGGGTAACAGATTACTCGATGGAGGAGCTGCCTTCTGAGTGTGCTGTATTCTTTATCGGTCTTGAGATGATAAAACAGGCTTGTTATTGGTTAAAGCTAAAGCAAATAGCAATTTGCTCAGCTACGTTGCTGAGCATTTATCTAATTTCATGTGTCAAATATATCAGCATCAGCTGTAAGTCATCGACCAATATGCCATATATCACCTTCATTTGGGCGACAGTAACCTCGCACATGACTCGCATCCAACCAGTTGAACCAAAACTCTAGGTAACAGGTCAACCTTATAGAACTCTTGGTGAAAATTGCCTCAGTGCAGGTTAACGTTATTATATGGAATTGTGTTGCCTTTGAGTTGCTTCACAGAAACACAGAACAGTTATTTTCACACCGTTATATGTATGTATTGAGCAACATGTTTGCAAATGTCTCCCCATGCTCTTTCAGGTGCAGAGGTATTTTTACGCTGTGGAGTGTCGAACTGGTCAGAATTCGTCCAGATAGGCAGAGAAAGCCTCGGGAAAGAAGTTGCCTATCTAAGAGATATTCCAAATATACCTGAGGAGATATATGAGTTTATCTAAGCTTCTTCATCATAATTTTTGCACAAGGAAAATAATTCGCCATGTCGTGAACTTTAAGATAGGATTAATCTTCTTCTTCACAATCATTCAAGCATTTTAATCCCTAAAATTACGTGTTTCTTTACTGCAAGGGGGATATATCCTAAGGTCTATGTCATTCTTTAATAGTTCATTTAAGAAACACCTATTACCTGGTCATGAGGGCTATAGCGCCGTTTTATTACCCCGACGGGCCGTGCATTACCAGAAACACATCGCTATTCCCCGAGGCCGAAGGCCAAGGGGTAGAGTGATGTGTTTCTGGTAACACACGGCCACAAGAGGTAATGAACTGGTGCTATAGCCCGAATAAAGACGAGGTCATAGGTGTTTTATAACACACCATACGCTCGTATTGTTTTTTGTTTACGTTATTAATGTGTTTTGATACTATACACTGCAAACAATCCATTGTGACAAGATTACTTGGCGATTTCTCCACAGCGGTAACACTACCACCAATTCTTCACAAAAATAAAGCATATATGGCAATATCCTTGGCTGCACATGAATCTTTTTCGTCGATGAGCTGTTTAAATTCCTACGCTGTTAGAATTCAAAATTTTGCTGTTTTAGAGAGAGCTCATTGCTGATCATTATGTTCCAGTCACCCGCCATTGTTTCAAAGTTGCAGACGACTCTACGCGTGTGGTATTTGACCGACCACTTTTCCAAATTAAGGCTAAAACTATTTTCCTAGGAAAAAAAGTTTTTCAAAAATACCCTCTGACGTCACTTTGGCGTTTCAGGTGGGACTAGACGTATCTATGTTCTCGTCACATGACGTATTCTGGCGAATCGCAACACGAATTGAGCAAGTGGTGTGTTATAATAAAAACTATTCTCCAGTTTAATCCTCTTGTAACATAGAAAATCAACTTTGCTCATCAAAAGATTACACCGTTTTGTGTGCATTTCAGAAGAAAATTCAACGAGTATACACACTGAATAAGAGCAGAATTAGCTGGAGGTGTATGATTCTTAATAAATTGCTCAGCCATCCCCCCCCCAAAAAAAACAATATTCATGCGTATATTCATCGTAGTCAGCAGTAAGGGAAATGATACCATAGTACCTTCGGTAGACACGATACCAAAAGGTAAAATAACACATATCAAAAACTTCAAACAAACCCAATATATAAAAATTTAACTAACACGTATTAAGAAATCTTTAGGACATAGTAAGATGCATCGAACTCTGATCTCTAACACCAGTGTGAGGAAGAATATAGTTTGTTGATGAGCTATATATCATATGTGGCATTGGGTTGAATGGTGAAAATACGGTGTGATTGTATAATTTTGCGAAAAAAACATCAGGTTGTGCTTGACTGGTATCATTGGTGGTAAAGCGGCACCAATCCTTAAATTTGATTTGCTGAGAGGTTGATCCTGTTCTATGGATTAAATAAAGATGAAATATATAGTCCACGTTTGTTTGAATACTGCCTTTTAATTAACTATGGCCTCTCGGCGACTGCGTTAGATTGACCAGTGGGTATGGCTAAATCTCTGCATAACTGACTACATTAACTGTTATTACCATGAGCTGTCTTGCAATGAACAGACAATATGTCATGTCTTACAAAGCTAAAATGCGGGCGCAGACACAGATCCTTGTCGAATAAAGTCTTCTTAAATTACAGGTTAAAACTGCACTGCATCATTATATCAGTCATCAACAAAAATGAATTTTTCGAGAGTTTCGGAAATAGACCTAATGACAGTGCTAACATGCTGATAGGAAAAATGTATACTTCTCATGCAGAGAATTCAGTAATTTTTCGATCGCATCCAAACTGGTAACCTACAATATACACCCACCCACAGCTATTTTACAGTAGAGATTTTCATGTCACTCATACCTTAACATTGCGGCTCTTTTATGATAGAATGAAATATGTGTGTAACAATCTGATAAATGACAAAACATCAACAACTAATAGCGAGTCAGTTTCTTATCTCAAACCGTATACACTACACAGATATACATCTCAAAGCACGGATCATGGAAACAAATGCCGCAGGATAATACATATAGGGATTCACATGTATCGAGTGAATGAAAATGCCTTCTGATAGATACAATTATATGCAAATTGCTTGTAAAGTAAACTCATTCGTATTATTTTTAGCGTAAGGCACTGTCATTGAAAATTATAAAATACATTTTCCAAATAACGAGGAACAGTGTTCTCTATCTGGACTTTATGCCTCTTATCATTGAGTAACACACATCATTTCGAAGCCTTGTTCGGTACTCAATTCAAGAACTTTACAACCATTTATGGTCGACTAAACATGAGTCGCTATGCCTGTTGTTATGATTATCTGATTCATGCCATTTATCTGAAAACACTCGGACAAATTTACACCACATCTCTTAGCTATACACATATACACTCTCAAGGGACTGTACCAGCAGAGTTACAATTAAACTCTCAGTAAACTAATCTAGAAGGTGATAAATACGTTTGGATTCAACGACTGTTACAGCTACCTGTGACTAACGCATGAGCATTCAATTATTCGTTCAATTGCGATTTGCTCCTTCATCTCATCCGATGTACGTTAGTGAAACATTTCAATCGTATCTAAATTTAATAACAACTCTAATCTTCATAACATAGTGTATTTATTTCAAAGTTCTGCAAACTCACTGGTTGATGATATGCATCTGAGTATGTACTCAGTCAACTTTTTGAGAGTTATAGTGTACTACTAAATATATTTACTCCAATCAATTATGGACAGCAGGCGCACACATGTAGATAATTCCTCCGTTCCTATGTGATAAACCTGTCGACAAATATACCATTGCGATTTACTCCGCAAAGAACCTCAAATCTGCCAGAAATATCTAAATCAGCTTTTATATTAAAACAATAAAGTGATTAGCCATATGTTCGCGGTATGAAATACGACATGCAATGCTTGACTCATGGCTACTGAGCATAAATTTAGTATATGACAATTTAACTTTCTGTATACATTGTTTCTTAAAGTTAAGCGGCTGCCAACTGTGAGTATTTCGTGTACTGAGGACATGTTTCCATGTTTTAAAGAATTATGTAAAATTGTCTCAGGGGCTTGAATATCATATTATCAAGCCTTAACCTTTGCTTTACAAAAATCGGTTGCAAAATTTAAAAAAATACACTTCGAGGGAGGATATCAGTCTACTTTCAAATCTCGGTAACTTAAACACGATTTTGCAACCTAATTTAATCATAACAGTTTAAGGCGATCGACCAAACTTTCAAAGTGGCGGATTTCTACAGGTAAAGTACATAAGATTAGAGAACTTAAAGTTCTGCAGAATTTCATCCCAGAAATGCCTACACTATTGAAAAGAAACATGAGTTAAGCTGACGCAAAAAACAAACAAAGCTTTTTTGCCATGGAAACGATTGCACTGCGTTAGTATTTATCAAATCGCTGTTTCTCTTGCTGAAATGAGGATTCGATTTTTACCCACAGTGCATTCTAATATCATGCCAAGACAGGGTTTGACCCCTTAGCACAAGACAAAAGCTATTTAAGGTAACGAGAATGATCATTAAGGAGAATATAATCCTTTGGAATTTTATAAAGTGAAAGGTAGCATCAGCACCCTTAACTTTCTTTTTATAGTCAATATGCTGAATATTTGGAATAATTTAGCGACAAACTGTTATTCTTCGCCCACAGATATGTTCATGTATTCATATACTGCAACATTTGTTGGGGTATTTGTATGACAAATTGACACAGTCTCTGCAGTCAAGCTGGTGCCGTCACATTCTTTTAAAATTCCGTCAGACCAGACACAAAATAATACGATTAGCTATAATGCAGTGGCATGAATATTATCCCAGATACAGCTGTGCAAAAAACGTTCGTGAAGGGACTGGTGAATGTCGCGCCGAGGTTGGATCGGTGACGCTTGTCCTATAAAAAGGTCTTAGTTATAATAGTTATTTCACTCAATACACTGTTTACTTTTATTAGTTTTATTCTAATACACGACTAGTTCACTACATCATGAGTTGATCATCAGATCGTGTTAGTTTTTGTATAATTACTGTTGCACACGTTCCATCTATGAGGGATGTTTACAATTGATTTTGACAAAAATGACGTCTTTTCTCAACTTCGCTGACTGTCTCTTTCATTACGAATAATCGGTTATAAAAACACTGATATGACCTTACGCTGTGTTATTGACCAGTGGTTATGGCTAAATCTCTGCATAACTGACTACTTTAAGTATGATGACCATATGTTGTCTTGCAACAACAGACGATATGTAATGTCTTAGAAAGCTAAAATGTGGACGCAGAAACATATCGTTCCCAAACGAAGTCTTCTAAAATTACAGGTTATGAACATTACACTGCATCATTATATCAGTCATCAACAATAATGATTTTTTTTCGAGTTTCGGAAATGACATTACACACATGCTGATAGTAAACACGTATACTTCTCCTGCAGAGATTTCAGTAATTTTTCGATTTGATCCAAACTTGTAACCTACAATACTCCCCACCCGCAGAGAAGTCAGCGCTTGCAATCAAGACTAACAGCTGTGTAACAGCTATTTTACAGTAGAGACTTATAAGGAATCCATACCTTGACACTGAGGCTCTTTCATGACAGAAAGCAATATGTGCAACGACCTGATAAATGACAAAACGTCAAGAACAAACAGAATTTCATTTCCTTGTGGCAAAACGTATACATTATACAGACGTACATCACAAAGCACAGATCATGGAAACATACGCTACAGGGCAATACGTAAAAATTGACATCAGTGAATGAAAATACCTTATGAAAAATACAAAATTTAAATTGCTGGTAAAGTATAATTTTAGCGTAAGGACACTGTCACTGAAAAATAAAAAATTTTAATACATTTTCCAAATAACGAGGAGCAGTGTTCTCTATCTGGACTTTATATCATTGAGTAAGAACACACATGATTTCGAAGCCTTGTTCGTTGTGCAATTGAAGGAATATTACAACGTTGCCACTCGTGATCAGCTAAACATGAGTCACTTTGGCTGTTGTTATGATTATCTGATTCATGCCATTTATCTGAAAACACTCGGACACGTTCACACCTCACCTCTTAGCTGTGCACATGCTTACATTCTGAAGGGACTTTACCAGCAGAGTAACAATTAAACTCTCAGTAGACCAATATCTAGAAGGTCATAAATACGTTTGGATTCAACGACTGTTACAGCTGCCGTTTTCAAATATTCGTTCAGTTGTGATTTATTCCTTCATCTCATCCGATGTACGTTAGTGAAAAAATTCAACAGCATCTAAATTTAACAACAACTCTGACATTTTCACATCCTGATGGATTTCATTTCAAAGTTCTGCAAACTCACTAGTCGAGGATATGTATCTGGGTATATACTCAGTCAACTTTTTGAGAGTTTTAGTGTGCTACTAAATATATTCACTCCAATCAATTATGGACAGCGGGCGTCTGGCGCACACGTGTATACTAAAACTTCCTGCCGTTCCTATGTAATAAACCTTGTCGACAAATATACCCGTGCGATTTACTCCGCAAAGAACCACGATTTGTCAGAAATACCCCAATAAATCAGCTTTTCTCTCAGATAATAAAGTAATTAGCAAATATTCGCAGTATGAAGTACCGTAAGAAGTAACAGTATCAGATTTGCAATGCTTAACTCATGGCTACTAAGCATAAATTGAGTATATGACAATTTAACTTTCTGTATGCACAGTGACTTATACGCGGCTGCCAACTGTGAGTATTTCGTGTACTGAGGACTTGTTTCCATGCTTTGAAGAATTAATTACAGCTGTCGCAGGCGCTTAAATATAATATCATATTACCGAGCCTTAACCTTTGTTTCACACAAATTGGTTGCAAAATTACCAAAAATATACTTCGAGGGAGGATATCAGTTCATTGTAAATTCTCGGTATCTTAAACACGATTTTGCAACCTATAATTAAGTCATAAAAGTCTAAGGCGATCGACCATACTTTACACATGGCGGATTTCTACAGGTAAAGTAATAACATTACAGAACTTAAAGTTTTAGGTTATACAGAATTTAATCCTAGAAAAATCTAAAATATTGAAAAGATGCATTAGTTAAGCTAGTGTCACAAACAAACAAAGCGTTTTCCATGTAAACGATTGCAATGCGCTAGAAGTAATCATCAAATCACTATTTCTAACACATTGGGTGAACATAAATTACGAATTCAATGGTAATAGAGTCATTACGTACAAAGATAAATGAGTCCCATGCGGTGAACATCGATTAAATTATCACTACCTCCATTTTCAATGTACAATATTATAAACTAAAAGAGGAATTCAATGAAAAGTAGAAGCATGAAATAAATTATGATAATAGAGCAAAACCAAATGCAAAAACTAAACTGAGAAAGCACAGGATCTTTAAAACATGAATTGGATTTGAAAATTATATCACTGAAAAAACGTGAAGTTACGTACTTGTCTGACAAAATTAGGATAAGTAATCACCGTCTTAAAATTAAAACCTGGCGCCACAGCAAAACACCCGTGTATGAAAGAATTGTGATTTGTGTAGAAATAATGAAATTGAAGATGAGTTCCACTTTATTATTACATGTCCTGCATATAAGGAACCAAGGATTCGTTTATTTACGGCAGCGGAAACGCTCTGCGCTAATTTCAAATCAATGACAAAAAAGTTTAAATTTATAATGGAAAAGGAGACCATGTGAATCAATTCGGTAAACTATCTATTATCATGTATGGATTTACGGCAACAACATTATAATAGTAGTCACTGACTGTATTCTTTATCTCTTTTTTGCGATATTTATGTAGTGTCTTCCTTAAGAATGTTTTCTTTGTATTTTCGGTGTGATTTCTCAGACACTGTAATTTTTTTCATTTCTGAGTTGTTACCCTTTTCATCCCTACCATGGGATGATGTGTGTTAATAAAGTATTCATTGCTGTAATGGGAATTCAAGATTTTACCCACAATGCATTTCAATATTATCCAGTTTGACCCATAAGCACAAGACAAAAGCTATTTAAGGTTACGATAATTTTCATTAAAGAGAATATAATCCTTTGGCATTTTACAAAGTAAAAGGTAAGATCAGAACACTCTTAACTTCCTTTATATTGTCAATATGCTGAACGTTTGGAATAATTTAGCGACAAACTGTTATTCTTCGCCCATAGATATGTTCGTTTATTCATATACTGCAACATTTGGTGGGGTATTTGTATGACAAATTGACACAGTCTCTGCAGTCAAGCTGGTGCCGTCACTATCTCTTAAAATCCCGTCAGACCAGACACAAAATCATACGATTAGCTATAATGCAGTGGCATGAATATTCCGATACGAGCTGTATTGTGTGAAACACGTTCGTGAAGGGACTGGTAAGTGTTGCGCCGAGGGGGAATTTCTGATGCTTGTCCTTTATTCATAAAAATGCCTTTGATATAATAGTTATGTCACTCAATCCATTATTACTTTTTGTTAGATTTACTCTAATACACGACCAATTAACTTCATCATGAATTGATTATCAGATCGTATTTGTTTTTGTACAATAACTGTTACACCCGTTCTATGAGCGATGTTCACCGTTGATTTTGACAAAAATGACAACGTCTTTTCGAACTTCGCTGACTGTGTCTTTCATTACGAATCATCAGTGATAAAAAAACTTATTAACATGACTCTACGCAATTTGAAATATGAAGATAAACTACTGTAAAATCAGTTATTAGCTTGTTATCCTCTAGAAATGGTGACCATGTTAGTCAACACAATTTGAACGTCCAACGAGTCATGAGCGTTTATAGACCACGGTCACTCTATTTGGTGTAGCGTAACCGTGTACACACTTGTTGTTGTTGATGTTGTTGTTGTTGTATTTATTTATTTATTAACGTGTCCTATGTGGACTTAAAGTTTACATTTGCTAACATGTGTAGTACAATATCTGTTAAAACTTGTCACATCCAGCCCAAAGAAATAAATAAATAGAAAAAGTAACAGTATTCTGATATTTTCTAACAAACTTGCCTAACACCTTCGGTCTGTTCTACAAGTTCATACTGCCAACTTACTTACTAACAACACTGCCAATTACGTGGTCTTGAGGTGAAGCTAGGTATATCTGTACGTAACAGAGTATTGATAGTTAACTGACTTGTTTTAATTATCAAAGCTATGCATCCCCTTGAACATGAAAGCACTTCCTGCATACCTTTACTCGAGGTAGACCCTAGTATTTCATAACATTCCTCGGAACAATAATGAAATCTCGTGAAATATCATTGATTTATCGCGAGGTGAGTTCAATTATCAAAATAACTTGAATTACCAAATTTCAAAAATCGATGATTTGCATATATTTTCAATATGGCTTTTGAATAACTTGGTGTATAATTGTGAGACAATGTATGTTACCTGGTTTAGTTGTATTCTCATGTCAGCATTAAACACATTACAGAAAACCATGTGTGGAGTAAAATTTCTGCGTCAGTGAAAATTGTTAGGCTAGAGAAATTGTGTAGATTTGTGATCGTATTATTTATTAAAAGCCAAAAAAAATATATCCTCAGGTAACGATAATCACCCAAAGGTCATGATATTTGACCATTGAAACTGCCCTTCTTTTAGTTCACACATGGTTTACTGTAATGTGCTACGCGCGCCTACTGTGTATATTCACATACAAGGCGTTTGTGTCACTCGGTGAGTTGACTGGCTAGTATGAAATCTTCTGTATTAATAATAATTCTTTATTTCCAGTGGTAGGGCCTCTGCCCATCACACACAAAAAAATTGCATTTTTGCAGAGAGAAAACAAAATATTACAAAGGTCATTGTAAGCATAATAATATCGACGCTATAAGCAGCACATTGAAATACATCTCTGTTACTGTGTCATCTGTACAAAGAAGTCTCATGGTATTCCCATGGGCACAAACTGCGCCCCACTTCTTGCAGGTTTATTTTTGTATTCGTATGAAGCAGAGTTCATACAATCACTTCAGAAATCTGGGTGTAAAAGGATTGCCAAGCGATTTAACAACACCCACAGATATATTGATGATCTCATCAGTTTAAACAATCCTGGTATATCCAATTATCTACACCACATCTACCCAGATGATTTAGAAATAAAAGAAACAACTGAAAGTGTGGACTCGGCTTCATACCTAGACGTATTGTTTGAAATTAGACAAAATACACTATATACTAAGCTGTATGACAAAAGAGACGATTTCAATTTTGAAATCATAAACTTTCCCTTTTGTCGAGCAATATACCATCATCTCCAGCTTATGGTATGTATATTTCACAACTCCTTAGATACAGTAGAGCATGCAATTCATATGAAGACTTTCGAGTTAGACACAGCCTATTAGCACAAAAGTTAGTGAGGCAAGGATTCTCAGAAAGTAGATTAGTGAAATCATTCAAGAAGTTCTACGGTAGATACGGAGATGTTGTATCAAAATATGACCTGTCTGTTACTCAAATGATGAGTGACAGCATACCAAATTTTGACTCACAAAAGTAATTTGGTGAATTCACCAAATAACAATGGATTTGTCGCTTTGGGTCAATCTTGACGGGTGCGGCCAGCTGGCAGGGTACGCTTACCCATTCCGGACACCTGGTACCACCACTATTTTGTGGTTCAAGATGACCCCATTGCCTTTGTCATTTTCAATATGTTCCTTGGACCTGGTAAATTTCTTAGTTACCTTGAATGATAACGATTATTGGACCTGATTTGATGTCTATTTTTAAGTGACTTGTGAACAAAAACTGACAACTTATATTGTACTTGTTGATTTTTACATACTAATAAGGCAAAACGTTTATCACGTGTAAGGTAAAACCGGTATCTCTGAGGAATCAACTCAGACCCTTCTCTTTCGTATAATGGACAAGACAATAGAAAATGACACTTGTCCTCTACAATTGAAACACGTTGACTTTTACAATACGTGCAAATTCTCATATCGACAGGCACCGCTGGATTACAATGACGTCACTTTCAATTGCTAATGAATGGCTTGAACACCTAAGCTTTGCCAAATTATATTTGAATTTCGTTATATTAATACTTGCCAGTTAGGTTTCAGGTTCAAGCATGATTTTAAATTGAGCATAGCTTCGCAAACGTTGGGAGTCTGTTAATGCAGCTGACCATTCTTGCCCATAGCAATCCTTTAACCTTTCGTAAACCAATTTCAAAAAATACTATGATCCCCACCTGTTGCTCAATCCAAACTATTCAACAACCGTATCTGTATATTAATGCTCTTATTTTTGTGACCCAAGTAATTCTACCAGAAAAGTCCAAAACTCTTAGCATCTCATAACAAGCTCGAGGATACCAACTGGTATCCATTTCAATGAGTTTCAGCCAATAAGAAATGCAGCGCTTCATGTAAAAACAGGAGAGTGGGAACCTTCCACACTCTCCAAGAAGTACTTCAACATTTACACTTGAGTTGATACCCAAAAGGAAGCGACAGAATTTAAATTGTACACTTTCTATACTTGGAGAGTACTCGTATCCCAAAACGTCTGCCCTATAACAGATTACCGGGATTACAGATGTTTAAATGCTTGATTTATAGGAAGTCCACCAGATTTTTTTGTACCAACTTGTATTTCATAGAGGGCCTTGTTTCCCTTGTCAACTAAATTTTCCTTGGCTGGTGATCAAGATAAACGTGATGAAAAGAGAATACCAAGATAATTATAGTGCTTTACCACATTTTGTGGCATCCCCTTTTAAACCCGCTTTTCGTACCCTCTTAGAATACACCCATTTCTGAAAACAACAATTTTAGTCTTGTCTAAATTCACTGACATACACCAATTATTACAGAACAATTCAAGTTGAGTCAGTTTTCTTTGTAATTTTATGGGAAGATCTGCAGCATCAGCTACGTCATCTGCTTACATAAGAATACCTACATTTTTGAAATCATTATTTTTAAAAATCCCCCATTATCATACTAGCTCATATAGGGTGTTAGCTCATTTATGAATACACTGAAAAGAAGGGGACTGAGC
The DNA here is from genome assembly GCF_041260155.1 of Ptychodera flava. Classification (NCBI taxonomy): domain Eukaryota; kingdom Metazoa; phylum Hemichordata; class Enteropneusta; family Ptychoderidae; genus Ptychodera; species Ptychodera flava. The sequence goes on along the minus strand of NC_091939.1, from coordinate 18,824,423 downwards.
ATACATCCTTGCATCGTTCCAACTTTGCAATTAGAATAGTCTGTGAGGCCATTATTACATAGAACACACGATTCGATATTTTGGTACATAGACGTCAGAATTTTTCAAAATACTCCCATGTAAACCGTTGGATATTAGCCTATACCATAAATACTTGTGTTACACGATCAAAAGCTTTAGAAAAGTCAATAAAAATACAATACTTTCGACCTTTTTTCTGAGATAAATATTTTAGTACAAGAGATTGTAAAATAAAAATATTGTCCATCGTACTATATCCCTTACGGAAACCGGCATGCATGTGCTTCATTAATTATACTTGTGTTTTTTGTCCATTTAACTAAACGATAATTGATGATTTTAGTGAAAATCTTACTCGAAGACGATAAAAGAGATATACCTTGAAAATTATTGACGTCATTGACAGAACCCTTTTTGTGAAGGGGTAGATTATACCTTCCCCCCAACTACTAGGAAACACACCTGTTTTTAAAATTACATTAAACAAATCAGAAAGACAATGAAAAAGAGCGTTATTACTATTCTTAAAATTTCATTAAATCCTCTGTATTATCCGTTGCTGTTGCTGATTGATATTCAACCCGCATATTTCTTTTAAAATGCTTTACCCATGAACCATCGCGGCACACGTTTTAAGATCGTCTATCAGCCATATTGTAGCGCGTGGACGTTCGTGGCTATTTAAATAAAACTTAAGATTTAATATAATCCCATAATCCCGGTAAACAGTCAAGTAAAGTGGTCGAAATTGTAGTTCATGTACTTTGCTTCCTCCGTATTTGGATATGTCGCAGTTTCACTGGATAGCACAGTATGATAACAACCTGCCCTGGAGTAGGATGATTGGTCCGGTACCTTGGAGACAATCAAGTCCAAATCACTCTTTGGAGAAGTCAACTCTTAATATTTTAATTCGATTCGACAGAGTATACCGGTACAATGCTGTTCGCTTTGTTAACAAAGAGACTGTCAGGTGAAGAATGTTCTTCTTTTATGTTTCACCAAGGTTGGCCATCGAAAAGACATATTTTTTCCAATACAAAATTAGATAAATCTGTGCATTTATGTAAGCTTGATTATTCACATTATTGTTCTTGATTAGACTAGAGTGGTTACAAGTCAATGATTGTGTAAGAAATTCGATTTTGGAATTTCACCAAAATGTCAATACACTATGCATTGGGGTCTATGATGAAACTATGAATAATTTTTTCAGTACAAAAAAAGATAAATCTGTGCATTTATGTATGCAAGATTATTAAGACTTTATTTTCTTGATTAGACTAGAGTGGTTACAAGTCTATGGTTGTGCAAGAAATTTGATTTTGGAATTTCACCAAAATGTCAATACACTATGCATTGGGGTCTATGATGAAACTATGAATAATTTTTTTTTTCAGTACAAAATTAGATAAATCTGTGCATTTGTGTATGCTTGATTATTTAGATTATTGTTCTTTATTAGACTAGAGTGGTTAAAAGTCTATGGTTGTGTAAGAAATTTTATTTTGGAATTTCACCAAAATGTCAATTCACTATGCATGGCAATCTATAAGTGTGTGCGTATTTTGTTGGTGATTTCCTATTCAGGAAATATCACACGGACAATCAAAGTTTTGGCCATAATATAAGCTTCTGTCAAAAGTGACCCTCCCCTAAGATAGGTTTACAAAAGGTGAAACCCCCCACCGGAACTGTTTTCTAAAAGTGACCCTCCCCCAATTCCCCCGGCCCACCCCCCTGTAATTACTGAAGGCTCCTTTACTGTGAGGAAGTGTAATTTATTTAAGCAATAACCCCGCCGCAGGAGGGTATACACGAGATTTTGGTACAATGCGCAACATATAGCACGAGCCGATAGGCGAGTGCTATATGGAGCGAATTGTACCAAAATCGAGTGTATACCCGACTGCGAAGGGGGTTATTGCTATTATATTATATCAACTTGTGTGTCTTTGTCGTCTTGGTCCGGCATTTTCGTCAGTTTCAGCCCAAAATGCAGAAAACTGACGTCTGAGAGATCGAACGTCGGAAAATCATCGCCCAGACCGAGCATTTTTATAAGTTTGGATTACGTTGACAACACACGAACACAATATCCTACGATAACATACGCATTACGTTCATCAAAATTTCATTAAGGGACGGACCATTAGATCTTGGGAGGGGGGTGGTCAAAAACAGAAAAAAAAAATTTTCAGAGCAGAAAGTTAGGAAAAAAAAATCTTCAAACTAGTTTGCAAAATAAAAAAAAAATAAATAAGAAGACAAAGGCGTAAAAAAAAAATCTGCAAAAGTCTTTAAAATTTTGAATTTTTTTTAGATTTTACCGACAGTAAGCAACTTTCTGTATTTTTAATAAATCCTCCCGGCACATTTTAATTTTAATTTATACATTTAGAGTGACTGTATCCCTTATACTGGAAGTTGTGATTATCTTATCTTTTCAGGACTTTGTATTCTGATCACTTGAAAATTATGAAATTAAAGAGCCTGTTTTCTACTTGTTTCCTGCGTACAAACCAAGCAGGTACACTAGGTAAACATTGAAACTATGGTATGGTTGTCAAGACAGAAAGTTGTATTTGCCTTTTAAGATCAAGGTAAACAGATGCAGGCCACATCAGTTTCATTTTCTTCACAGCATTTTATTACAATGATGAATGCAAGAATGGGTGAACAAGTAGAAATACGTCAATAATGATAAAACAACATATCAAGTCATATGTATTATTTTGCTTTAAAAAGGCATTTTCAATTCTTTTTTCTCGAAAAACAGCCTCAAATAACAACAGCAACACATGTTTTAACATTCAACAATACACTACGTAGAATGCCATCTATCCAACAAATCCCAACACAAAAACACATAAAAGGGTTGAACTTTGAAAGTTTCTCGATAGCAAATACTGAATAAATCTGCATGGTTAATCGTTTTTGTGTAGCAAATTTCAAAGAAATTGGACAAGCCCTTTCAGAGAATACAGATTTTTTGACCATGAATGGCATAAATTGCCCAAAAAGACAATATTTGAAATTTCAACACATCTATACACATCCAATCAATTTGGACATGCTGCTACAGAGAAATAGCAACAATTGCTCTAAAAACACAAATATGCAAATTTCACTATATTATTTAGCTTATTTTAGCTTCTCAGCTTGTCAAAATCAATTGTAAATCATGAGATATGCATGATGTTTGGTGGGGTGAATGTAGGCATTTCACCACGCAGTAGAAAGGGAAGCCAGGAAACCAAAATAGTCAATTTTCAAAACTACCGGTATAGGAAGCTACTGAGGAGCAAGAAGACCATATTTCAGAGGAAGATGTGTAATCCGAAAAAAATGCTCCCAAAGTGCCACCAAATAACACCATTTTTATCTCTATTTTTCAAAAGCTCCAACAGCAGGAGGGGGGACACCCCCCTCCTGACCACCCCCCGCAAAAATACTCCCCAAGTGCCACCAAATAACACCATTTTAATCTCTATTTTTCAAAAGCTCCAACGGCAGGAGGGGGACACCCCCTCCTGACCTCCCCCCGCAAAAATACTCCCCAAGTGCCACCAAATAACACCATTTTAATCTCTATTTTTCAAAAGCTCCAACAGCAGCAGCAGGGGACACCCCTCTCCTGACCTCTTCCCAGTGACCGCTTGCGTGGCCGCTTGTGGTGCTTGGCACCACATGTTTGCCCTCTTTATCTTCAGACAGCGACGAACGAAAAAAAAATTATAAATCTGAAAATTTACTCTGAAAAAAAAATTTGCACAGCTAATCTCAATCGAAAAAAAAATTTCAGAAATTTACAATAGTAAAAAAAAAAATTTTCACATTTCATTGTGACCACCCCCTCCCAAGGTCTAATGGTCCATCCCTAATATTTACATGCAACACGAACTGCTTCAGACACAGAAATGGGTCAAGAGTTCAAAGCAAAAGAAAAAGTAACAATTTTTTTCGTAAATTTACATAAAAACAATAGCGCTGGCCTTTTTTTGGCGTAGTACACTAAAAATAGATTTGTATCATTCACTGTCAGTCTGGTGTGCGCCAACCGTCGTCGTAACATTCAGACAGAGGAGGTGGTGCAGTGGGGTTACAGGTTCTATTTTTGATGGATATTTTGGATGGATAATTTGTGCCAGAAAACGTGCAGTTGTGAAATAATCCAGACAAGGATTACGGCTATGCGAGCAGAGTGTGTTGCCCGAATCAGCGAGAGCTGGACGCTGACACAGCGATTTTCGTCGCAGTCGCCAGGAATGATCGCATTGTTATTTTGAACTTCTTCAAGTTCTTGGGCTACATCGTTAGAAACCCTGGTCTGTTACAGCCCAAACTCTAGGAAGGATATCTGACGTACCGTTACAGTGAGGAAGTTTCAATTTATTTGTGTATGAACGAATACTAGTAGTAGCTTCGTTTTAAAGAGCGGTATGTCGCGTCTCGACTCCTGCTGAATCGATCAAGCAAACTACACAGTGCGCTGTTACCTATACAATTTTGTACATCATCATACAAAATGAATGTGTTGCTTCGGAGATTTCTTTCATCATAGACCGCTTATTTTCACCAAGAGGTGAGTTACAGAACCATACTTTATCTCTGTATCGAAATTCGAACTCGGTCTTTGAAACAAAGCGGACTGTTTCGGATTAAGTTCAGAGCCACATCATTCAAATGCACCGACCGGGCAATTTTCAAAAATGCTGGTTTAGGGGCCCGTTTTACCACCGCTATCAGTGCTAAAACAATATTTTAGCATCGCTCTCGTCCAATCAGAATGGCGCATGGTAGCGTGATATAATATAATTGTGTATGAACGAATACCAGCTTCATTTTACTATAATAAAGAGCTGTGTATCGCGTCTCTACTCCCGCTGAATCAAGCAAAAGTGCACAGTGCGCCGTTGCCCTGATGCAATGATTTGTGTATATCAAACCCAAATGTCCTGCTTCAGAGGCGTCTTTCATCATTGACCCAAACTTATTTTCATCGGACTTCGGTCTTTGAAACCGAACGGACTGTTTCGGATTAAGTTTAGATCGGTATGTTCAAATGCACCGACTGGGCATTTTTCAAAAAGGAAGATGTTATTCGCACGCAGTGGTGCGGATAAGGAATTTAAATTTATAATTCGCATCGCAGCGATGCGAATAAGAAATTTTAAAGGCACAGTAGCGGTATCTTTTAGCATTATTTTTGTGATGTTACTTTGGTTAGAGTTAGGGTTAGGGTTAGGGTTAGGGAATATACTGATTGAAGGGTGTTCATACAAGTATAATAAACTGTCCACTTGGACTGCATTTGTAATTTTAAGGTAAGCCTAATTCACGTGCCGCGTGCCGCGAGCTAGAAGTAGGTGCATTTCCACTCCAATTTATTTCATTGATTCATTTTCATGAAAAAATACAACATGCGGGCTTCAACGCTGCCTTCTAAATGCATGAACTGGGGACCAGCGAATGACCAGCGAATTCTGTGCAAATGCAGAAAGGGACTCGAGAGAAATTATAGGGAGGGAGGGCCAGCATTTTTCAAAATCGCACTGCACGTAGATTTGTAACATTAAAAATTGATCAATCAAAATTCTGTACATTGATTTTGTACACAGACCATATGTTAAGGTTGCTATATTGCAAATATCTAGGTCCTATGGTGTCTATCGAACTGTGACTGGTATGGGCGTAAACCTATTGACAGGTATCAATCAAAACGTTGCAAACAGGTTTATTTTGACGGCAAGTCCACCATCCCGCCAACTTGTATCAATCAAAATGTTACCAAAACGCTGTATGTCGCACGCGTTCAAGTAAACCACAGTCCCACCACAATACATAGGCTGGGGGCACGCCTACCATAAACGCGATAGGCATACTCGTGTCAGGCCAGGTCAACATTGATTTTCGAAACACGATACAGTCTTGGCCAGTCCTGGTGTCCTAATCACGGGCAAAAGACGACTCTCTCTTTGTAACTCCATGCGTAACCAAATGCATTTCCAGTTAACCACTGTGATGCTAACCAGAGACTTTCCTTTCTTGTTCAACGAATTTCAGGCTGGAACCACGATCCCTCCACAAACGTACATGTGACTGAAGGGCCCACTATCGCATAACGGTGATAAAAGCCTGTTGATTCGATGCATCGTGCAGGATCAGGACTCTGCTCAGCCGATTTTCAGTGCAGTGGCGTTCCAACAAATAGGGCGATACTATTCGTTAAGGGGCAGAAATCAGAACGTGTTGCAATAAAAAGCTGCTAAAATTAGAAATGTCATATGGACATTCCCATAGAACACAGTGAATTTTCCATACTCCAGACATGCCACATATCAGATCTCGGGGGAATACCGGGGGGTACCGGGTACTCCCATAGAAAGGTGAACGGGTATGTGCCGCCCGAAAGGGTCACTTTTTCGCGGAAAAATCACTATTAAAATATGGGTCGACTTTTCATTGGAAAAATCCCTAAACATGGGTCGGAAACACAGCGAACGTCCCTAACGTTTTTACATTGATTAGAATCACGGTATAAATTTCCTCAAGACCCATCCCTAGGGACGGCCGCGCCGACCGTCATAGGCGATGCGCGTATGCGGTGATGTGGGGAATCTTCTCTGCAATGACGTAACCAAGGTTGACCCCACTGAAAGACTGTTACTTAGCAACCAATGTCGTCAGTTCCAGTGCGTCTGATCCTTGAAAGTCATCTGCCACGGCGGCTTTTGGTGCGGGAGGTGTTACTTGTGGCATTCACACATTTTGAGGTTAGGGTTCCAGTTTTTTTTTCCAGAAAATCCCCATAGTTTAAATCATAATAAACCCCAGGAAATAAACCTCGATCTTTTATTCAAATGTTACAAAACAGTACGAAGCTGTGAAAGATATCGGGATTTGATTTCATATGTTGTCGTCTGCATGGCTTCCTTGGCATGGCTCCCAGTCACACATAGACGGAAAGATGAAATGTGCTGTGCCGAGCGAGCTCAGAGAATATACTGTGCAGTTATTGTGATTTTGAATATTCTCAAAAATGATTCAGGCTACACAGTGAAAATCCATTTCTGTTTTCTGATGACTGGTGGAATTAAGGGACTGGTCAGTTTCTGCTAATTAAGGGACTGGTCAGTTTCTTAGGCCTAGGGGGCGGGGGGGGGCGGTGGATTCATAGGGGGGTCACCCTGTTTTTGATTTGGTGATAGGGGTCACTATGTTTTTGAAATGCCAAATAGGGGTTTTGGATTTTGACACGGCCTCATATTTGTATGAAATGCATCGCGTCAGCCACAAATTTCATCATTCAGTTGCATTTTTCGGCACGCCCTTCAAGCGCGTAACTTAAATTATCAGACATAATTTTCAGCACACCTAACTTAAATATATCAGACATACATATATCAGAGATATATTATATCTGTATGTTCAATATTTTTCAGTGGGCTCTTTGAGCGCATTACTTAATTAATATATCAGACATTTTTCAGCACGCCCTTCCTGTGCATGACTTTAATATACAAGTCATATATATCAGAGATATCAGAATATTTCATATTTTTCTCTGCGCCCTTCGGGCGCCATACTTTCATAAATTAGAGATATATGCCAGAGATATCTTGATGTTTGCTAAGTGAAAGTGTACATTTATGAAATCTGCATTTTATATGAAAAGCATGACACATTCATGATACTTTTCTGTTCTGTCTATGAGAATTCAGTATGAGAGAGAAACATGCACCAATATTTCACAATATATATTTGATACAGTGACTTATTTTAGAGATAGAAAAATGACAAGATATCTTTCGTTCTCATCGATGCAACTTTTTTCCTTTGTGTCTCAGGTTTTCTGTAGAATGATGCTTTTTTATGACCAAAATAACAGTTAAAAAGGCAGTTTTTGTCATTATTAGCTGTGCTTTTATGGTTTCAATGTTACAAGAAAAGGTCATCTCAGACACTGCACACATCAGGTTTGGCTAAAATGCCTCTCTATGGCTCCTCGGGAAATTTAATTAGATGGCTGGCAAGTCTTAACACCCATCAACATTTTTGATTTACTGCTTTTTCCTCTTTGATATTAATGACTGACATCCATTTCTGTTCAGGACATCTGGTTAAGCATAGAAAGTGTGAAATACATTCAACAGCTCATTCAAAATGTACTGTATTCAAACTTTAAGATTGACACTTTGAAATTCCTATCTTACAACTGACATGTCAACAATTTCATTAAAACACAGAATGACTGTTAAAATTTAAATATATGTAAAATATTATATATATATATATATATATATATATATATATATATATATATATATATATATATATATATATATAACTATGTCCACCTTTTTTACAGTTGTCGTGTGTGGGGGGTCAACCTGTTTTCGAAATTTGGGATAGGGGGGTTACCCTGTTTTCACAATTTGGAATAGGGGGGGTCAGCCACTTTTTGACGTCGGCAAAAAATAATCCGTCCCCAGGCAGAAGAAACTGACCAGTCCCTTATTCCATCTAATTAATTTCCATCCCCGACTTTTGTAAGTTTGGCGTAACAAAGGTAGTGTTGAGATGGGTATTGTGGTGTTGCCTGAATATACTCGTGGCATGTATAAACTAACGCAATTCCTAGATTCTGCATACTCTTTTAATTATGCCCTCCCTCCCTCCCTATAATTTATCACGAGTCCCTGACACTCGGCACGCGGTGCGTGGCACGCGACACGTGGCACGTGAATTAGGCTTACCCGTAATTTTGAGCAAGATAAATAATAAACGTTTGCCCAAATATTAAATAGCACCCTCATGCAAATAAAGGTAAAATACTGTACGTCGTGCATATACGCATTGGAATCTTAAACAGAAACATAGACAAATATAGAAACAGACTAGCAACGCGGCATGCCTTTTGTTCCATGGTCGTCTCGGTAGACTACTGCCTTTTCATATTAAAATAAGCTAAAAAGGTGTTAAACTTTTTGGAGACTTTGTTTGTGGTTGATAATCGCACGAGATTATGCGAAAAATGCAACGAGATGGCATCGTGCTGTCAGTCGCGTAGCAACTATAGGTACTTTGTTAGCTCTCAGGGCAGAAACACTGCTTCACGCCAATCAAAACATAACATGCCAGCAGTTTCATAAACATGTCCTTCCTTGACAAACGTATAAAAGACGGTATGTCGGACCGTAAACCATTACGTAAAACCAGACAGTATCGATGAAAGACTTTCAAATTTGGTTCAAACACACTCATTATATATTCATAAAAATATGAAAGGAATTTTTAAAACGGTAAAACTCACTTTCCTGAAGCTCAAAACACTCCTATTTTCGCCAGCAGGCCGATTCCGCTCAGCACCACACGACAACAACAACACAAACTTTGCCGAACATACTTTTGCTTAACAATTGGCAAAAATCCGAAAATTACCGAAGGATGCATGGTCGGCACTCTTCGGAAAAGCTAGGCGAGAGCAACCTGAGGCGAGGCGAACATGGATGGGTTACGTAACCGCTTCACGCCTTGAACAATACCCGTTGCTAGTCTGTTTCTATATTGGTCTGTGACAGAAACAACAAAGTAGTCCAATATATTGCATAGTGCTGAAAGTTTTCCACTGGGACATAATATGCTTTGTTGTCTTTTTTGTAATGTTACCAGTTTTTAAAAATGGCGGGAAATCAAAATAACGATTAAAATTTAAATTTACTTGTCCAATTTTCAGAAGTTAAAGACTATATCCTTTAAATTTGTAGAATTTAAAGAAAACCAGAGAAAATATACATTCAAGAGTTACAGCTACAGGGGCTTTAATTTCTTATTCGCACCGCAGCAGTGCGGATATGGAATCTAAATTTTTATTCGCACAGAAGCGATGCGAATAAGGAATCTAAATTTCTTATTCGCACCGCAGCGTCCGTCTGGCCTTGATGTACCAAAGCTTGACAATCGCTATCAATCCATCTATAGTTTCCTTCTCATACACAAAAACCATTGGTAGGAAACTTTTTAATTGTAACAATGTCTTGAAAAACTTCAACTTTCCTTCAAACAACAGCAGAACTTGCAGTTGCTTGTCATGTCCCTTTTGCTATAAACCACCTGGTCACATAATAACTGGTGACCAACAACATCATTACCAACAGCAAACTTTGGCAACTCTTTCAACATGGCCCAAAATATCGGGAGCCACAAATATCAATAGGAAATTTAATTTCGGAATTATCATGGATGCTGCCGAAAAATATGCAAGACAGTGGGCAGCAGTTGAGGAAGTTGATGTGGAATGCCTCTCTGACTGGCTGAGCAAAGTCAGAGATACACTGAAAATCGACCTTCCTGCAACACTCTGTAGGTTGAGTCATTCTTTTAATTGATGCCAGCAGCCGATTTTATTGGGCTAACACAGCAGAGATTTAATTAAATCAGTGATATTGTTTGTCAAAGCAGGCATCCTGTCTCAATGAGATAACTGACACCAACCACGGACAACTTCAAGAAATGGTCAGAGTTTGCAACTTGATGGTTGAGTTTCTGTGTGATTTACAATGAATAAAAACAACAAAGTTTTTGTGTAGACCAAGATTATTTATCGTGGAAACAATTCACTTTTACTGAAACAAAACTGCAATCACTTCACATGTTCCTGCAACAGTACAGCCACCACTTCTACACATAATTGAGTTGCTCCTTGAAATCCTACACCATCCCCGGCACACGTTCCATATATACATTTACTACAAGCGTTACATGATTAGTATTTTCACAGTTCCTCAACAGAGAGCCACTGTATTTTGCTATAAGCAAACAGACTAAACTCTTGACTATTAATCCAGTGGTAAATTCAATAATACTTCTCCCAATTCTCTTCAGACTTTTAAACTTTGTGACATGTTGAAAAGTATAAAATTCAGTAGCATGCTAGCAGGGTACGCTTACCCATTCCGGACCCCTGGTAACACCTCATATTTTGACATTGCTCCACTACAAAATGTATTATCGACATAAGTTCTCATGCCTCACACATCACAACAACCTTCCCATGGGTAATAAGGTTGTATACTATTCAAAGGAAATTGTATTGGTGCGCAAGATATATCTTTTAACCGTTCATAACTAAAACAATAATAGTCTGATTCGAAATGTATACGAAATAAAAGATTTCCATTAATAAAAAATGTAATAACTTCGACCGTGGTCTGTCCGGGAGGTAGTCGCCATGTTTTTCAATTTCATATACCCTACAGCAGCATCCGGGATTACATCCCTAATGGTAGATTATCCTGTGATTAAATTTAAATTCATATGAATAATAGTACACAATTAACAAGCTCTAATGCTATTACTATCTTTTGTACAACAAGTAATGGCAGCAGCTGGTTTCGAAAGACTTCGTCATATTGTTGTAAAAATGATTTATTGGCAGACGTTCGGACGTTTTTCAATATATCTGGCTGCAAGCTTGTCGTTCTAACTTTAATAGTGTTCTCTTTACGGTAAGGGAGAACTATTTTTTTCCTTGTGCAAAGAAGATACTTTGAATATGTACGGAGTACAAGTCGGAATATGAATGTATAGTTCTTGTCATATGTTAACAGATACATATTTGTTACAAGTTTGAAAACCAGGATGCTCACTTCCACGATACGGAATCCCTCAATACCAACTGCACTTTTTTGCAAATTTAGCAAATTTTGCAAATTCAAACTTAGGATGACCTAGACTTGTTTTATATTTGTAAAATATTAAAGATAAGGTATAGAATCCTGTAATAGTCATCTAAGGTTTTTGCTTTGTCAAGTTACCATCACATCTCTGCGATGAGTGTATTTATGAAATCTTGACCATTTTTTTACTTTAACTTCTATTTAGTTAACATCTTTAACGGGAGTGCAGTCAATATTTAATAATTCTACTCCATTCAAATATGATGATGAGCCACCTCATGATCAGAAGCACTGTGACTTCAGTAATCCAATGCCTCCCTCTCCCTATCACCAGTCCCGAACGAAATACGAGAATGAAGGCAATAAGGAAAGGGCCAAACAATACGCACAGTAAGGCAAGTTTCAAACCTATATCAATTGTCAAGTTTGACGAGTTTCAGCCGACAAACGGTACTCAATATGGAATATATGTACATTGTCTCAGTGTCTTATTGATAATTGATGTTCTTTTGCGATTGTATTTTAGAATTGATTCATGCTGGGTGAAAGTTACGGCCACACTGTGTCAACTACGATTGTCATATTTTTAACAAAGCATGATGAACCTCACACTAAATGACTGGAATATCTTTCAGAACTCAGTAGAATTCAAGAGATGAATGAAGTCTGTGAAACGATGCGTTGCTTGGCTTAATAGGCATTCTGATTTTGCTTACCTTGCCAGAACTATTGGATGTACATCAACGTACGGTATCTCCGATAACTCAATGTCCTACAAGCTACGTTTGTTTGTTACTGACCAGCGTTATCAGTGTGAGTGAAGCGAATGACGTCATAGGCAAGTTAGCGTCTTGTTTCAGTGGCGTCTTGTGACACGGTCCCGCTCCGTATCCTACGATTTTCAGTCAATCAAGCTACTTTATTTTCATCTTTCTGCACTGTTTCGCATGTATTTGAAGACTGGTGAGAAGATGAGTAAAACAGTTTCTTAAAGATCTAGGTCACTATCGAGAAATCTTGGATGATATTTTATGGCTGAGTTCAGCCATGAGGTGATCTTGACCGACGCCATGCATTTCGGAAACACTGTGAATTTTACGCCCCCTTTTGTTTTTTCACCTTTCGTCAAAAAGTAAGTCATGCACCTCCTAACAAGGCAAATACTTCGAAAAATAGGGATCGTATTGTGTTGTTATTTTGAAACCTAATTCGACAAGAAAACTAGTCTTTTTTGCCGCGTTTATATTTTCAACTGAAAACAAAATGGCGTCGCTTGGGATCGACGAGTCGTATCTGCATTACATGGGAAAATCCTAAAATGTCTTCCTTAACTCCCTTTTGATATCGATTTAACATGATAATTCATCAGTTCCAAACTTTGAGAGTTCGATTTGAAATTTTTAATCGTTTTCAACAAAATTCAATGCACGAAATCAAGGAACTCTTACGATGACCTTTTGTTTTTGCAAGGTGCTCCCGTCGACCGTGCGTCGACCCATTGAAAGTTGGCGTTTATGGTAATAGTGGTTTAGTGCAACGTTTTTTCACCCTTTTTTCTCCTTTATCGATCGTTCAGAGGTTTCAAGTGCGTCCCTACCGATCGTTCAGTCTTCTCAAAAGTAGGCAATCAGGTTCATGACGAAATCTGTTCTTTCTTAAAGACACAAGTTACTGCCGAACCCAATGTTTTGATTTTGTCGACCTTTGAATTCTCAGACCGCCAAATTTAGAGAATCTAGAAACCCTACAAGTGTCGCGACATTTTGGTGACATGACCTCCCCAAGCCTGGGTGCCAAACTCTCTGCCATGGATTTTCCTGATTGAGGATCAAGTGAGATACAAATCATGTCGTGTATGGGTTTCGTATGTTACCCACGATAGACCGTGGTCAATCCATCGATGGGTATTTATGTACAAACTGATTTGTATCGGTTGCTACACTGTGGACATTGGAAGACCACGCAAGGCTTGGGTTTCGCAGCAGTACGTGTCGACGCAGGATTTTTATCTTCCAAAATGAAGTCCCAATCAACATGGGAGTCGTCAAAATTGACGAAATCGTCTCCGAACTTGTACATAGTTCACGCTGCGTGACTCCACGGCAGGCAGATGTAAACAAACTTGGCCTTTAGACGCATGCGCAAACAATAATCAGAATGCATTGCTGGGAGAATTAAGTTTCTGCTTACGATAATTTTATGCACGTAACTGTTAACACCTCCCGCCGCACGCGTGATAATCCGGGATTATCCCCATCAGTAAAATCAACAGAAAGCCCAATCGAAACCCGGACTATAACAAAAGAAACTGGTAGCGTTTCTTGACCGTTTTGTGGAGGGACTGTGAATTAAACTTACAAATTCATTGTCTTGTCATAATGAT